>NW_022900948.1:7792573-7850092 GCF_012274545.1 Fukomys damarensis | reverse complement strand
AAAAAAAATTGAATTTGGGGAAACTTTAATGGTGCTGCCAACTTTGGAAAAAATCATCCCAAATTACTGTGTTGAGTTGGCATTGTACAGAAATTGACAACTATATTGGTCTAGAAATGTTAATTTATTTTTATTTTTATTTTTTATTTTTTTTCATGTGTACAGGGGTAACACATCGTACTAAATATGTAAGGTCATATCTACGTGGGTTTGATTACAGAAACTAATAAAGTATTCTCTAAATAATGAAAAAAAGAATAAGATAAGACTTATAAGAGCAAGAAGCAATTTAAATATGTTCAGGGACCATTTTCATCTCCAGAATTAAGGATTATTTTAATGTTACATCATTGCCTTTTCTCTTTTACTTTCCTTTTTAGTTTTATTTTAGGATTCCCTATTTTTATGTTCATACAGAGATTTCTTTAACTGAAATACTGAATAGTTTCTTTGGTGTGAAAAACTATAATAGTACACAGGATCCTAATGAGATAATTAATAATGTGAAATAGGAAGTAAAGGGCTAAAGGTGTGGGGAATGTGGGAAGGGTGGGGGAAAGGTAACAAGGGAGAGGAAAAAAATATATGAGAAACTGAAAAAATGGAAATAAAGTGTTTGTGAATGGGGAGGCAGGAGGTGGTGAAGGGAGGTCAGGGACAAGGGGAAAAATGAGACTCAAGACCTATTATGTAAAGGTACAGAATCCCAATGATGAATGTAATTGTATACCTAGATTGTACCAATAAACTCAACAAAAAGAAAAAAAATTCAAAAAAAATAATGTGGTACATATTCACTTTAACATCTTCATATAAGAATTTCAAAAAATAATTTCACAGTACAAGTAACTGATCTCAAAACGAGGGTGAATGAACTTTTCCTGTGGCTCTCTCACTGTTTTAAAGACCAGGTGAGATACCATCATAATGCCAATACAAAGGATTATATTATGGTGAACAATTTTTGCTTTTTGCCAGATGAAAATATATGGATATTGTATAAAATATATCATCTTTTACAGGAGTTATACACATTGTTCAAATCCTACAATTAACTGTTTGTAGTTTTAAAATTTCTTTATAATTTGCTGCAGTATAGTCTAAATGCATTGGCCTGTGATGCAGTTTCTTTCTTACAAAGAATCTAGAAGTCTGACCGTTTAGTAATTAAAAATAACAATCTATAGATTTCTCTAATACTTGAGCCAATTTGGTGTCGTTTCTCAAAGTAAACAGTGGTTTTCTAAACTAGGAAGGTTTTATTTTTTTGCTTGCTTCCTTGATTTTATTTGAGATTCCTTTACTCATCTAGCCCTAGAGATTTGGATTAGTAAATCTGGCCTGGAAATGGGGACGCTGTTCTTCAGAACTCTCTACAGTTCATATTGAAATCAGATAGTTCAAGAACTACCATTTTGTTCTGTATTTTATAACAAGCATAAAATTCTCCTCTAATATGAACCACAAGAACTTCCAGAGTAGATTTTAAATATCTATAAAAAATTACCTGTAACAATTTTTTGTGAAAAAAAAAGTAAAGTGATATATTAACCCTACAGCTTATTCAAGTGCATACTGAACAGTGAGTGGCTATACCCATATAGGAAAATGTTCTCGGCTTAGACTTTTATCAGAAAACACAAAGATTATCTTGTAACAATTACTGTTAGTAAACAAATACAGAAAAATTCAAATAATAAGAGATGAGTAAGTAGTTAATGGCATGATTGAGAAAATATTCCTGGTAGATTAAATGAAAAGTATCAAATCATTTCTATAGCTTCTCAGAGAGATTTAAAGATCTTCCAAGTTTCCAGATTTCCTTCTGAGAACATAGAAAAGTTAACCAAAACTACTAATGTTGAGAAAAAGTTCAATTAACTGAAAAAATGTAAGTGTAAAATGAGTACAACTTCACCTTTTGGGAAATGGAAGGTAAGTAAAGATTTCACATTTTGTTGATTCTGTTCTGAATAGCTAATTTTGAAAATGAGATACAAAATAATTGATATCAAATATGAACAACTGTGCAAAGCTTTAGGTTCTATGAACAGAGCCACACAAAAAGAACTCTACCTCTCCCAAACTTCACGCAGAAACCACATTTGGCTTTTCAGGTTTCTCTGTGCACTAGTTGTCTGCACCCACTGAAGAGTGTTTATACAACTTCCGGTTGTTTGCCTCAGACACGCAGATCGTGAGCCTCGTTGCTGGTACCGCCCTGTTTCCAGGAAGCTGAGCTATGCACTGAGGAGTCTTATGTTGATGAATATCACATAAGCCCCAAAAGATATAGCTTTAGTTCTTTTTGAAATATTGTACAGTCATTATATTTTCAGTCCATTGTCTAAACCAGCCGGAGATGCTACTCCAGAGAAACTGCTGTGCAGTTAACACCATACATGTAGTTTAAGAATCTATCGTGTTTTCTCAGAGAAACTCTACCTTGACAAACCTTCCTAGGTGTGAAGTTATAAATACCTAACGTGGCATAAACTGGAATGGTGGGGTATATACATTTGTCAGGATACAGTTCTGTGTTTGCTCTCTCTCTCTCTCTCTCTGCATTCTTTTTTCTTTTGTTTTGTTTTGTGTGGGTTTTTTGTGTGTGTGAGGGGAGGGTACTGGGGATTGAACTGAGGTCCTTATGCTTGTGAGGCAGGCGGCAGTCTGCATTCTTAAAATGAGACACATATGATCATACATAAACTGTACTGGCTGTGCTGATGATTTGCATTTAGTTCTTTTTTCATAATTGATTTTATTGGTAAATTTTAGGTATACAGTACAGTTACATTCCTTATTGGAATCTTGTACCTCTACATGGCAGGTCTTGGTTCTCATTTTTTCCCCTTGTCCCTGCCCTCCCTTCACCCCCCTTCTCCCCTCTCCATTTGTAAACATTTTATTTCCATCTTTTCATTTTGTCACATTTTTTTCTTTTCCCTTATTACCCTTCCCTTACCCATCCCACCTTCCCTACACCTTTAGCCCTTTTCTTCCTATTTCATATGGTCAGTTATCTCATTAGGATCATATGCACTATTATAGTTTATTCACACCAGAGAAACTATTCGGTGTTTACACATGTGTGACTTATTTATTTCACTTAGGAGTATATCCTCAATATGCATTCATTTTCCTATGAATAAATCTAATTTCTCATTCTTTATGGCTGAGTAATGTTCCATTTTATAGAAAAACCACATCTTGCATTTGGTTCTTCATGCTTCATTTTAGGAGAAGTAAAATAATACAAATGACACACACACACACACACACAATTTGAGCAACTTCATAGCTAATAATCCATCTACTTTGAAGTTTAGTCTAAGGCTTCCAAAGTATTTCTCTGGAACAAAGATCCTGTGCTTCTGCCACCGCACAGTAGATTGGCACATTATGTAACATTCTAATCAAAATATTGCTCTTATAGAAATAGTAAAGATGTAATTAGCATCTTGTCTAATGACAAGGAACCTTCTGAAGCAACACGCATTTAACTACACTCTGAACTATACTGATGATGGACATCCTTGTGTACCGTCCAAATCCTCATCACTCTATCTGTGAAAATATAAACGCTGTTAGCACTTTCAACAGTTTCATGCTTAAAACCAAGCGATTTCCTGAAGATTTGGACTATTATGTCATTCATGTTATTTATGTTGTATGATAATATTATAAGATTACCTGGAAAGAAACACATTTTTCTAATTATATTCTCCAATCCCACAGACAACCCCGCAGCTGCCATGTAAGGCTCATGAACGCTTCCCCAGAAGCCCGTGCTCCAGCCATCGAGCTGTTCATCTTTGAGGCAACAATGAGTTTGAGAGAAAAGTATACGGTAAACTATTCTGGCCTAAGCCATATGCCTTATTCTTAGAGCTTGGAATAAAATTTATCATAAAAACCAGAACTGTTGTCACCTTTCATGGGATGGATGAGAGAAGACAAAAGAATTTCTGCAAAAAGCTAGTAATTAATCTAAATTGTATTGAATGTAATGAAGTAAAACCAGCGGAACTTTCTCCCACCATTGCATTCAAACACATCCAGTAATGTAGCTTGTCTTACTCTGGACAGGCTCTTCATCAGACCTCCTATCTATTCTGTTGTCACAGCCATCTTTTCCATTCAGTTCTCTTTCTACTGTTCCCTACACCTTTGCTAGGCTTCTGACTGCTCCAGAGGTGGAAGCATGTCAAGAGGACTCGGAGGAAGAATGGCAAGAGGCTCTGTGTGTCCCGAGTTTTGTTTTGTTCTATCTTTTTTTTTTTTTTTAATGTAGTTCTTGTTTTCCTACATCGTAGGTGTCATCCAAAAGCAGATTTTTCCATTTGAAGACCTTGTGCGTGTTCTCTGGAATTTCACCGGTTTTTTTTTTTTTTTTTTTTTTTTTTTTTAATGTAGTTCTTGTTTTCCTACATCGTAGGTGTCATCCAAAAGCAGATTTTTCCATTTGAAGACCTTGTGCGTGTTCTCTGGAATTTCCCCTTTTCCTTCCTGTGTTTCCTGCAGAGATAGTCACACTATACTCCTCTCAAATTCTAATATGTCCCCTTCCTGTCCACTTACACTTTCCTCTGTCCCTTGGCCCTAGCAGCAAACCTCTGGCTTCTTTCTGCTAATTTTCTCACCTCATTGGCTGGCTCTCTAAAGTGAGTTTCTTTCACAGATGCTAGAGATCTAGGAATTATTTAGTCCTTAGAAACTCATACATTGTTTCCTATTAAGCAGAGTAAACAGGGACTATTTTTGGTATTGGATTTTCTCTACTTGCCCTGCAAAACCAGATACTTGCAATCACCTTTCTACCTTTAAAATTATCCAAGCAGGATATATCCAAAAGCCTTTCGCTTGGTTTAAAACTCCATTGGCTGGGGTGTTAGAATTCTCTTGCACTGATGTCCAGTAGCAGCAAGGACTAGGATCTGCAGTTCAGCAAGGATACAGTACAAAAATAGAATGCCTGTCTGCCTTCATGCAGGCAGTGTGTTTTTGCAATGGTTTTATTGGGGTTCTTTCACTCACCTGAAGTTAGGAAGAGAATGAGGATCATTTTCCTTTCCTGGTTGGAAGGCAGAGCATTCCGTCTTGCTACACAATATCTATGCGTCCCTCCAAAGATAATTTTATCAGTGAATATGCAATTAAATATTGGTTGGTTATAGACAATGAAATTGTTGCAGTGGTTATAACCTTCTTTACTGGGAACATCTTCAGATTTTCATCGTAAGAGTTTTGGGCTAAATTATTAGGTATTACATATTTAAATAAATGATAAGTAGAATCAGGGATAGGCTTTCTGATTCATTCCACCACCCACTTAGTATGGCAGCTAAAGGAGAAAGCTTAATAATTTTTTTCCTACCCTGCCCATTGTCTACTGGCAGAGAATAAACTGTGGACAGACAGGAGAAAAATCTTAAAAGGACTGAGTGCTAAATATATAACTGCTGCTATTATTCTACCTCCTGAGATCCAAGCTGCTTGGTGCATGAAAGGTTAACCACATTCTGTGATAGCACTATAGAGCACATGTGATTCCATTTTATCTAAAAATAGAGTTTTCTGAAGAATGAGAACTATATTATTATATTAATATTTAAGCCTGCACTCAGTAAGAATCTAAAACCCTGAAAACTTCCTCGTCACAGGAAACATAAATCAAAGATTTATTTAATATCACACAAAGCAGAAATAATCCTAGAAAAAAATTGAAAGAGGAAAAAATCATTCTTACAGTTGTAGAGTGTTAAGCAGATATGCATGGCATTGATCTTCGAAAAGAGCTATCAAACACATGGAGATTCTGATTTAATAAGCTTTCTTTTAATTTAACATCAGACAGACGACACCAAAAACAAAGGTGTGAACTTATCAAATATACCAAGTTTGAGCTTATCCATTCAATGCTGAAGACACTAAATCTCACAGAGAAAACAATTCCATTTTGGCTGTGTGCACAGATAAAAACCACTGAGAAATTATTTTCAATTAATGCAAATAAAGTAGATTTTCATTTAAGTGGAATGCATCTGGTTGAAATAATGTAAAAAGAAGTGAAAGTTTGAATTACTAGTATATCCTGGAGTAGAGGAACTAAATGCACTATTATAAATTATTTATTGATAAGCAAATGATAATTACAATACTAATTACAATAAAAATTAAGTCACCCAAAATTTTCCAACCAGATATTCCTCTTGGACTTTAGTTGCTTTAAAAATTGTACATGTCTTCCACAAATATTGCATTTAGAAATTTTTAATATTCCATTTTTTAAAGATCACCGAGTATTATAATAACCACAATATGATTAACATTATAGTGTTTATAAAAATTAAATTTCATTTCCGGAAAAGAACTTTGTTTTTATAGAAAAATTCATTATTTAACAATGCATCTAAAATGCATGAAAAAAGGGAACAAAGGGCTTTTTATTTTTAATTAACTAAATTGAAAGATGCTTTACTTTGCTCAGTTTGTAAAGGTAGGAGAAGGCTTTTAAATTAAATGTCCCCAGAAGTAGAAAAACAGTTGAATTATCAGGTAATCATAAAAACAACCTACAAAAAAATTGTACAGTTAATAGTCTAATCATTTTGATGAAGAGAGCACTTAATTCTTAACTACTTCTCTGTAATGATGAAAAGCAATTACGGTGTTCAAATTATTCTTGTACCTACTGGGTCTGACCCTTCATGTTTCCGTAGGGAACCCAGTAGGGTTTGTGATGAATTGAGGTGGGGTGCTATACTAAGTTTTTAAACTAATTACACTGCCACATTTACCAATATATAGTACAATAATTATCAGGCCAAGCATTTTTGTTATGAAAAATAAGTATAAAATATAAACAATCAATAATAACTAGAAAATTGAGCCAACAAAAAGAAATCTATATACACCATTTTGAGTATTTACTCAACTGTATAAGAGTCTCATCTATAGGAAGACTAATGCTTACACAAAATTTAATGGTAAATATGGAGTTATACTGAGGTGACTATGTTTCAGAAAATCAAAAAAAAAAGTGTATCATTCTTAGTTAAAATTAAATTTTTAAGACACTTTACATGTAATGATATAAGTCCTTAGAAATGTGTAATCAGTTTCTCCTAAACATTCTATAGACTATTCCTTGGTGAGTAATTTCCCCTGCAGATATCCTCATAAGACAGAAAGTCAAAGATCAAATGATCTCATATATGAGTCTCTCTTTCTCTTCTCTCTCTCTTTCTCTCTTCCCTTTGTTCTGCATTTCTAGGGTGCTTAAGTGGGAATGGGGGCACCTATCTCTGAATATTAAAAATATTAAAATATTAAAAATATTTCATCTCCCAGGATGCTACATGCAAATAATAGTTGGTGTATTTGCTATTATTATTACCTATAGCCTTAACAATTTATTTTCAACACTAGAATGCCATTGTTTCAAATTGTAGTCTGAACCCATACAGATCAGCCAAAATTTACAGATGTTTATTCAGTTCCTCTATGTGTCAAATCATTTTACTAGCACTACAAAGAATATAAAGAAAAAATGATATACTCATATATCTTGTATATCTTGTATGCTCTTGTATATCCTGAGTTCTTAGTGCAAAATACTGACTGCCAGGCATTAATTCATTTAATTTTAAGAACATCACTTTTAAGAAGGGATATTTTTCCTATTTACAGCTGAAAAATTTGAGGCTCAGAAAGATTAATTGATATCCTAAAGCTGATAGCTAATAACTGTTGTATGTAGTAGTTAATTTCAAGTCCACTGATTTCCAAAAGCTACGAATTATATATCATTGAAGTGATGCAAGCAAAGGAAGAAATGAGTCAAGGGATTCACAGATAAAGGGCTAAATGAATAGACACAGACATAAGACAGTGTGTGTAAAGAAGTATGTGGAATGCAGATATAAAGGCAGGAGGCCAAAGACCATTAGAGAGTGGTGGGCAGAATACCTACTAACTAAAACACAGCCACACTTTTCTGTGGTACTTTCTAACCTAGCCCTCATTAAAGTGCACATATTTTACAAGACTAAGTGTAATATCTTGAAAATACATCTATGTATTATTTGAGCATTGATAATACCAAATGTGTCACTTTAAGTTACAAGAGAAATAAATATTTTTCATTTGGTTCATAGTTGAAAATGTTCTCCAGAGAATATTTTTAGTGTTCAAAATTAAGGACACTTTTTTTTTCCCTCACTCTAAAAGTGAAAAAAAATCTCTAAAGAAAGAAACCAAAATAAATAAATCAGTGGGGGTGGAGAAAATAGTGAACAAACAAGTGAGATGGTGTTAGGAATTTGGCAGCTGGACGTGGTGGTGCACGCCTATAATCCCAGCACTCTGGAGGCTGAGGCAGGTGGATTGCTGTGAGTTTGAGACCAACCTGGGCTACCTAGTAAGGTCCAGGTCAGTTTCAACTATGTAGTGAGACCCTGTCTCAGAAAAAACATCGAGTTAGTGAGCATATACAATGCAGAGTAGAAGCAAGTGGTGTAGGTCAAAGTGAGCTAATTTCAAGAGCTGTTATGGACAAATGATGTAAGCACACATGTGCTCATTATAACACCAATGGAGCTTTATTTCAAATCTTCGTCATTTCTGCTGCTTATTTCCAAGACCTTGGGAAAGGTCAGGTTTGGTTTGGACAAAACAATCATCTTTTGTAAAATTGGCAAAACTAATTTATTTCACCAAAAGTATTTAAGAACACTGTGTCATTCCTCTCCAATTTGACCTCTTTCGTAAGACTTCTATTAATTTAGAAGTCTTTGTGATGGCCTCAGTCATATATTGAGATATATACGGTAGCTACAAAGACACTGAGTTGCAGATTTATTTTAAGAGGATCTTATTCATGATTCTCAGTTCCTTATTTGTAGAACAATTACTAAAATTATTTCTGGTCCTCTTGATGCAATTATGTCCACATTATTCAACTATCTACCATACCAACTCATTTATCCTGTTTTGAATTTATACTTTTGTTTAGCAATATATATATATATAAAATCACACAATACCCTTAGCAATAAATGGAGAGATTGATAGCTGATAGTCCAAGGAATCAAAGTGGCATTACACCATGACAATATTAATAAGTCCAGAATGGGATTGAAAAGACCTAATTTCTAGTTTCAGGATGGCACAAATCTAAGCATGATAATTTCAATTTTTTAGATTTAGGTTGTGACAGCTGTAAAAATGTAAAGGTTAATCAAATTTAAGATTTCCAAAGACCAATCCTTGAATTGATATTCATTCACGATAAGTTTTTTAAGGACAATGTATTTATCTTCACATCACTAGGGTGTACACTGAATATCTACTATATGTCAGAGGCTGCTGGGCACTAGGAATGCACAGACCTTACCTTCCTGAAACTGAAAGTCTAGTTGGGGTGGAGTGTAGGCTGGGAGCTAGAAATTAAACAAATAATCACAGAAGTTAATTCAACATGACATGTTGTGTTTAAGTGATACAAGGGTAAATTGAAAAGAACCACAGGAGGATATAGTAACTTCTGAAAATCAGACAAGACTTCTCCAAGTCTGTGTCACTTGGTGTGAGGTTAGATGAACAGATCCTATGAAAACAAAAGATAAAACCTAAGGCTGAGGGCCTTAAATTCAGGCAGGTGGCAACATATGGATGATATCATAATGTATAAGAAAGAAAAACTTCCAAGAACAGTGGTCTTTAAATTTTTTTATGATTATATATGACAGTTAAAAATTATACCACAATATATCTGTGAATTACATTTGTTTATTCATAAATGGTATATATGTACTATTATGTTTTATTGCATATAATGCAAAAATAACAAAAACAAAAATATTTAAAGATTTTGTGAATGGTATAAAACATTTTTCATTCAAAAACCAGTGCTGTTAGTTATGACTAGATTACAGATAATAGTTTCTGAAATTTTTATTAAATGCTTTGTGATTTAAATGAATTCTGCACACAGTTTTTTTAAGCCAAATTTTGATGACTATTATAACTTTCATGAGTAATAGTCTGTACAAAGTAGTAAATCTAAATAACAATATTGCTTTATTAGAATTACCAAATTCTAAACTTTTTCAACTGAACTACTCACTACCCAAAACTTTCTGTTAAAATTTTCTTAGTAAAATGACATTTCCTGGCAAACGAGTTACCATGTGATGCACTTAAAAAAAATGTGTCCAGTGTTATTTGATATAATTGCCTAATAAAAATGGAATATATTCAAAATGTACAACATTATGATTTCATTTACATTCCCACTGTGAAATAATTGCCACAATCAAATTAACACATGCATCACTACTGTTAATTACCATTTGTGTAGGAAGAACAGATCAAGGCCACTTAAGAGCTACTTTCTTAGCAATTTTCAAGTAAACAATACAGTAGTGTTAATTTCTGTAGTCACCAGGGTGTATGTTAGATCCCTAGAGCTTATTCATTTTAGTACTGGATGTTTGCAATCTCTGAATAATATCTCCCCTTTTTCTCTGCCTCCCAGCCCTGGCAACACCATTCTATTCTGTTTTTATGAATTTGAGTATGTTAGATTCCACATGTGAAATCTTACCAAATTTTCTTTATCTGACTCTCCTCACTCAGAATCTTATCAGCCAGATTCATGATGTTTGAAATGATACGATTTATTTCATATTTGTGGCCAAACAGTATTCTGTTTGAACTGTGTATGTAACTTGTAGGTTATGTCCCTCTTTCTGACCCTAGATTACCTAATTCATGCAGCATTGTTAATGTTAACAGTTCCATTCCACAAGAAGATAAACTATTATCCCACTTGTTAAAGAACTCTGTAATTATCCTACAAACAGACACATATATACAAACCACAGTTTCTTTTTAATTTATCTGTTGACAGCCATTCAGTTTTATCCCATACATTGGCTATTGTGGACAACACTACAAGGAACATGATAAAACAAGTGCCTCTTTGACATACTGACATTAGTTCTTCTGGTAATATAACTGCAAGTGAGATTTCAGCATGTTATGTGGTAGCTCCTATTTTAATTTTTTGAAGAATCCTTGTATCCATATTTTTAATTTATCTGTTGACAGCCATTCAGTTTTATCCCATACATTGGCTATTGTGGACAACACTACAAGGAACATGATAAAACAAGTGCCTCTTTGACATACTGACATTAGTTCTTCTGGTAATATAACTGCAAGTGAGATTTCAGCATGTTATGTGGTAGCTCCTATTTTAATTTTTTGAAGAATCCTTGTATCCATATAACAACACTTATTATCCTTAGTCTTTTTGGTAATAGCCATCTAAGCTGGTGTGAAGTGGTATCACATTGTGGTTTTAATTTGCATTTCCCTGATTATTAGTGATGTTATGTTTTTATAAGACTATTGGCCATTTGTATGTCTTCTTTGGAAAATATATATCAGGTTTTTGTCAACTTTTGATTGAAAATTTGTTTTGTTTTGTTATTGAATTGTACGTGTATCTGTTTATTTTGAATATTAACTCCTTATTAGATATATAGTTTGTAAATATTTTCCTTTCCATTAGTTGCTTTCTATTGTGTTGACACTCTTGACATGCAGAAGCTTATTAGTTTGATATAATCCAACTTGTTTATTTTTGCTTTCATTGTCTATGATTGTGATGTTGCATCCAAAATCTATTATTCTCAAGACCAATGTAGATCAGTTTCTCCCCTATTTTTTTCTTCTAATGGGTTCTATGGTTTCAAATGTTACATTAAAGTCTTTAATTTGGTTTAAGATTACCCCCATAATCATTTGAGCCAATTTGTTCCGAGAGAGAGAGAGAGAGAGAGAGAGAGAGAGAGAGAGAGAGAAATCTTCAGTTCTGTTTCTCTGGAGAACCCTACTTCATTATGGAAAGAGATTTGTATATTTTGCTGTTATTCAAAATAAAGTGTTCATTGATATGCACATCTTTCTATAAAATGGATACTCAAAATTGAATATGCCACACAAATTCATCAGTGTGCACCAAAGGTTTGTAATACTCAAGGATTATGTCCCTCTCCCTGGTCTTCAAATTACCTAATTCATATTTGTTTTTCAGTATTAAATGTTCCATTTTAAGGGAAGATAAACCATCATCCTATGTGCTGGTGAACTCTGTAGTTCTGTTTCTCTTGAATTTCTCTTTTAATTCATATTTGACCACCATAAGTATAAGGTAAGTATGTGGATGTGAGTTGTCTATGAAAAATTATCTAATAAGCAAATCTTAAATGCCAGAGACATTATGATACTATATTTTTAAAAAGTCAGTGCTACACTGGCAAAGCCTTGGAGCTATGTGAAGCAGGAACTGGGATTAAAGAAATGCTATGGAAATTAAGAAACAGAAGCAATTTCTACTAAGGACAGTAGATGTTGAAGCACTGAGTTTTTATACATGGATAAAAGTCTTAATATAAGATTAATCTGGGGGGGCGGAGATTTAGCTCAATGGTTCTGTCTTCTGCTTCTCAAGCACAAGATCCTGAGTTTGATTCCCGTATCCAAATAAATGAGTAAATAAATAAGATTCATCTTGCTTGGAACCATATGTTTTCTGAAAATTTTAGGACAAACTATCTCCTAACACAAAAATAGCTTTTCATTTGTCATTCTGTCATTTATCACTTCTGAGTTCACTATTGTGAAATATAATTGAGCAAATAATTTTGCATAAGGACCAGAGGATTAATTGCTATGTGATAAACAATAATTTTGAAGACATGGGTTTAGTATTTTTTAAATTTAGCCATAAATAAATTAAATTTACATTATTAATTAGGCACTCATTTAAACCAATAAATTTTAATGCTTGTTAATATACTATATCACCAGTAATTATTAATTACTTTGGAAATTCAGACTATATAATTTCTAAAATAACCTTGACATCTAAAAAAAATTACTGAGCATATTGAACAACAGATATTTGATTCCCATCTGGTGCTGATAATATCAGGGCCTGTTAAATGTTGTTTATTTTTTAAAAGTAAATCTTACTTTATTAGGTGCAGATTACATGTGGAGACTATGAAATAAAAATATTTGACTCCAAAGCACTTGCAGGAACAAAAGTTAGAAAACTTTTAATTCTTAATTTATCTTCTTGATCATTTTTATTCACTCTATGTTAAAAAATTATAGGAGAATATAAATTTAGAAAAGACACACATCTCTGAGAAGGGAGAAAACACTGAAAAATAGTTTTTTTTCTCTATATTACAATATCATATCTACTAGTTTTATTGTCTGTGAATCATTAAACAAAAGAGGACTTGAAAAGATTGAAGAAGAAGAGAAAGGAGAAGTTGAGCCAGATTTCCTGTAAAGAACTGAATGAAATAATCACAGGATGGTGATAAGTATGGTCAAAAAATGGATTTTTGTAAATAAGTGAACATAAAATAGTTCCCTCAACGACCATCCAGAGTTTAAAGAGCAAATAATTTTTGCTTCTATGATCAGGTACTTTCTGTCATTTCTGTGACACAAAATCTTGTTTATTTGCTAAGACTATATATAATAATAAAAGAGAATGTGCCAGTATCTATGACAAATTGCTGGTTAGAGAGGAGAAAGAAAATGAAACATAGGATTAAATGGTATTTTATAGAAGTAGGGCTGTCAATCATAGAGAAAATGTAAAGCATTGGGAATAAACTTTTTTGCTTTTGTTTAGTTTATTTTAAAATTTAAAAGCATCACTGAGATAAAAGGTCAGAAATTTAAAGCAGACAGAAAGTAGATGAGAGGATGTTACTTGATTGGGAATTAGTATTGCAGATGAAGAGAGAGACCACCACTAGTATGATTCTCAGATATCCTTGAGACTCTCAGTAAGTACAGAGACTGGTGCAGTTAGAAGCCTCCACTGCCACAGCTAATCTGTAGGAAAGTCTTCTGGAAAAGTACCTAGGAAAATAGGATATATGTCAGGTAATGGTGTAATTTGTAAGGTTGTGGAAGTCACTCATTTTCCTCCAAATACCAGAGATAAAGTAAATGTAAACCTCCAACGCATGACTGAGCAAGGCTTCTGCCTGAAGGACTCTGGAGAATTTTGTGGGTGTTGTGGGAGACACGGAGCGCATCATTCAGACTAAACTTCAAGAAAGAAACTGCTCCAGCAGATGGAAGTTCTCTCATGGATAGCCTTCACGTGCCGCCTGCCTCGGGAATCATCTCCACAGTTACTGGCCTGCCAGTGTGGAGAGATAACCTAGCCTTTATTCTACCTTAATTTTGTTTATTGTAGATAATTTTTCTAACACGGATTATCAGATGGAAATTATTGCTGTGATTGATTCTAATCATACATGAAATAGTATTATTTCTGGTTGAGAAAATATTTTATTTGGAATTCAATGAACACTTTAATAATGTGGTAAATGTAAGAAGAAACGGCATCATTGGCACATTTATCAACAAATCTGAACTATTGTCCCAGGGTTGCCATTATATCCTTGGGAAGAATATGAAGAGTAAAAATTAATTGTTTCAATAGTTCATTTAAAAATTTCCCATAGCATCTTTTCAAAATACTTTTTTATAATTGTTTTATTTAACTCGTAACAATACGATAAGGTTGGTTTATATAAAGTCTCACCATATTATACATTTTAAAACAAAGCTTTTAAGGCTTTACAATATGTGCCTCCTGTATCCTGGAAGTGGCAGTTTTGGCCTTGCACTCCGTGAGCTCCAGAGCCTGCACTGTGTTTCCTAGTTCCTAGCGCGGTAGAGTTCACAGTTTGGTGAAAACAGGCAAAAGAATCTAGCAGCATCCACAACAATAGTGCTCTTCCTCTTTCTAATGACAATGCATGAGCAAAATCTCATGGGTCACAGACTCAGGCAGAAGGGGCACTCTCCAGCAGGTCAGTTTAAAATGTCAATAGGCTTCACAGCAATGCCTTGTAATCATCCATGGAAAATAAATTGTTCCTTTTTCTGTTTACTAATCAAAGTGAAGGCTAATTTATTATGTTTCTATTTTAGATACATTTTCTCAGAATCAAAAAGTTAACAATGCACATAAATCAGAAATCTGACCTGACACCATGTTTTCAAAAGATGTTTTTAAATGATGTAAACTAGAAATAAGAGCTTTTAGGACTATAAAGAAATATAAGAAATATAAGAATATACTTACATATATATATATATATACTTATACAAATAAGCATGAATCAAGTGGAGAAAATACACAAGAGTCAAACGAAGGTGAGGAGGACATAAAAGAATTAAACAATAAGGAAAGATCTAAAGTTACAAAAACCTAAAAGAATGAGTCGGCCTGTAAAGGTTGGAAACAACCAATAATTAGCATCATGCAAGGAAGCCTGACTGGGAGGAAACTGAGAGGGAACCTTTAGAATGGAATCTCAGGAATGATTGCTCTGACTATAAAAACAATGAGTTTTTCAGAACAATCTATCTACCACAGGGAGCAGTGAAACTGCCATCATGTAGGACAGAGAAGGATTAGACTCTCAGAGCCACTAAAAGCAAGACGTAGAAGATACATTAGAGGAAAATGAAGAGTCACCTTTCTGTTGTTTACTTCTTTCAGTACAGCTTACGTGATGATTTCTTTGTCCTTGACTATAAGTGCAGGTCCTTGCTAAAAGATACAGGTTTTCACCCAGTTGGCTAACTTGTACTCCTCATGCCCTCTCCAGTTTCTGCTGAGGTTGTTAAACTCTCTCATATGTCAAAAAGAGTCACGCGCATCAAGGTTATCTTCATGACAAAAAGATACTCACTATGAAAAACTCAGAACACAGAAATGCAGTTCAAACTCATCAGTATCCAAAACACCCAGGAATAAAATGATAACATTTCGGTGAATAAACGTCCAAATATTTCACAGATTTATATATGTGTGTTGGTTTGTGTTTGTTTATAAAGATTATAATCATACTATACAAACTCCTTGGTAACTCGCTTATGAATTTAACACATAATAATTATCCCCATCTAATTAAATTGTCTTCTAAGAAGAATACTACACATTGCTTCCACAGTATTGGCAGAATCAGCAACTGATTCTCAACTAGACATTAAGTAGTTTTTGTTTGCTTACATTATACATAATACTACAATGCTTGCTCTTGTTCATAAATTTTTGCCATAGGTTCAATCACAAGAAAAATTCTTGAATTGCCAGGTCAAAAGGCAGAAACCCGCCAGGGATAGCAGACATTTTTTCAGAAACTGAGTGTGTGAAGTCAAGCTGCCTTTGTGACCACAGGTTCAGTGATGGGGCTCAGGGTCGTTATTCATAGAGTATAATTCATGAAACTACTTTATACACTGTATTATAATTGTGATGATTTCATGGATAAATATATGCGAAATACCCAGACTATTTTGTCAGAGAGAAATCTGTCATAAACATTGGCTTTAACATTTATTATTGCCTTATTTCCAACAATATTTTCATCAGAAGCTATTTTTCCATATCCTAGAAAACAATTTAAACAAAAATATTTTTTCAATTTAATAGATAAGTAATAGTATATTATTACTATTTTAAATATCCTTTCTTTGATTAAACATAAAGTAGCACTTTGTAATATAGCTATTGGCCATTTGTAATTTTGCTTTGTGCCTTCTGGTCATGGTTCTTGAGACTTATTTTGCTGCTGCAGTTTCTTGTTTTCTTCTCTGTACAAGGCTGCTTCCTTTCTGTCTAATAAGACAGCGACAACTTGAGTAACTTTAAGCAAAATGTATGCAGCAATAAACAATTTCTAACCCAAAATAGTCATACATTTCCTCCTGAATTTTTCCACAAAGTACTATTCTTAGAAACAGAATGTTTTACCTTTTGGATACTTTTCATATTTTTACATTAAAATATACTTTTTACTTCTCATTGAATTCTAATGCATTTTAGATTTTTTAAATAAGGGTGCTTTTTTTAATTGTTTTTTTTGAGACAGGGTCTCACTATGTAGTTGAGACTGACTTGGAACTCACTATGTAGCCCAGGCTGCTCTTGAACTCACAGCGATCCTCCTGCCTCTGCCTCCTGAGTGTTGGGATTACAGGCGTGCGCCACCACCCCCGGCAAGGTTGCTATTTTTAATAACTTATTGTGTGTTTCTTTAACTTTAGTCTAAGTCCCAAAATATTAAAGATTTTTTCTAAACAGTGAAAAAAGGCAATCCATCACATATATAAAAAGCTTCATATTTTGACACTATGCTATGACCTTATTTAGTCTTCTTTTTCCTCATTTTTCTGATTTCCCTAATCTTTAATGGCACATAATGCAGCAGGTCATTTCAGGTCATGATCTTTAGAAGTAAATACACACAAACTCTACCTCTGCTCAATGAATTTGTGCCAACCACTTGCTGTCTCTGTGCTTCATTCTTCTTACATATAAAATGGAAAAAATAAGGAACACTATGATGGTTAAATAACAAAAAGCATGTGACAGTTTTGGTGCTTAATAAATGCTAGTTATGCATTTATACTGAATCATTATCACTGTTTAAATAGTTCATCAAGTTATCTAAATTGTCAGTTGTCTTAGTGACTATCAACACCAGTGCTATATCTCATAGAAAACTTGTAGCCATCCTTAAATCATTCTCTAGCATTCCCCCATATAAATTTGTACCAAGTACTGTCGAAATAATATCTCATACAGTTACATTCATCATTGGGATCTTGTACCTTTACATGATAGGCCTTAACTGTACTCTATACCTAAAAGGCACCAATAAACTCAATGAGAAAAAAATATAGCTAAATGTTCTTTACATTCATCCACTCTGCTGCATCTTCAAAGGCAGCATACCCATCCATACTTCACCACCTCTTATTTGGACTTCTAGAAGAGTTAGCATTTTCAAAGTCAACCTTTTCTAATTGATGATTAATAGCTATCTCTTAACAGTAAATCTAAATATGGTACTGGTCAAGAACTTCCCATAGTAGCCCCATCCTTTTAAGAAAGGTCAAAATTATTGATTATGAAATTCATGATCTGTGAAACCAAAACCTCATTCTATCCTTGCAGCTTCATTCTCAGCCTAATTTCCTGCTTTAAACTTCCCTTTCTAAAGATTTTTTCAATGGAACTGCAAACAGCTAAGATGTTTGGAGTTTCCAAATAAGCCCCAAATACATATAAGATTTAAAATAATCCAGTAATTATTAATATCATTTTGTAGTGGAAAATTTAAATATTTTACCCATTTGCACATGTAAATAGGAGAGCTGGAATTCCATATATTTTGTGGTCTATCATATTTATTAGGAACTTATTTTGCTTACAATAATGGAATGGAATGAACATAAAGATAAATTATTTGGTATTTTTATTAAGTTTATTGGTATATTTTAGGTGTACAATACAGTTACATTAATCATTGGGATCTTGTACCTTTAAATGACTAATCTTGGCTCTTATTTTTTCCCCATTCCCTCGCCCTCCCTTTATTCCCTCCACCCTTCCCTATTTACAAAGACTTTGTTTCCATGTTTTTCCTTTTCTCATATTTTTTTCTTTTCCCTTTCTACCTTTCCCCTACCCCTCCATCTATTCATTTAGACCTTTTTTCTATTACACAATATCATTATATATTTTGAGGTGAGTGAAATCTTAGTGTTGTTTTCATCTGCATTTATCAAACGACCAGTGATGTTGAACATTTTTTCATATATTTATTTGTGTATTACATCTGTTGATTTATGTGTGTTGAACCATCCTTGCATCCCTGGGACAAATTTGACTTGGTCAGGTTGTATGATCTTCTTGACGACCCTCTGTCATTTCTTAAAATTTATTTAAATTTTAAACATTTCTTAAAATGTTGCATAATCGTGCTCTATTTAGTTATAAGCACTTCACAATATTATCCCGTCCATTCTAATCAATGCTTGTGCTTTAATTTTTTTAAAAGCCTGAAAACTTTATCTCTACAATCTAGAGCAGTACAAAGATGCACACTTTTGCCACTTTTATTCAATATAATGTTGAAAGTCCTAGCCAGACGAAGCATGCATGAGGAAAAAAATAAAAGGCATCCAACTTTAAAAGAAGTCAACTTGTCAATATTTGCAAATGACATGATCTTAAATATATAGGAAACTACAAAGATTCTGCAAAAGAAAACTATAACAAGTAGTGAAGGAAGTAAGAAAAAAATTTTATGTGGTAGATTTTCTCTCTTTAAACATTTTGAATGTACTAGAAAAGTGGGAAGAAAGAAATAAATTTGAAAGTTAGTGCAGAAATAAATGAAATAGAGAATAAAAACAATAAAGTAGAACAATAGAGGTGAGAGATGGTATTTTAAATATAAACAAAATTGTTTAGCTATACTAAGCAGAAAAAACAGAGGATTCAAGTAAATGAATAAAAGTATGAATAAAATAGGATACAATATAGAAAAGCAAAAGATCATGAGAAATTACAATCAATAATATACCAATAAATTGAATAACCCAGAAGAAATAACTTCCTATCAATATACAACTTATGAAGATGAAATCATAAATAAATAAATCATAAATAAAAAGCTGATAATAGCAAGATAGGGACACTACAAAAGAAAATTGGATATTAATAGACTTGGTGAAGTTAGATACAAATATTCTCAAAATATTTTTGAGCCAAATTCAATGAAATGTTTAAAGAATTATTCACCATGATTAAGTGTGATTTATCTCTGGGATGTGATTATGATTCAACATACACAAACCAAGAAATGTGATATGCTACAATAACAAAATGATTAAATTTTATATGATCATCTCTGTAGATGTGCAGAAAGCTTTTGACAACATCCAACATTTTTCATGATCACAATTCTCAAAAATGTGGTGCATAAGGAATACTCCTCATTGTAATAAAAAGCAGATATTACAAGTTTACAGGTAGCATGACACTCACCAAGAAAAAGATAAAAGGTTATTTTCCTATGATCAGGAATAAAACAAAGATGCCCACTGTCAATCACAGTTACCTTTCTCATTGTTGAGACAAAGTACACAACAACCAAAATTAAAGGAGGAAAGATTTACGTTGGCTCGTAGTTGTTAGAGGTTTCAGCTCATAATGGGTTGGCTGCATGGCACAGTGGCATCGTAGAGCAGAAAAGAGTTAGCAGAAGATAAGCAGCAGTAACATGCCACAGCAGCAGCTCTCTTTCTGTCTCTTATATTCCATCCAGGGTACCAGCCCTTCATTCTTATTTCTAGCATCACATCCTTAATCCCATCATCACACACCCTAGGTCCAGCCCCCTTTGAAAATCTAAGGCTTTGGATGGACATCTAGATATCAGCCTCAACACCCATTCTCATCATTTCTTTCACCACAGCACTCAAAGTCCTAGCTAGAGCAAATAAAAAAGAGAAAGGCATGCAAATCAGGAAAAAAGAATTAAAATAATTTATTTGAAGATTGCATGACCTATATAAAAATCCATAATTATACTTACAAAAATATGTTAAAAGTAATCGATTCTTTCAGTTGTAGAATACAAGAGCTGCATAAAAAATCAGTGATATTTCTCTACACTAAGAAGGGACTCACTGAAAAATAAAATTTTAAAAAGCAACCCAATTTATTATAGCTATAAAAAGACATTAATCAAATGGGTAAAAGATACCAAAACTAGAAAATATTAATAAAAAATTTGAATAAGACAAAAATGAATGCAAAGATATGGATTGGCAGGATTCATATTGATTAAATTTCATTACTACCCAAAGCAATCAATAAATTGAATCTCTGTAAAAATTATATTATTTTTTATAGAAATACAAAAAATTATACAAAGATTTATATGTATTTAAAGCTATACTAAAAAGGAAGAAAAATATTGGAACTATTACATTTCCTGATTTGAACTGCCTTACAAAGCATCAGTAATTAAAGCAATATGATATTGTAATGAAAACTTATTCATAGACCTATGGAACAGAATCAAAATCTCCAAAAGAAATCCATACTTGTAGAGAGAAATAGTATTTGACAAAGACACTGTGAAAACACAATTAGAAAGAACTCTCTCATCAATATATTTGGAGATCTTGATATCTATATACAAAAGAACAGGTTTGGACTCCCATTTTATAACACTCCCAAAAATTCACACAAAGTGAATAAAAGACCTAAATGTAATACCAGAAAGAACAAAATTCCTAGGAAGGAAAAACAGTAAGAAAGCTCCCTGGCATTGGTCTTGGAAATGACTTTTTTATGTCATTAAAAGACAAGAAGCAAAGCAATAATAAATAAGTGTGACTATATAAAAATAACAAAAAATAGAGAAATTAGAAAAATAATTAGAAAGATAAAATGGGAGAAATATTTTAAAACAACCTATCATGTTTGGGGCTAATATCCAAAATATACAACAAACACATACAACTCAATAGCAAAGTAACAATAACAATAATAAAACTAAAAATGAGCAAAGGACCTAAATAGATATTTTTTTCAAAACATACATACAAATGTCTAATAGATACCAGAAAATGTGCTCAACCTCCCTAAGCAGCAAAGTGCAAACCAAAGCTACCATAAAATACTACATCACATCAGATAAGAGGACTCATATCAAAAGATAAATGATGAAAAGTGTTAGAAGGATATGGGGAAAAGGAAACTCATGTGCTATATATGGATGTGAATATAATTTGGTTCACTAATTTTGTAGAAGTATATGAATATTCCTTTAAAAAGTAAAATAATTGTTATATGATCCAGAAATCTTACTTCTGAGTATTCATTCAAATGGAAAAAAAAGATCAAAAGAAGAAACCCTGTACTCTCCTGTTTGTAGCAGCATTATTCACAATAGTTAAGACACCGAACAACTTCAGGGTTTTTTAATGGGCTGAACATACAAAGACTATATAATAAAATAGTATTCAGCCCTAAAAAGAAGGAAATTTTGTCATTTTAAAATACATGGATGAATCTGAAAAGAATATTGTAAAGTAAAATAGGCAAGACACAGAAAGATAAATCCTTTATGAACTCACTGACGTGTGTAATCTGAAAGGCAAAAAAATATAGGACTGGAAAGGAGAAGGATAGTTGTAGGGCCTGGGGTATTGGATAAAACAAGAAGATGCTGGTCAATGGGAACAAACATCTACTTATAAGGTGAAGAAGTTCTGGGGATCTATAGTACAACATGGTGATTATAATTAAAATATAGCATTGTATACTCAAAATTTGCTAAAAGGGTGAAAAAATGTTCTCAGCACACATATATAAATGATAACTAGATGTGGTAATATATGCATTAATGCTAACTAAGTTGAACGTAGTAATCATTTCACAACATATTAATAGTTCCTTACCAAATAAAAAATTTCTAAAGACAGAATATTTTATTGTGGGAGACTGGACAGGTGGGAATAAAAGATTTAGAAGGAAAGTTTTCTGTGTGTTTCATTCAAACTCATATCCCCAGTGCCTAACAGAGTGACAAATGTAGCCAAACTGACATATGAAAGAATGAAGTGAAGAGAAGGGAAGGTAAAGCTTCATCATGATATGTCTTGAATTCTGTGCGAAACGCTTCAGAAATCATCTTTCTATTTTGATGACCAATTGAAAGATTTTAAGTGACTATGTGACAAGGTCAGATGTGTTTTCCAGATAAATCACTCTAGTTGCAGGGAATAAAATTGTCTGGGAGGATTCAAGACAGGAAAGACAAGTTTCAAAATGTCTTCAATCAACTAGAAAAAGACACAATGACAACCTGTTACACGCTTGGTGATGGCTTTAACCAGTTATTAGAAAGAAGAGCCTATTTGAGAAAGACAGATGATATGGGAAGTTTGGGTCCTATTAAATTAGAAGTACCACCATACACTCAAATAGTGTATTTTACAAAATGTGTACTTAGAACTTAAAGTTGACAGCATTCATGCAATCACCTAGAAAGAACATTATCTATCAGACAGAAAGACTTAAGGTAGAAATATGGGGATCATAAAATCCAGTAGGAATACGGAGAGAAAAAGTTACTGAAATTAAAATAAAATGAAAATATTAACCAAGGAGGAAGAAAGCATAAAAGACTGATATAATGAAAGCAACAGTTTCCATAAGGAGGAAGTGGTCAACAGTGTCAAATACTTTAGAGAGTAGAAAAAAGAGAAAGACTAATAAAGAATCACTTGATTTAGGAATAAAAATATCTTCTAAATTTTGAGAGAGGAGTTAAATTTGAGTGTTAGGGGTGTAAAACAAGCCAGTAATGAACTAAAGATTAAATATGAGATGTTGGAAATGAGGAAACAGAAAATGAGGTTTTCTTTCCAAAAAAAAATGGCAGTGAAGAGAAATGAGAATAGAATTAATGTATTAATTAATTATAAAATGAATTCTACTTATTCACCATAATACCTAAATAGTACAGGTACAAGATTATTATAATACTTACTTAGTTCTTAAAGAGGTTCATAGATTATAAACAAAAAGTATATTAGGATAAGGGACACTTGGAGCACAAGTAAAATGGAAGGGGTGAGAAAGCAAGGAAACATTTTCAAAAACTAGTTATAAATAAGATGAGTCTCAGTGGATCATCTTAGGATGAGACCCACTAAAGCAGAGCCTAAATCAACACCTCTGCACAGATACTTTATTTGGAATTGATCCTAAATTACAACAATAAGAAATAGGAGAAGCAAAGCAAGGAAGGAGGGAAATCAAAAATACATATGTTTTATTAGCTTGGTCACTGTTTTAGTTAGTTTTCTCACTTCTAAGACAAAATACTCAACACCCAAAAGTTCAGAGAAGAAATATTTATTTAACTCAGAGTTTGTAGAGGCTTCTGTCCATAGTTTGCTGGCTCTAAGGCAAGGTAACTTGACAGAGGGCATCACACAGGAGAACCAGTCCATGGCATGGTAAGGCAGGCAGAAGGCAGCAAGCAAGCAAGCAGCATCAGAAGCCTCTCCCTTTTATCCAATCTAGGCAACCTGTCTTTTGGGTGGTGCCACTACACCCAAGTTGTGTCACCCTTAATCCAAGAATCACAAACCCTGGATAGAGCCAGCTGTAAAAACCCCACCTATAAGGCTTTGGGCATTTGGACATCTAGATAGAAGCTGTAATAGTCCATCCCTGGGCCCCCAAAACTCATGAATATCCCTTCATGCAAAATATATTTAGTCTATCTCTATGAGATGGCAAAGTTCTAACCGTTTCAGCATTGCTAAAATGTCCAAGTGCAAATCTCTTCTGAAGGAAGCTGTGAGGTCCTGTATAAATGAAAATAAATTTAAACACTTCCAACATACAATGGGTAGAGATAAACATTTCCATTTGTAAAGGGAAAAATAGAGTTAGAAAGGAATGGGAGCAAAGTAAGTAAAAAATTCAGCAGGGCAAACATTAAGTCCTGTAGCTCCATGGGCATCATCCAGGGTAACCAGTGGCAAAATGTGAACTCCAAAAGGCTTAGTGGCATCCATAGTTGTTGTAGCTCTCAAGGCTTCTGCCTTGGGATTTGCTCACTTCTTGCAGCTTTCCTCTGACAATCCACATTATTGGCTTATCCAATCTTCTAGGATCTTCTCTGTACCTTCAGCTTCATGCTCACAGCGACACACAGATCCTTCTCAAGAGTGCACTGCCTTGCTTCCAAGGCTTTCTGAAACCTGTGTGGAAACCTTCCTGAGCCCACAACTTTTACATTCTGCATGCACTAAAACCATCATCAGGAGTATGATGCCAAAATCTGCCACCAGCTGGAGCAGTAGCCAGGCTTTCTTCTCTCTTAGCTGTAGAGGTTGAGTGCATTGCTGAGCACTAGGAACCAAATTTTGAAAAAAAAAAATGCCCTAGGCTTCTGCCATTGTGAAACATAGTGCTCTGGGTCTCTCTGCTTAAAGGAAAGTCTTTCACCTTTGCACCTCTGAAACTGGAAAGATTGGAGTCCTATTGGATTTTGTGAGGTCCTTGGGCCATGTTTTCTATCGTCCTGTTCCTTCTCAGCAACCAAGTTCTCCTCTGCTCTACCTTTGCAGTTCTCAACTTTACTGGATCTTCTTTCCTGGCCAAATTAAAAATGTTTTAAATCATTCTTCTGGGCTGCTTGCTCTTAATTATCAATATAGACTTGGCTAAAAGCACCCCCAAGTAGTCATACCACTTCTTCAACATTAGACTGTCTTGAAATGTCTTGCACAAGATTAATTGGTCTAGCGCCCTTAATCTCAGTCTAATACTCTAGACACAATCAAAATGAAAACAAACTTCCTGTCAAAGCCTAACACACTTGGTGTGGAGTCCAAAAGCCAATACAGTCCTCCTAAGTCTGGTCTTTACTAGCAGCGTTTCTATCAGCATTCTGGTCTTCTGAGCTTTTATAAGAATATCCCATCAAATACAACTTAAAACAGTCCAGGGATGCTTCTTCAGCCAAACATTTCCAAATTCTTACCACAAGCAAGTTTCAAAAGCTCCTTAATCACATGGTCAGGTACAGTAAGAGCAATGACTCCAATTCCCATACCATAATCCCTCCTAGTTACATTTCTTATTGCTGATACAATACAGCTGACACCAAAGTTAGAGGAGGAAAAGTTTATCTGGCTCATAGTTTGTAGGGTTTCAGTCCATAGTTGGCTGACAGTGAGATAGAGTCGCATGGTAGAGAAGCATCACAGAGAAGAAGCTCATGGCATGTGAAGGCAGACAGAAGGCAGCAAACAGCAAGCAAGCAGCAGCAGCAGCACCTTCTCCCCTTCATACCTTCCAGACTGCTCGCCTTTTGGGTGATGCCACCTACACCAGGTTGAGGCACACTTAATCCCAGCATCACATCCTAATCCCAGCAGCACATTCTTAGTCCCAACACCACACACCCTACATCCAGCCAGCTCTGAAAAGACCTATCTATGAGTGCATGAAGCTGCAAGGGGACATCTAGATGCAAGCCTTAACAGTCACCAATGCTCAGTAACTAGTGCTTGATCAGTTGAAACCTTCTGAAGAGACATAAAATATTCTCTCAAAACTATTACTCAGAGGATGAAAGGATATATATATCCTTTGTATATGTATATGTATTTTTGTATATGCATATGTATTTCTTTTTGGCCCAGGATGAGCCCAAACATCTCAACTCTCCCATTTCTCACTCATGAGTGCTACATAAATTTCCATAAGCATCTCACACACAAGACATGGCAATATATGAGATATACATGAAGGCTAACAGCTGTATGAAATTGCTGAAGCTGCCACAAAACTAATCACAGAGTGAAGTCAGAGTTGGAGCCAGGAGAATTAAAGATACTATGGGACACATTTCATTACCAGATAAAAAGAAGAAAGACTGCAGAGATTACAAAAAGCAATGCATAGTAGGAAAGAGTTAATGTAATATGGGCTGGATGTGATTTTCTTTCAATTAGTTAAATTTATTGATATATTTTAGGTATACATAATGATCATACTCATAGGGAATTCATACCTGCACATGATATGTCTTGATTCTTATTTTTTCCCATTCCCTTTCCCTCCCTTCAACCTCTCTTCCCCTCCTTATTTATTAAAGTTTTATTCCCACCATCTCACTCCAGAAAGAATGACTGTTATCAAGAAGTCAACCAATAATAAATGCTGGCAGGGATGTGAGGAAAAAGGAATCCTTCTCCATTGCTGATGGGAGAGTGCAGACTGCTGCAACCATTGTGGAAATCAATGTGGAGATTCCTTAAAAAAGTAAAACTAGAGGTTCCATTTGACTCAGCTATTCACATTCTTTGTATCTTCCCAAAAGAATTAAAAGCATCATACTACAGTGATATATGTACACCCATGTTTATGGCTGCACTGTTTGCGATAGCTAAATCTTGGAAACAGTCCAAATGCCCATAAACTGATGAGTGGATAAAGAGATGCACACACACGCATGCACACACACACACACACACACACACACACACACACACAATGGAGTACTATTCAGCCATAAAGAAAAATAAATTTGAGACATTTATAGCTAAATGGATACACCTTAAGATCATACTCTTAAGTGAAATAAATTAGACACATATGTGTAAATGCTACATTATTTCCTGTATAAGAAACTGAAAGTGTAAATGATGACCAAAATGTGTAATAGATTTTTGTGAAATAGAAAATGTTCAAAGGGGAAGGAGAGCAGTGTGGGGGGGGGTGGGCAAAGAAGGAAGGGAAAGGAAAAAAATGAGAAAAGATGGATGTGATTTTTAAAATGATGGAGCAGAACCAGTCTGGAGCAAGGTGTAATGATAAAAAAGACAGGATAAATAACTTGAGCTTTTTATTAGTTAGCTTCTTCATCACTAAAACATAATACTTACCACTCTCAGCTTTAAAAAGAAAAAGTTTAAAAGCTCATGGTGTCAGGATATTCAGTACATGGTGGGCAGGTTCCAAGGTAGGAACATCATGGCAGAAGAACAAGGTGGAGGAAAACTTTAATTCCTGGCAGCAAGGAAGCAGAGGCTCTTGGAACAGACTAGAGACCCTATATAGTATCCAAGGTCATGCTTTCATTACTCACTCAGACACACCCGGAGGGTGCTTTACTAATCTAGAAGATATTTCTTAATCCAATTAAACTGACAGATGAAGATTAATTGTCGTAAGCTTTATATGTCAAGAAATTTGGAATGTGTTTTATAGTCAAAGAGAAATAAATTAGTGATTTTTAAGGGGTATAATTAACAACATTTTGAATTATATTAAAGTGGTGTATAAGAATCAGGATAAGGAATAATGTTTGAAAAGAACAAATGAAAATAGTGAAAGAAAACAGCTGTTTGAAAGGTGGAACTGCTTCTTCAGAAAATGACATATTAAATCACTGACTCTGAACTGTGGTCAATTTTGATCCATTAGGGGTCATTTGGCGATGACTAGACACATTGTATCTGTCACAACCCGTGTGGTATGGTATTGCTGAAACTAGTAGGTAGAGGGCAGCGATGCTATCATTTATGCAATGCACATGTGTACCCCAGTAATAGTGGGTTACCCAGGCTGTAGGGTCAGAAGTATCTGTGATACACATGTAAATACCAAATAGTTTCTTTGGCGTGAAAAAAGAAAAGTGTAAATAAGGTTTTATATTTTGTATTATATGTAATATTTAATATTTAAATATATATATTGGCAGAAAATAGTAAATAATTACCAGAAGTTAATATCTGTAAAAAAAACCCTAAAGATACTAAGGTTTTCATTGTGATAGCCTGAAATAAATCTCAGAGTATGCATTTTATTATTGAGCTATTCAACACGTGAATGTATTACACTTCTAAATTTATTAGTGCTTTCAGCAGTTTTCAGTTTTCAATATAGAGGTCTCTCACATCTTTCAAAAATATCTTCCTATATATTTTTTTAAATTTCCTCTTGCACTTGTTATTAGCATACAAATAAATTTGACACAATATTGACCTTCATAGGTTAAATTGTTAATTCTAGAATTATGAACCTTAAAATTTTAATGGATTTTAATTTTATTTTGAAGGTACTTTATTGCATCCAAAAATTATTCACTCTGACCCAGTTACTATGAGAATTTTTTAATGATACAAAATTATCCGGATGAAGTTTCAACTGATAGCACTAAAACTGTATCAGAAAAGCTGTGTTTCCTCTGGCTGAAGTTGGTGGGAAGAGGTTGCGTGGTACTGGGGAGGTAAAATCTTTCCTTCCTTGTCCAGCAGCCCCTCACATGGTTGATGAAAGAACTTGACAGAGCCCATGAGGACTGCTCTGAACATAGCTGCCAAACTCAGATTCTGGATGTGGACCCTATGCTTACAATAACAATTTAAATTGCAAGAAATTGTCATGTTTCTTGAATAAAGCATATGTATGGAATCGCAATATGAAAGCACAACTCTGTAAATGAGACTGTTTGAAAACAACACAAGAAAATGTAGTGACTTTCTTTGCAGGCAAAACATGGAGTAGGACTCAAAGCTAGTTGAAAATTCCAGGAAAATTCAAATTTCATGTTAAAAGCATGAATGAGAAAATAAAATAATGAAGGCATATACACATGCTTGTGCACTCACACACACACACACACACACACACACACACACACACACAGTTATGGTTTATATTTAGATGTGCCCCCAAAGCCTCATGTAGTCATGGGTGGGGCTTTTGGGCGGTGAGTGGATTATAGGCCCTAATAATCATCAGTGAACTTTTGCACCAATTCATTTATAGCTGACTTGCCTTTAGGAGCTAGGGTGTGGATGGAAGAGGTGGGTCACTGGGGCATGTCCTGGAAGGGTTTATGTCTTTCCAGCTCCTCCCTTCACTCTGTTTCTGTTTCCTTCTTTGATCTCATGAGTCACTACTCCTTCCCAGGACCCTCTGCCATGCTGCCCTGCCTTAGAGCCCGTCTACTATGGACTGAAACCTCTACAAAGGCAGATAAACCTTGTCTCCCCTAATTTGTAAGTATCAGATGTTATATCTGGTGAAGAAAGTAGCTAAGGCACAGACAGACAGACAGACAGACACACACACACACACCACTATATGTCCATAGAAACGAGGAAGTAGCAGAAGCTTTTGACATCAAATGGTAAAATTTACATTTTAAATTTATACTACTGTGTGACCTTTGCCAAGTTCCTCCAACTCTCTAAACTTTAATTGGTTTGTCTGTAAGATTTTTTTTTCTTTTGAGCTTAGATAAGTAAAACACCATTTTTTTCTGGCATGTAAAAGGTTAATTAATGGTTTCTTTAAAAAGAAAAGATTTGCTTCTCCTTTGAGTCATCATCATTATCTATCAGGTTGCCTCTTTCATAACTATAGATTCATAAACTAAATGGTAATGGTGACCTTGCATATGTTTTATTTTTAGAAATTATGGCATAGTAGCAAAAGCATTCATGCCATATAAAAAATCAATTTCAGGTACATTTAAAATCTAAATGTGAAAAGCAAAACCATAATGCTTTTAGTAGATAATATGGAACAGTATATTAATGTCCTTGGTAGGAAAGGATTCCTTAAACAAAATACAAAAGGCAGTAACTACAAAGAAAAAGATCAATAAATTCAATGATACTAAAATTTTGATAATTTTCCTCCTTCAAAGTCCACTGCTTAAAACTAAAAAGCAGTAGAATAGGAAATATTTTCTGCACACACAGCTGGTGAATATGTTTTATCCAGATTTTATATGAAGAGGACTCATCAAAAGTCAGATAACTCAATAAAAAAAATAGGTAGAAGACTTAAAACAAACATTTCAAAAAAGAGAAAGCCAAATTACTAGTAAACATGTAGAAAGGCATTGAACTGCTCAGGGAAATGTTATATAATTTAAATTTTTATTTACATTGTATTAAATGTATCAATGAGGACATAGAGATTTGAGAATTTTTCTACACCGTGTGAAAGATTGCAAATTGGTGCAAACTTTTTGCTAAATTATATATTATAATCTAGAAATACTGACAGTGTACACCATTTGGTTCAGAAATTTCACTCCTAGGCGTAGTCCATAGAAACTCTTATTTGCAATAAGTACAGGAATGTGTAAAATGCAATTGTTCATATTTGTTATACACTAATTGCCCAAATACTCTTCAGCATTAAAATGGAAAATATATTATGAATGTATGAATAAAATAGTCTTCAGATAATGTAACAATAGTACATCAAAATAGCAAGTCAAAGATTATAGACAGTTTACATATTTTTTTTACTTTACATGTTTTTTAAAAAAGAAAAAAACTGCTTTGTTTAAAAGGTGGCACAAATATAAAAATTACACATTTAGGATAAACTAGTAGAGGGACTATATTTTGAAAATATATACTATTAATATACTGTCACTGGGGAATAATTTCTAGAATATGGTTAGAACTCTGAAAAATAGCTTTTAGTTAAAAAGAAGACTGAAGGAAGTACAGACTTTCCAAGATGACAGAGGCTCAGATTTCCTTAGACAATGGGTATTTGCAGTCTACAGGATGGTAGTTTAATAAGTTGTTCAAGGTAAACTGGATCCAAAACCTCCGGGCAAGCAGGACAGACCTCGCAGGTGCAGGAGGGCTGAAATTGACCAGGAGACACAAAGAGAGTTATGCCTACCATGAGAACACATTCATTAACAAGGTGGCACCAGCTTACAGCACAGGAGCAAGAAGCAAGAGGCAGCATACTCAATTGGGAAAGATGTCCCTTCCTCCTGCAAAGTTCTTCCACGCCCTCTATCAACCACACTTAATAACATGATTGCAGCGAACAGCAACAACAAAAAACAACATGACACAGAAAGTGTTAAAAAGTATGGGTTTGAAGGTAAGAGGCAAATAATTAACAACTGGTGCAAAACAGAAAGAAAGACTTCCTGTGTGTTAATAATGTCCAAGTAGCAGTTACACATGAGCTTTCATTTACAATTACTATTAAAGTATAAGATAAAATTTATACGTGTTTCTGCTTATTTCATGATAAGATGTTGATTTTTTTAAACTAAAATATTTGGTAACTTGACCTTGAATTCATCATCCTTAAAATAAAGACGGTAATACAAGTTATATTAAGAAGTGATTCTCATTATTTTTTTAAATGCAAAAGAAGAAGAAAATGAAGCAATGTGTAAGTGCTTTGGAGAACATGGAAAATACATGACATACTATAAGGGATTATAAAATTGCCAATAATTTGAAAAGTCCAATGTTTGAAAAGAAACACACATTAACCAGGGTTCTTCACTAAGTCAGAATCAGTAATAGCAATGTATTTTCATGGAACATACCTATTTTTAGACATATCCATTGTATGATTATGCACAGATATAAATTCTATCCATGTATCTCTTTCTTAACTGATATCTATATTTACCATAAGGAATTACCTCACACTACAGTCTATGGTGTTTCCCGGTCTGCTGTAGCTAAGCCATAGATTAGAACGATGATGATATAGCTCCCATCTAAATCCAAAGGCCCAGGAACTAGGAGTGTAATGCATAATTCCCAGCACAAAGGCAGGAAACAGTCAGTGAACTTTCCTTTCTTCCACCTTTTTATTTTATCTAACCTGTCAACAAGTCAGACAATGCTCACAGAACGTGGGGAGAGTGATCTACCTTCTTAATCTATTCAAATGTTAATCTCATCTGAGAACTCCCTCACAGACATATCCAGAAATAATGCTCAGCCAGATTGTTAGACCTGTGAGTGTCCCTGTGAAGGTGGCACAAAATTAACATCATGAAAGTAAATGTATACTTACAAAATGATATTATTATATTACTGCCAAAATATACAAAGAGCTTTAAAAGCTTGTTGCTATTTTTCTATTAGTTGAGAATCAAAAGCACCCACCCAATTATTTTTCTTAAAGTAAAATGTATTCTGCCTGAAGAATATATTTTTCAACTATAAGCCACCTAAAAATTGCTTAGGCCAACATTTATTTTGTAAGCAGAGAAATATTTGGCCAAAAAAGGTAATGTTTTCAGCTAGTGAATTTCAGGGTTACAATTGGAACACAAATCTTTCTTTGTGGAAGCACACTTAGGATCTAAACTAACCCATAAGTTTGCAGAAATTTTCAGAGTGTTAATGGAAGCAGAGGAAACTATATTCTATTTCCCTTTTTACTCATTTGATCTTTTCCATGAGAATCTGAAGCTGAGACTCATTATAGATTGGTGGCCTCTGGAAATGTGAGGAGAAAATGAATCTGATAGAATAAGAAAATGTAAAGTGTGATGAAATTTAATGAAGTGAAATAAAATCCTTGCTTGATTCCCAAATAAAGTGTCAGTGTTTGAATATTACAGCTTGTTTGGTTGGGCTTCATTTTGAATAACTGAGATCAGTACAGTGTGCAGAGAGCATGCTGTTATTTAAGTGTCTGAAATCACACATGTCTATCAGTTCAAAGAATGGATGGCCACACATGTGGATCTCATTATGATATTTTACTTTGGATAAAAATCAGTTGAAAGCAAATATTGAAAGGAAACTTTAAGCCTATCATATTATTTCCATAGTAAGTAATACATTTTGAACCAACTCTACCCTTCAACTCATTCATAGTTTAACAAAATGCACCTACAGATGATAATGATTATATTCTCATTGAAAATTGAGTGCATACTATGTAAAAGTCTGGAACAGGAAAAGTTTTTCTTACTTAAAATCAGAAGCTTTGAATCTGCTTTTGCATTTTGACTTGTGTAAGAGTTGCAATAGCTCTGACATCTTCCATTACCTGTGGAATGTAAAATGTAAGCCTTCTGCAGCTAGATGACAGTGATAAAATGCAAACTAATGGTGTTCACCCTCGGCACTAACCCTGACGTATCTGGCCTTTTCAAAACAGGGAGGCTAAGGTCTAACAAGTCATGTAAAAGTCAGAGTGAATGAACCTTAAAGTAAATGCAACATAACATCCTTTGCATTTCACTTTTCTTTGAAATATCATCACTTTAAGTTCAGCATCAGTGCCAGAAGGCAACAACTGTAAGGTTTGAAATGTGTGTTAATTTAACTAGAAAACAGCCCAGTAAAAAGAAGGTCAAAGCACCTGCTATCATTTAAGTTTTAGCACTCAGTTTTTGCTTTGGTAATCAAGATACTAAGATTAGCTTTAAAATACCTAGAATCTTAGACCTAAACAGACAATTTTCAGTAAAAAGTTAGAGCAGTGGTTTATGAAAATATAAATTAGTCTCATCACAGAAGATACTGGAAATAGGAAGCGTACTTCTTGAATACCTACTAAATATGGATGCTTTACATTTATTATATGCAAAATCAATAGGCATCAGCTTGCAAGGTAAATGTGTATATATTTTTCTCATTCCTTTAAAATTAATAAAACTTGGACCGGGGATTTAGCTCAGTAGTTCTGCCGCCTGCCTCACAAGTTCGACCCAAGTTCGAACCCTCGTACCAAAATAAATAAATAAATTCATTAATTAATCGAACTGAAGTTCAGAGAAATAAAAATATTACTCAAAGCCATTAATTCAACAAATCAGAATAATAAAGCCCAATGTTTTTTCATCAAAATTTTTTTTTTTTGGTACCGGGGATTGAACTCAGGTCCTTGCAAGGTAGGCCACTGAACCCCTGAGCTAAATCCCCAGTCCCTTCATCATTACTTTTAAGTATATAAAACAACCCTTGGTGGGCATGAAATTTTCTGTTACTGTATTTAAAAGAGTACAAAATGTATTGTGCAGTGTATATGTTGTTAGTTAATGTAGCCCTATATTTGTTTCCTCTAATAGAACAATGAGTCTGCATCATACTACTGAAACTGAAATGGAGAAAGAGGAAAGCTTTGTGGAAGCCGATATACTAGAAAAGAAAGAGTAACTGAAAAAAATGGGATATGAGCAAATCAGAATTTAAATGATCTAATATCCAAGGCACATCAGCCTAAGAAAACTGAGTGAGAAGAAAAGGATTAGAACTTCAGAGAGAAAATACAATGCTTCCTAGGCTCTGACTTAATCAGCCTAAGGGTGTTATAGTTGTGATTTGTATCACTCTACTTCCTTCTTTTAGCGAATTTCTTAAATGTTTAAAGGCCTTGCAGATTCTCCTTTAAATGAAAGCTTCAATAGAGAAAAAGTTAAGGCTTCGTATTTCAATAATTGTGAGTTATGGTTTGTGGTCCATATTGTGATGTAAGTAGTCATATGTCGGAGTGGGATATTGTAATTCGAAGTTTGAGGTGAGATTTTCTTTTTTTCTTTTGCGATATCTTTGACTTGTTAAGTGCTGGGGTTTTACTTTATTTGTGCTTCAGAGTCCTATAAAATGAATGATGGCAAATGTTCTTTTCAGCCAACTTTAATAGGGTCGCCATTAAATGCAACAATTTATATTTTCACATCCATCCTCAGTGAATCCAAATGGGTAAATTCTTCAAAGCACCCAACAAATAATTACCAAATAAATAACCAAATTTCATGTATCAGACTATTATGCCATAAATTACAAGATATGGAATGCTTGATACTTGCTTTAAAAGGTAAGAAAGAACCTGAGATTGCCAATGAAGTGAAGAGGGAGGGCAGTTGTTCTTAACTTGGGGCATTTTTCCTGCTCAGGGCAATGACTTGAGGCATTTTTCAGTTGTCCCTACTGGAGAGGGGTGCTACAGGAATTTAGGGGATAGAGGATAGGAATGTTTTAAAACAATGTTCAGAACACCCCCCTCACACACACACATCTCAAATTATCTGATTTTAAAAAGTCTATAGTTCCAAGAGGGGAGCCTGGTCTAGAGGATGGTCAGAATACTGGCTATTGATGCACAAAGTAACAATGCAGTTGCAGGGTTATGGTAAATGTGAGAGAGCTGTGTCTGCAGAAGATTCTGAAGGCCTGTTCTTACAGAAAAATATGTCCCTGAATTGCTTCTAGAACAGCTCGATTTAAATGACAAGGGTAATCTGAGGGTTTCCTACTCCTGATTAGTAGTGGGATCTGTCTCATTAAATGTGCGAGGAAAATTGAGAATAAAGCCAACAATGTCACAGACGTAATCTAGAGCTATATATTAGCTGTGACCAATTCGTAAGTCAAAAAGAGTTTATATCACCTCAGAAGATGGCATTCAATTTAATTTTAAAATAAGCACATAGAAAGCTCATTTCCTTTTATTAATTCTCTAATATGAAAAAAGCATGATTATTTTTCCATTGGAATTATTTTGTAAAGCAAAGTATGTAGTCTGAGTTGTATGACTATGCCATTTTCCTTTGGAATTTAATAAAGTAAAATGGAATGAATTGGAGTTTTTTACCTGATAAATGACCCTTTTCTAGGTTTTGATAGCATTTTATTTTATTATAGTATTTGAATATTTTAAAATGAGCACTTGTTATATTTAAGTTATTTTTGAAGCCATTTCTGCTTTTAAATGTCCCTTTAAATATTTTATTTTACATATATTTGTTTTCATGCAAAAATGCTGATTAGGAAGTCCAGGCATGGTGGCGCACGCCTATAATCCCAGCACTTGGGAGGCTGAGGCAGGAGGATCGCTGTGAGTTCGAGACCAGCCTGGGCTACATAGTGAGTTCCAGGTCAGTCTCAACAACATAGTGAGATGCTGTCTCAAAACAAAACAAAACAAAACAAAACAAAAAACGCTGATTAGAGATATATGTGACCGAGTCCTGTGATTTTGTATTTCTCTGTTAAGTCCATCAGCTGGAGACTAGAATACTCCAGATCTGGATAACAAACTTATTCAGTCTTGGATGTCTACACAGTAGTAATTCCTAGAAATCACTAACATTTTCATAGTTTTTTAAATTCCCAACTCTTAGTCTGTTTCTATTTAAAATGAGATATACAGGATGAAAGAAAATTTTCTGATTATCTCTTACTACACAAGCACAACTTCCAGGATATTTTTGTTTGAATAGGAAATGTTTGCATTGCTTAGTTTTTATTTGTTTTATTTTCAACTGAGGAGAAGATAAATATGTAGATGCCACTTCATGATTGCACAGGGAAAAAATAGAGAGTATAAGAACTGCCTTTTAAATGGAAGTTTAAGTAATTCAAGTGAGTTGCTAACACCAACCTAGGACCTTTCTGCTTTCACAGAAACAGATCAAGTATTAGAAAAGGATCACAACTCAAGTTGTTGATGTCCCTTGAAGAAATACAAACAAATTTGTTCTCTCTCTCCTCAGTTAATAATTTTCTATTTAATGTGTAGATTTCCAAATACATATGTGTCTACTGAGAATCTGTTTATACAGGTTCTTTTTCTTAACTTTTATTAATTTTATCAGTACATTTAATGTATACAATATAATGACATTCGCTGTTGGAAATTTGTACCTTTACATAATCAATTTTGGTTCTTATTTTTCCCCATCCCCCTACCCTCCCTTCAACCCCTCCTTGTCCTTTTTCTTCCTATTTCACATTATCTATTGTACCTTTTAATCCTTATTTACACTTTCAGTTTCTCACACTAGAGAAACTATTCGATATTTACACATGCATGTCCTATTTATACTACTTAAGAGTACAGGTTATTTTTTAAAGTTAGAATGATGGTGAGGTGAGCCTCTTTCAGGTATAAAATTAGTCTTTCAAAGTTCAGAACAAATTTAAAGCACAAAATATCACATAAACATTTTACTGAAGCAAAAATATTTCAAAGTATGTTTTGTTACCTATCACACATGAACTCTTACTCTACACTAAATTCTTTGTAGCTATTATAACTTTAGCTGACCCTATTAATCTATAAACATCTATCAAACAAATATCATTAGTGTTATCCTGATATTTCAGATGAGGGTTTAGATACTTGCTTAACACCAAATAACTAAGTGGCAGTGTTAAATTGAACCCAGTTCTACCTGATAGTGATTGTGTAGCCTCAGTGTTTTCACATGGGTTTCTCTCCAGCAAGAATCATGGAAAACCATCCAAATTATATCTGAGAGTTGGTTCACGGATTGGAGCAATTATGTACTTATTTTCTTGGATTTGCAATGTCAGAGAAACTATAATAACCACTATGTGGAATACTTATAAAAGGATGTCTATATGGTAGAAAGTTCAGTCATTTTCAGAGGAAAGCGTAAGCAATTTCAAATTGACAACCATAATTTTAGTTTTTTGTACATGAACACAAGTTTTCTCCTTAACTATGAAATACATTCCAAGACCCTTAGCAAATACCTGAAAATTCCAGTAGTATCAAACCTTATACATACTGTTTTTTCCTATATATGCATACATACCTATGATAAGGTTTATTTTATAAATTAAGAAAGTAAGAGAATGACAATAACTAAGAAAAATAGAAAAATTACGTTAGTATATTGTCACAAAAGTTGTGCAAATATGGTGTATCTCTCAAAATATCTCATTATACTGTCTTTAACCTTTCTTTTGATGATGGAAGATGACACAATACCTATGTGATGAGATAAAATGTAATGAATGATATAGGCATCGTGATATTACTCTAGATTACTACATAAGGGTCACCTGAACACAATCACTATGATACTGTGACAGTTGATTTGATAATTGCATGGCTACTAAGTGACTAACAGAGGGTTTGCCAATACAGTGTGCATACTCTAGTAAAAGGAATCATTCACATCCCAGGTGGAACACAGCAGAAGAATGCAAAATCTCATCACATTACTCAAAATGGTGTGCAATTTAAAACTTATAGATGTCACATTTCTAGAATTTCCCATACAATATTTTCAAACTGCAGCTTACCATTGTTAACTAAAGCAACAGCAAGGGAGTATTTAAGACTGTAGGATGAGCTGAGAGCAAGAATAAAATATCTAGAATTTTAGATATAGAAATAAAATCCAAAAAAGACTTTCTTGCTTCTGTTGAGGTCCTTTGATACATTATATTCCTATTTTTACCCTGTATTCCAGGAGAGAAACATCTCCCTCTTCCTTGCTCTTGTCTCTTTTGCCATCTGTGTGTCTGCCTTGGAACCCTAGGGAACTAAAACTAGACATTAATACTATCAGAAAACCTCTCCATCAGACCTTTGGACATTCAAGACAATAAATACTCTATCTGTTGTTCTCCTAGTATATTAATAAAAGATAGCAGCTGCAGAATAAAGTAATTTTATATTTCTAATCAATTCTTAAATGTCAGGGCAACAATGATTCATGTCCTTATTAAAGGTATTTTAGACGAACATCATTGATAGGGTAGGGGAACAAAACTTCATTTAGATTTTCTAAAGGGAATAGAGAATGAATATGAGAAGCCACATCACTTCTTGAAATTTTACAAAACCTTGTGACAAGAGAGTAATACAGTGGGGACCCACTGGTGGCCTTTTATTTATGTATGTAAGCCTGCCTCATTATTAAATTTTTTACAATTGCTCAATTTAATGTAATAAACATTTGTGAGTATACTGTCAAAGCCTAAGGCAAGATTCTTGATGGTGGCTCATTTCTGGCTCTGAAGTCTTCACCTCTGCTATTCTTCGCCTGCTTATCTCTATTCTCCAACACCCAGAGAAGTCACCATCTGCATTCTTTTCTTTTTTCTTGGTATGGGAATCTGAACCTTGTACTTGTAAGGCAAGCAAGGGGTCACTGAACAAAATCTGAGGCCCACCATCTGCATTCTTGCATACCTCCTTTCCTTGTCTTCCCTTTTCTAAATATTTTGTAGCTTAGATGTTTCAATAAAGTGTGTATGATTTTAGTTGTTAGCTTTACCAAAGGGATTTTTTCTCACTAAATTCTATACTATTAAGCTTCTATATATTGTTACTCTGATTTATTCATTTTAGTTTTAATTCAAATTCCACCATATAAATACACAATGAATTCAACTATTCTCCTGTTAATGAGCTCCCAAGTTGTTTCCAGCTTTTTGTCATTATGAACTATATAACTAGCATTCTTGTACATGTCTTTTGGTGTGCATGTATGTTTCTCTTATCTTTATACATAGAGCTTATGGCCTCCAAACCCTTCATCATATCATGACATCTATACTTACAAATAGAATAAAAAGGTTTTTATTTTGCCAAGAAATTTCCCATGAAGAAATTTACAAGATATGTAAAGTCTGTATGACTTCTAGCACTGCATGCATTCACGCTTTATTTTTTTTCCCCAATATAGACTAAAACAGTATCTTGTAATAATCTACATTGAGGATGCCTTCAACATGGATAAGGTCAAACACCATCTTATTATTTACTAGTCATATGTATTTCCTCTGGTTCTGAAATTCTTGCCCTATTTTTTTCTTTGTGTTTTTGGTACTTTACCTCTTGTTTCAAAGTGCTTTAGCTAGTCTTGATAAAAATGTCATTGCTGGGTGTTTTAATTGCTGATAACTTCTCCCCATTTGTGATTTATATTTTCACTTATGATTATTTTTGACTAACCAAATTTCCTAATTTTAATATTGTCAAACACTGCCAAAAATATGTTCTCTAATATATTCACCGATGGTGTTCAGTATTCAAGTCTTTAGTCTATCTATTGATAATTTTATTTTTTATAGATTGCTAGATCTCCATCTCCATTTATTGACTCTTCCTACCTTCCCTTAGTGATGAGACAGAAATACCTAAATTTTAGTGGATGTACGTGCCTAGTTTTTGGTTCTCCATTCCATTCCACTGATCAATTTTCTATTCCTGTACCAGTTACACACAATCTATATTATTAGAGTTCATAGTTAAGTACTCATATTTGGTATGGGTAAATGTACAATGAATTACTTATAGAATGAAATATGAAACAATAATAACAATGAATGAATTATAGCTCTATACAGCAATATATATGAATCTTAACAACATATTAATGAAAAAGTCCTAAATTCTCACATTAGCATGATATAATTTTCTATAAAGTTAAAACAAATAAAAACATACTTCTTATGGGTGCAGAAAACAAATAAAATTATATAAAATTGCTTTTCCACAGGCTTATGATTAGAAAACCCATAAATATAACTCACTTAATTAAGAGAAAATAATATGCCCATTTCAACTATGCAGAGGAAAAGGATTTCGTAAAATTCAACCTAAATCAATGAATAAATAAAAAGCTCTTAGTAGTAATTTTGTAAAGATAGAAACATCATTAATCCTATAATAAAATGCCTTTGAAAACAAAAAGGCAGAAACTATTGAGTCCACATTCTTTTACTAACACCCACTCCAGGTGCAAAACATATTGCTGTGGCTAAAAATGAGCTATATGAGAAGCCAAAGTGACCCAGTAAGCTGAGCTAATATGATGACAAAGCAGCCTGCAAGTCTATAATGAGCAAGAAGCTGAATTACCCAATGAAATAGGAATATTCTCTCAGTTACTTACAAAAATATTGTAGGGAGTCATAGGTCGTTTTGGAGACTCGTCTTAAGAACTAAGCTAAAGATAGAAGACAGAGACAAAAACAACAACAACAACAATAACAACAACAACAACAAAAAACAGATGACTTGCATCTACAGATGGAGAATTGGGACCGAGTTAAAGAATATCTGCAGTGGTATACTACCTCTTTTGGAAAAGTTCTTGGTCCTAATGTTTTAAAAGCAGAGAGCAAATCTTCTCTTGAAAATAAAAGGAAAATACTAAATTATTTGGCTGAGGTTGCTATAGGGACGACAAGAAAATGATTGTGTATTGGTCACAGTAATCATACCTAGAAGCTTTTGAGATCAGCAAAAATGAAATGCAACCAACTCATTCTACCATACTGAACCTGGCCCTTAACTTGTCTGGGCTGTTGTTAAGATTTTGAACTCCCTCAAAACAAACTGCTCTCTTGAAAACACAGCTTTTGATACACACAAGGGCGAACTTCGTATACTAAGTAAAAATAATACAAAGACAGCATTCTATAAATATAAGGACTGAAAGATAACTTGACACTGTGAACATGAGATATCCAAGCAGAAGCAGAAAAAGGAGGAAAAGGAATCAATCTTTCCACTTTTGTCTGCCTGATTCTCAGATACACGCAGAATTTGTCATCCAGTCTATCCCACAAAATGTTTTTATGATTTGTAGCAGATTTATGTTACTTCTATTTGATTTTCTCATTTCCACGTACTTTATATATTTAATATTAGGGGAATATAGTCAGTTAACATGTGAGGTGTTATCACAAGGGCTGATGTTAAAACTGTCCAAATTGAAGTAAAAACATTGTTCACGTATTGGTTTGTTCTGGTGAAGACTAGAAGTGTTCTAGGTATAGTTATTGTGATTGAGAGTTTTGAAGCTGAAAGCTATATCAGAAATAAATGTCTCTATTGATATTCTCATGCTGAATTTTGTGTATCCATAGAACAAATCCTGTTGTGTGCATCTTTGACTACAGCTATAGAAGTGCTACTTTAAAGTGCCTAATGTGCTCTGGATAAGGGTAGAAATGATTCATAGCCACTTACTTGTAAAATTGCCTAATCTTTATTATTTTTACTCAATGGATTTGATCTTAAATTTTTAGACATTCAGAACAAATGTACAGATAAAGATTAGGTAAGAGTAAATTGCCTGATAAATGTTCCTTTGTGCATATCAATCCCTGAGAAAAGAGAAACAAAAAAATGTATTAAACTCATTTTAGAATTTTTGTGTTCATGTTATAAATGTATATTCGTTAAAATACTGAAAAGTAATACATTGAGATGATGGATGGTTTTGTTTAATGTCTTCTGATATTTTGTGAACCAAAACAATAAAAGTTGCTAGCATGCTTTAATTTGGTGTAAATGTACTTTTACAAAATGAAAAGATTGTGTATTATCTTCTTTTTACTGACTACTTGATACCATGCTTTTACAGGCAGCAAAAAAAAGATGAATATTTAGAAGTAAAATAGTAAAGAAGAGGAAATAAAACTGTGTTTTTCTACAAGTTAGAGTATTTACACAGAAAATTCAAATGGCCTACCAATTATTAGAAGATAAGAAACTTTTGTCAAGATAACTGGATAAAAGCTTAGTATGGTGGTGCATGCTTACAATCCCAGCTGCTTAGGAGGTTGAGGAAGCAAGACTACTAGCTTGAGACCAACATGGACAATATAGCAAGAACATCTTGCAAAAAAAAAAAAGAAAAATAGTTGCTCAACGGTAAGTATACAAAATAATTATGTAATAAAGTAAAAGACACTTTTTTCAATTGTTTACAAAATATCTTCTCCCTTACAGATAATTTTAGTAAAGCCAAGCAGCAGGTCCTATATTGTGAACTATAAACTTTATCAAGAAACATCAGAGAAAATCCTGTATAAATGAAATTATATCATATATTCACTAATAACAAGATAAATTGATCTATAGATTCAATGCAACTTCATTAAAAACCTAAGAAGAGGTTTTTCAGAGAACTAGATGCTTTATTCAAAAGTTTGACTGGAATACTGATGTCTGGAGAATAGTCAGGTCCCTCATCTTCCTCTCGGGATGTTTACTACTTAAGAGTCCGTGTCAGGCTCTATCAGTTCAAGGATAGTGGAGACAGATACATTACAAAGCATCAAAACCCCTACAAAAAATGTTTTTTTAGGTCAAGAGTTTGCCCTCAACACTGAAGCAGGTTTAAGAAGAATCACCACTTCGACTGTAATTCACCAGGCCTGGAAAGTTGGAAGGGAAGAAGGGAAGAGACTTGTTAATATTTACCTGTTATAGCACTTTGTCCCAGCAAGCTGCTGTGTAATGTGTTATTTTAGTCTTAATAACAACTAAATGAGAAAATCTGTCACTAGATTAGGGGGTGGCCACTGATTGTGTTATGAGAAATGAAAGGCAGAACCAATAGCAAAATTCTTACTAAAGACTCCTTTATTTTATTTTCACACAATTTTCCAAATCTCCTTCCCTCCCCAAGGCCTAAAAGACAAGTAGAATAAATTGATAGGCAATTAGGAGACTTCTACTGTAAGAAGAATGAGTGACTTAAGTGGTACATGATGTAGGGTGCATTATACCGAATTATAGACACCTTCCAAGGTAAGTGTGATTCCTGATAGGCTTGTCTATGACTCCACTACTTCTCCTTCAGTCAAGAAGGTTTAGGGCCAGGGATTTAGCTCTGTGATTCCCTTGCCTGTTTCACAAGCACAAGGTCCCGAGTTCGATCCCCAATACCCAAAAAAAGAAGAAGAAAAAAAAGGTTTACTAGCATACAAGATAAAGTGAAGATATATATTTAAGTATATTCTTAATTCACTGAAGTCTTTAAAAAGTAAATCATAGATATAATCAAGTACTGTGAGTATTTTTAGTGTACAGTGTCAAAAATTATACACCACAAGTCAGTTTAAGAAAAACTTAATTTCTTTTTAATTACTGATCTTGCCTTTATTCTGCAGGTTGTCGCCGTTTGTCAGTAAAACAAAGAAAACTAAATTTTTGTTCAGGGTAACTTAATCTATTCCAGTTTTTCTAAGTCACATTTGTTTTTAAATATACTGTGACCTTAATACATCTGTAGCAGGAAATAATATTGTTCTCATTTGTGGCCTAGTACAGCAGAAACATATGTATGCAAAGATAGATAGAAGATAGATAGATAGATAGATAGATAGATAGATAGATAGATAGGGATTTAACTATAAAAATAAAAATCTCAAATATCAGCAAACAACATTTATCACTAAGAAAACCTTCCATTTTTTTCTCTTTTATGGCATTTTTAATCAACAAATCTATTTAGAGTTGTGCAAATGAGTTATAGTAAGAAGTTTAAAAGACACTATCTGAAAACACTGATCTTAAGCAATTTATTTTAATAGCAATTAGCTTTGGGCTTTTTGTACTCTCTTTTTCTTGCCTTTCCATTTCTCATAGAGTAAAAGAAAATTATTTAGATACAGAAATAGAAAGAGGTAACTGATGAGAGTCATTATGATATTAGGGAATATCAATATTATGTATCTGAGAAGGAAAAATATTAATCCAAAGGTTATTTTTATCCTTTCTCCAAATCCCTTGCTACAGTTTCTTTCCCTATTCCTTTCTGGTAAAAACTGACCTTGTATTTAATCTTTACATTATGTTGTGTTTGTTCTCATCTTTGAGACAAGTCCCTATTTAAGAATTAGTCATCAGAGCACAAAACACAGATCAGGGAGAACTCTGTAATATTTCAGAATGTCACCCTACTAGTTAGGGAGCAAGTTTCTTTTCTTCAAAAGGAATCAAGAAAATGTTTATTTATTATAAAAATGACAGATGAAAAAAATATATATAATCAAATGGCAATTGTGTCACTTTGTGCCTTTGTGGCCCTTATCCTGTTTTGTAACCTACCTCTGGCTCAGTTAAGTATTATTGAGGAATAAAATGGTAATTAATTTTTATTCATTTTGAAACATGTTAACTGTTATCCAGATATAAATGAATACTATTTTTAGATACAAATTTAATTATAACTCTAACATTCATACTCTGTTAAATCATGGAATTTTAGGAGTTTGATGTCTGGGATTCCAGAAATTTTTATCACTTTTATCAAACTATTGATAGTTCATTAGCAAATTCATAGAGCCATAGAAGCCACACAAGTTCTACCATTTTCACATAGTAAGATCTTTTTGAAAATCTCCTGAAAGCTAACTATACTCCCCCAAGAAGGGTACTTATGTATATGTGTAGACAGAATTTTGCAAGGAAATCTCAAGGAGTTCACCTCACAGATCCTAACTACATACCACTATATCCATCTTGATTACTATACAGGAAGACTAGCAATGTGGCTTCCTCCTTTTTGGATTTTTGGTTTTTTTCCAGCTATCTCTCCACTTGTTCCTTGCTTTAGGTATATTCTATCTAAAAAGATGGCTTTTATTTTTTAAAATGTCATTATACATGTTTATCATACATAGTGACTATATTCCTCATAGGGACTTGGTACATGTACATAATACATCATAATTCCTTTTACTTCCCCTTTCCACTCTTTGTGCTTTCTTCCATATCTTGGTCCCATTCCTATTTACAAAAGCTTTCTTGTGATGTGTTTTATAACAGTCTATGGTATGCTATTACATAGAAAAGTGATGGAAAATATGGAACACCTAATTTTCCAATGAGTTAATTGAGGCTATAATAGTTAAGACAGGGTGATTTTTCCGAGTGCCCCATTGACTTTTCTATGACTTTTCTTGTCATGCTTACTCTTCTAACATTTTATAGTGTGTTATCATTGTTAATTCATCATAACCAATTGTGATACAATGAAGCTTCATTACATATTTAATTATAATACTAATTAAATTAAATTACTATTTTCTAAAAAAACAATATTGGTCTTGAAATATAAGAAAGTTCTTTCAGACTACAAATGAGTACAAATTATTTTTAAATTAATACACTAAAAATTAGATATATCTGATTTTTACAATAATTATACTAATGAACAAAGCAGATCTGGTCACTTAAAACATTCACATGTTTAAGAAATGATTGTTTCATGAGAACTGTGTTTTAATTAGGGAAATAGAACACATTAAATATGATGCCTTATAAACACATGTTTTATTTTCTCCTTTTCTCACTTCACATTAATATGATAATAACTAGAAACAGTCACATAAAAAGCCAAATCTAATAAGACAAAGTCAAATAAGGATAAATCGATGTAATATACCTCTAATATTTAAAAAAATATGAAGTGCTGCTCTGTATCTTAAAATGCAAGTTTAAAATGCTTGTCCATCAGTTTTTACCTATTTGCCCTTTTTTTTCCACTATTGAAAATCAGGGCCAGTCACTGTGATTTTGTGATTGCTGTTGTGAAATTTCTAGGAGATAAAAACACTTGACCTACATTTTCCGTCAGGCTCTTCCTCCTGTAACTTGAAAGAAAAAAAAATGGAGTTCTCAGTGAGAACAGTAATCTTTTTTGCACAACCTACACCTTTATTCTCAAGGTTCTGCAATCAACTTTGATAGCATTTGAGGACACTAATCAGTCAGACTCAGAGATTATTGATCCAGAAAAAGCACATGAATGATTTCCTTTCTATTTCTGTGGGTAGCTCCAAAAAGAAACTCAGTAATATCACTGCCTCAAAATCTCTAAATAAATGTATAAAGCCATAATGCAAAAAATAAAAGGCTTGACAGAACTTTTGTGATATTAACATTTATGCTGTTTTGAGGGAAGTATTTTTCAAGTTATCTTATACACAACAACTCCTTTCTGTGGAGGAATCTGGGGTAATGTTGACTGCAAACACCCCCACAATTCTTTTTTGGTAGACCTTTTGATATGTTCACTTGAGCTTTTGAGAGCAGAAATTGTATCCATAGATCACTGTAATTGTAGAGAATCCAGATAATGAAGTTTCCTTACTTCTTTCATACATTTCTCCTAATGAGAGCTGTGATGTTTCATTTACACTGGCTTGCATCCTAAAATCAGAGTTTAATTTCAGCATCACATACTCATGAGCAGATAATAGCACATTGTCCATACGTCTTATTTACCTTTTTATTTGCAGCTCCTAATATGCCTGTCACATAGTTGTGACACTAATATTTGGGCTGAACTAAATAAAATTAAAATGCTCTCATGTGCTATTGAATCACAAAGAATTAAAAATAAGAAATATCTCTGTGTTGCAAAATGTCACCAATGAAATTTTCTTTATAATACCCAACATACAAATTCTTTTTTTTCTTTTTGAACTGTTTGTTTGTTTGTTTGTTTTTGGTACTGGTTACTGAACGTGGGACCTTGGGCTCACGAGGCAGGTGGTGGAACCACTAAGTTAAATCCCCAACATGCAAATTATTAAGTGAAATATTCTCCCAATTATTTTTGCTTTCTCACCTTCCCACCTCTTTGATACTTCCTTACTGAAAGTAAATATTAAACATATACATCTGGGGATGATACATTAAAGAATTAGGTGTTAGTTACTATAAAATACTTGAGACTAAAGTTGAAAACAGAAAAATAAATAGCCACATGAAAATTCAGAAAATCCACCATGTTAAGTATTATTATTCTTTGTTCTTTAACATTTCCCTCCTTTTGAAGGGCTGTTACTTATCTTTAAACCCAGAATTTACTGGTGTTTTTAAAAACAAGACTGCCTCTGGGCACTGAGAGTGCTTAGTTTGCTGAGGTATTTGACCTAATAATGAATCTGGTGAATTACACTCACAGTGTATTCAGCCTTATAATTATTTGCATCATCAAAAAGGAAAACTAAATGTTTCTGAACAACCTATGAAAAACCTTCTACCTTCAACCCAGCGTACATAGTTTTATCATAGCACAGCTTTAGAACAGAATATTATGGGAAATCTTTAGAATTTCTTTTACTAAGGTGTTTAAAATGAGATAGTTTCTCAGCTGTCTGGATTTGCTTAATGCTGACTTTAAATAAAATGGAAGGAATGTAGAAGAAATTCCTTTCAAGAACTTTTCCTACCCCCATGGTAGATGTTATGTTGCACTTAGAACAAAGTAACTTGTTCAAGTATATAATGAAGTTGGCAGAAGAGTCCCATTTATCACAATTCAGAATCTACTTTGGTTTGAGTTAGCCAATTTTGCCTGATGTGGGATGACTCAGAAAGGCAATGATCAGTCCAAAACTCCCCACTGGGTTAGCCATGGCTTTTGGGGTCTCTATCACAACTTCTCACTCAGTTCCATAGATTTCCTCCTCCTTTCTTTCACAGGCATTGAGCTTTAATAATTTTCTTCCATCTTATACTGCCTCAGCATCCAATTCGGAGACAACCAAACTGAAACATCAGGGTGAAGCCTGGTCCAAGAAACTAGGCCTTAAAATGGAGTTTTGGATTGTTCACTGTCCTGTTGGCAGAGGACCCCATCATGGGTGAAAAGGAATTCAAATAACCCCTGATGCAAGGTGGAAGTCCAGTTATGAAAACTTTAACAGAGAAAGTTTTTATTAAATCCCTAGAAGGATATTCACTAATAAGTTTGAGTATGGGATGACTATTTCTTAAGGTTAGTGAGTTCACTACTGGAAGATAAAGAAAGATTAACAGAAAGCAACTAATAGGCAATTGAAAAACAAGTGTGAAAACTAGATGATCCTGCAGCCGAAGGGCAGAGAAAACTTAGGACCATACCCATGATTTAATTGTCTAAGTGACTGAACGATAAAGGAAATCTGATACCAGTCCAAAAAAGGTCTATTATGTCATAATCAAGGCCTTCATTGGAAAATGTTGAGCTTTCAACACTAAGGTACCACAATATGGAAAGGTTATAGCAGATTGGATTCTCCTATATATTTTGACTCTTTGGCTACCTTGCAATCTTGTGAACCTGAAGAAATGCACTATCTCCCTATTATACAGACACATACATACAGAGCCCATATTAAAAAATAGTAAGTCATCTTTTCAGAATTTAAGCCCACCTCTCTTGGCCTTTGTGCTAATATTTGAATCCATTAAGGATAATGTACATTTAGGACCTTACAATAATCTAAATAGCAGAAGTGGTGTTTTCTGTCATTTCTGTACTAAACTCTCCACTCAATCCCCTGTAGAAATAGAAAGGGTCATAAAAAATAACAGAAGATTTACAAAATTCATGGAATTATTAATCTTATTTTAGATTCTGTGTCAAATGGTTATCTTTGTTAGAATAAATTAATAAAGTCAATTAATAAAAATCTCAGGAGAATGATATCTGTTCTTTGATTGGATGAATAGATTTCTTTCTATCCCAAAGTGAAAATATCATAATTCATATTTACACTGGATATACAACAATCTACATTTACAATTTTGCCTCTATGCTGTTAATCTCCTTGTCTCTGTAATACATAGTCTTAAGAAATTTAGATCACCTAGCTTCAATAGTATTAGCCATTACATCAGTGACATCCTATTAAACAGCATAAATGAACAAGACAATGTAGTGGTCACAATAAGAAGCATGTATTCCAGAGAGCAGGGCATAACTCTGTAGAGAGTGAACACCTCACCTCTGACCCATTGTTCAGGAGTATGATGAATCCTCCTCTACAAAATGAGACAAAAATCATTACATTTTACACATCTTGCTGTAAAAAAAGAATAGTACTGGTACATTTCCCCATGTTCTTCTATCAGTATATTCTACATGTAAGATTACTGCTCAGATACATGTACAGAAAGAAAAGAAATGTTACCAACTTTGAAAAGACTCCAGCACAGGCAAGTTTGAAGGGCAAGTAGCCTTGATATTCAAGCCATATGATTTTACAGATCCTCTGGTTTTGCAGCTTGTATAGCTGGTACAGATTCATGATGGAATCTGTGGCAAGCCCCAGTGGAAGAATCACAATGCAGGCTCTGGGATTGTGGAGCAAGGCTATGCATTTATCAGAGAAAGTCATATTTCTTTTGAGAAACTCCAAGAATTCTGCAGCAAGATCACACTGAATGTAGCAGATGTACACTCCTTTAAAAGCAACTTTTGGAATGCTACTCTACTCTAGTAGAGATGAATGTTTGACCATGGGACATCAAATAACTGTGAATCTTGAGCTTTAAAGCAGGGCCTTTCAGCCAAATTGTAACCTTAGGTTGGCCTAGCAAAGTTTTCATAAGCTGGAAGAGGTATATCCCAAATTGAGCGTGAGAAGAATCACAGAGAAAGTGCACAAATAGAAAATTCAGACCACTATAGCATCCACCACCAATGTATTAGTTCCTGAAATGAGCTTACCACTATGGTCATATTCAGGGTTCCATATGATTGGCTGACACAAACTAAGTCCAACCATGGATTGTAAATATATTGCTTCAATATGTGAGTGCAAGCTAAAACTGGATGCTATTTGCACTACTGCTTCACCTAAGGGTGGCCTTGAAAGACTGCAATGAGAAAAATCCTTCCAATGGGGCATACTTTTGAATAGTACCATTGATCACTCACTTTGTATTAAGAAAGAGGTGATCTGAGATTAGAATGTAATGACTTGTAAATAGAAGTGAATGGCATGTGGAACTGATCAGAATTGGTGGAGCACAGTTCTGGGTGTGGCTAAATGATTGACATGTAAACTACAAACTGAAAATGGATGATCTACCTTATGTGTGAGTGCCATCAACTGGTGAGCTTGCAGCCTAGACAGCAGAAAAAGGGAAAAAAGAAGGAAGTCTGCTCTTTTGCTTCTTCAGATGCACCCTGGCCTTTGCCATCACCTTTAGATATTCATCTCCAAACTTTCAATGCAGACTCTTCAACCTTCTAACATAAATGTTCCAGACTCACACCATAGTCTTCAGTGATCTCCAGGCTTTCAGCTGCCTGCTGGTTCCCCCAACTCTTCCATACACAGATGACTGTTTTTCATTCTTCTACTCCTGACTCCACAGGCAGCCACTGTAAGACTACTTTATAAATCCTTGATGTATCAGATAGATAGATAGATAGATAGATAGATAGATAGATAGATAGATAGATAGGCAGGCAGGCAGAGTATGTCAAATCTGTTCCAATAGTGGACCCTAACTGACACCGAATTTGGTACCATAGAAATGAAGTTATTGCTCTGATGCTACCAGGCCATATAGTTCAGAGACTTTGCAACTGGGTCATGGGAGAAGTTTGGAAAGGTTTGGAGAGGCTGGCTGGAGAACACTTAGATTTCTGTAAACTGAGCTTGATGTGATATTCTGGACAGAGCTTAGAAGATCAAGATGCAAATAAAAAGGCACATGGTAAAGACCAGGTTCAGGAGATTTCCTTTGCAGTTGGAAATAAAAACTCCATTGGCAGTTGGACTCCAGCCCCTTTGTTATGCTCTTGCATTTACATTTTGCTCATATCCTAAGATTTGTGGGAGACTAAGATTGAGAGTAGTGGATTAATCTGATAGAGGAAATTTCAAGGCAGTCTAATGTTGAAACTGCTCCATGGGTACTGTGAGTGGCTATTAGCCAGCTTACATTAAGAACCAAGAGTAAATTGCACATCTGAATGACTTTAAATGTTTTGAGTTTGGCCCAAAAAGAAGCTCTAGTAAAGTTGGGAACTACAAAAACTGGAGCACTGGAAAGCTTGATTCCTGAAAAGATTGCAATTAAAAAGACACCTAGTACTTTAACCAGGACAATAGAAAAGAATCTCTGGAGGGTATGCCAGCAAACAGGAAGACTCCTTGCTTCACAGGCTCAAGGCTACAAGGCTGAAAGAGTTTGTTCTGAGAATCGACCCCAAGGACACCCGTTGGAGAAAAGGTCCTTAGAAAATTGATTTCCTGGGATTGAGTTTACTATGCTCAGCAATCCATGCAGTCTGATGCCTTTGCAACCATGCAAATGGGGTGAGCTACTGCTCCAGTTGGTAGTAAACCTTGGCGTCATACAAATAGTGCTAGTTTTACACACATGCTGAATGTAAGAGTGTTGAGGTCGGAAAGGCTTCGACTCAGATTTCAGAAGGACAGGCCATTTGATCCCAAGAGGGCAGGTGTGAAGCTGGAGAATGACGCTGAAAGTGCCGTGGAGTCCCTGGAGAAGTTGGAGAAGCTAGAAACATTGAATATCTGAGGAGAGCAACAAAGAGTTACCAAAGCAAGCCCAAGAGAGAAGCCATGAGATCTGCGACTAGCAGCAATGCCACAATGGAAGGACCACCCAAGCCCTTTGGAGTTCACATCTGGCCACAGCTTGACCTGGGTTCTGGGCACAGAACTACAGGATTTAATGTTTTCCCCGCTGAATTTCAGTCTTTCTTTGGTCTCTTTGGTTTCTGTCCCCTTATTGCTCCCTTTTAGGATATGAATGTTTGTCCTGTTCTTTGTATGTCAAGGGTGCTTAAATTTACTTTTCATTTATATATGGGCTCACAGCTAAGAGTTTGCTTTGAGTCTCAGAGGAGACTTTGGATTGAACTTCTCAGCATGCTGAAAATATTAGGATTTTAGCAATTCTTAGGGATAGAGTAAATAAATTTTGCATAAATAGAGGTGCATGAATCTTTTGGGGGCCAGGGGAAGAATGTTATGGCTTATATCTAGATGTCCCCCAGGAATGTCATGCACTCATAGGTGGGACTTTTGAAAGATAATTGGATAATGGGGCATATAGCTGACACCCTGTCAGAAAATGGTGTCTGGTCATAAAGAGTGGGTCACTGGAAGTTAGGTTAGAAGAGTTTTTCTCCTTTCTAGCTCTGTTGGTGCCCTCTGCTTCCCCACCACCATGCAGTGAGCAGCTCTCCTAAGATCTCTTCTGCCATTTGCCTCTGCCATGCTATTCTACCTCACAATCAGCTGACTGTAGACTAAAACCTCTAAAACCAGAGTCAAAATAAACCTTTGCTCCTTTGTGTTATGGTTGCCAGGGATTTTGTCCCAGTGTTGTGGAACGTAACTAAGACAGCAGGTTTTGAGGTACATGATATTGAACATGTGGGAGTAGTAATGAAGTATGGAGAATTTTATATTACATATTAATGTCCACCAGGTATTATTCACCATAGACCACCACAAAATAAACATCTGACATTGACAATGATTTCTTTCAACAGCCACTTCAACCTAGTTATAATGGGCAAAGTGATGTAATGGCAAGTAATAACTTATGCATGTGCCCAACAACATTGGCTTCTGATTGTCAAAGCTGTTCTAGCTACTGCTATTTCCTAGTGTCCAAACAACTAGCAACAGACAACAACTTGTAGCTTCTGACTTGGTAAAATTTCCTGATAAAACCTAGTAGTCCACCTCTACATTGGAAGGTCCAGATATTTGTCTTTATAGGAATAGATACCTATCCTAAGCAACCATTTCCTTGCTTACAAAATCTCAGCAAGTACAAGTATCTAAGTTCTTCAGGAGTATTGAGCTATTGACATGTGATTCCATATTACTGCACCAGACCAAGTAAATATTGTATAGCAAAGAAAGTGTAAGATTTGGCTGATGACCGGAGAATCACTGGAGCATCATATCTTGTACTACCAAGAAGCATTTGACTCCAAAATTCACTCTTAAAGAAGAATTGTATATGACTCAATGACTTCAGTAGTATAAATACACATTTCAGGAAACCAAAAGCTGGAAGTAGGAATTACCTCTTTTATCTTCACTCTTAATGATCTATTGTGGGATTTTGTGCTTCATAAGCCTGCAAACTGTTCCCTGAAGGACTAAAAGTTTTACTCCACAAAGAGGGTTCATATTCACTAGCAAATACAGCAAGAGCGCCATTGAATTATCAAGTGCTGCTTTGATATGGCCAATGCATTTGATTCTCTTCCAATCTGAAAAGGAGCATAAGTTTTGAGTTCTTGGAGTACAAGCCCACTGAAGTCCTGAATGAGCAGCTCTCTGAATATGTATAAGGAAGAGAATCTGGGAAACAAAAAGAAAGACTAGTAGACACATAAATGGATTACTCATATTCCTTTTCAATGAAGGACCTACTCTCCAAGAGTACAAAAAACACCCTCCAGCTGTCATTCCCTTCAGAGTTGGCTGCAGTTACAGAGAGCCACCTGAACTTACACCCTTTTCCTAAGAAGTGCACATCTGGTGACCGAGCATTCTGATGACACTCTCCACTATTCTCCACCAGTTGAGCCATGATATTGTCATGGCATTGTCAGGCCTAGTTCACAATTTATCATTCTTTGTGACCAATCTTGATTGTTCCTCCTCTTTTCCTAAGGTGTTGATAACCTAATAAAAACCTTGTAACTCATATTCTGTCTTAGTTTCTGCTTCTTGTGCTCATTCTTTAAAACTCTCACCCCAACTCATTCATTTGTGATTATTAGTATTCTCCGTTCTCCATCCATTAACTCAGCATTTCCTAAAGTATTGTGCTGAGAAATCAGATATTAACTTTCCTTCTATCATAATATAAATCTGTTACCAAATAGCTTCATAAATGCTGGTTATTATAGGTTAAATGTGCTTTCTTACTAATGACCAGGCCATATGACCTGTAAAGGATCTGAACACCAATCAATATTTCTATCTTGGGACCCCTTAAAACAGCAATCCTTTTCCATGCATTGCTAGTGATAATTTTTTCAAAGAAAAAAAAGTTATGCAGAATGTTAGTTTTCCATAACCTAAGATAATCAACTTATAAGAGATAAGTTGTTTATTTGGGATCACAGTTTCTGATGTACCCATCCATGGTTGATTGAGCCTGTTCCTTTAAACTTGTTATGAGGCAGCTCATCTCATGGAGCAAAGCTGCTCTTCTTATGGTCCAGACAAGAAGAAAAGGTAAGAGGAGACTAGAGTCTTACAACATTCTTCAAAGGCACACTCCCAAAGACCTGAGTTCCTACCTTTTGAAGTTTCCACCATGTTTCTACAATACTATAGGCTGTGGACCAAACCTTTACCATATGGGTTTCTGGAGGAAATTCCAGAACCAAACTATATAGTGTATTGTGAACTTTTGACTTACACTTTTTCAGGAGTAGAAATAAGACCATATAAATACTTTAAATCATCAACTAACAAAAACTTTAAATCATTATTTTAACAAGGAGTATAAAACTATTTTATGGCATCTGTAATTTCTTAACCTTTGGAAATAAGAGAAAAGTCAATGATATGAGAATAAGGGACGTTTGAGGAAAAATTAAACATTTAGTTTCTCAATTTTTAACATCATTGTCTTCATTAATATGAGATAACATTTTTAAAGGATGTGAGCTGGTGATCAAAATGACTCACTCCAAGTTTTCTAAATAACACCTCGTAGAAGAATAGTTATCTCATAATTTTTCAGTGGGAGAACACTACTCTGCATAAACTCTTCACAAAGGATGAAAATTCAATCACTTGAGTATATTACTTTTACTACACAAATAAAATCCATTTGCCCTACAGCTTTTAAGTACTTTATAGATGACAGTGTTCACTTTTTTTTTTTCAAAGATGCACAGCTTCATACTTTTTTCCTATCAAACTACTCTGTGGTTGACTAAGTAATTTGTCTCAATCAGTCACATTTACCTTGCCACTCTACATTTAGAAAAGAGCATATAACCAAATGATGGACAATGGAATGCAAAAGAAATTTTCCTTGAGACTTTGGGGTAATAAGTCCTGTTTTTTTCTTTTTCATTTTCTTTGGGGGAGGGGGGTTAAGACAGAGTCTCACTGTGTAGTTGACCTGGAACTCACTATGTAGCCCAGGCTGGATTTGAACACACAGCAATCCTCCTGCCTCAGCCTCCCAAGTGCTGGGATTGTAGGCATGCACCACCCCAGTTTATAAATCCTGTTTCTAAGAACACATAGAGGAATATGCACATTTCCTTCCTATGAATATGCTACAATTGTCTTTCCATTAGCCTAAGTATGAAATCAGATCATGGCAGAAAGTAGAGCAAAAGAAAACTGAAAAAAGCTGAGCCACAGCTTACAAATTCCTTAGCTTGACCTCATTTTTTACCAAGACTTTTTATTTATTAAAGTACAAAAATACTTTTTCTTATTAAGGTAGTTTGCAGTGGGATATTCATTTACAGCCAGGATGAAAGCATCCTTGCTGATTTTCAATTCCTCTAGAAAGAAAGTTTACTTACTAAATACTAGTGTGCTTCCCATCATAAATAGTGATAAATTTCAGTAAAAAGAATAGAACTTCTGAATGATGAGATAAACATATTTATAAAATTAAGGATTATGGTATACCAAATTTGTAAGTAATCAGTAGTGAATAAATGATATATTGTCACTTTTTTCCTTAAGAAAACAAATATGTATTTTAATAAAAATAACAGTAAATGTAGGATACTGCATTTTCTTTTAAAAATTTATTTATTTTTATTAATGCCTATTTGCTGCATACAATGATCATAATCATCACAGGAGATTTGTACATGTGCAAAACACATCTTAATTTTTTTATTTTTGTCCGCTTCCCCTTCCCTCCTTCCAACCCTTCTTTCTTTGCCCATTTACAAAAGTTCTATTTCTATTTTTTCTTGAATTATTTTTTTCTTTAAATCCCCTTTCACTTACTTCCCACACCTCTCCCTCATTTATTGTTCCGCTTCCCATTTAAAAAACGTCTTCCTACTTCTTAATATTTAACCTTAATTTTGCTCCTTATTTATGCTATGGATTTCTCATACTAGAAAAATAATGAGATATTTAAACTGCTGTGTCTCATTTATTTCACTTAATATTATAGTCTTGAGATGAACTCATTTACCCAAAATGTCTCAAGTTTATCCTTCTTCATGGTAGAGTAAAGGATACTGTATTTTCAAGAAGTACTTAGTGAGAGCCTAAAAAATCTTATCATTTTATTTATTCATTTTTTTTCTTTTTATTGAGGTTATTGGTACAATCTAGGTATACAATACAATTACATTCATCATTGGGATTCTGTACCTTTACATAATAGGTCTTGATTCTCATCTTTCTCCTTGTCCCTGCCCTCCCTTCACACCCTCCTCCCCTCCCCATTTACAAACACTTTATTTCCATTTTTTCAGTTTCTCATATTTTTTTCCTCTCCCTTATTACCTTTCCCCCACCCTTCCCACTTTCCTTACACCTTTAGCCCCTTACTTCCTATTTCACATTATTAATTATCTCATTAGGATCCTGTGTACTATTATAGTTTTTCACACCAAAGAAACTATTTGGTATTTCAGTTAAAGAAATCTCTGTATGAACATTAAAAATAGGGAATCCTAAAATAAAACTAAAAAGCGAAGTAAAAGAGAAAAGGCAATGATGTAACATCAAAATAATCCTTAATTCTGGAGATGAAAATGGTCCCTGAACATATTTAAATTTCTTCTCGCTCTTACAATCTTATCTTATTCTTTTTTTTAATTATTTAGAGAATACTTTATTAGTTTCTGTAATCAAACCCATGTAGATATAACCTTGCATATTAAGTATGGTGTGTTATCCCTGTACACATGGAAAAAAAAATAAATTAACATTTCTAGACCAATATGGTTGTCCATTTCT
>NW_022900948.1:7776857-7792446 GCF_012274545.1 Fukomys damarensis | reverse complement strand
AGACTAATAATAGTATGTTATGCATCGATAGCAGCAACAGCTTTTCCAGATTCTGCAGTCATCTGAAAAAAATTATAGACACTCAGCACATTCCATTAAAAAAACAAAACAAAACAAAACCAAAGAAAAGAATAATACCCAGACAACAGCAAAGTTCTGTTGCTGTTGTGGTACCTGGCACCATTTTTTCTATTAGCCTCTTAATCATCATCTGGAAAGAGAACATTCTAGAGTAATATCATTAAATGTAGCTCTGATAAAGCACGGTCCCTACTATGTATCATAAAGCAGGTACTAGATATTTTACATTCATAGAGGTATGATACAGTACTGTCCTACATCAATAATACTAGATTCAGTTTTGGTTTGAAATTTACTTTGTCTGCAAATAAGATTGCTACCCCTGTTTTTTTCTGGGCTCCTGTCACATGGAGAATTGTTTTCTATCTTTTCACTTTCAGTCTATGGGCTTCTTTTTGCACTAGGTGTGTTTCTTGTATACAACATATTGTTGGATTTTGCTTCTTATTCCATTTTGCCAGTCTATTTCTCTTGATTGGTGAGTTGAGGCCATTGACATTGCTGGTTATAACTGATATGTACTGACTTATTATTGACATGTTATTGGCCTTTTGTTGACTCTTTTTACTTTTTCACCTTCTCCTTTAATTTCTTGCCTTTCCTATTTGATTTGCTCTGTTGGGCCTCTTGGTGTTGTTGCCTTCACTGTCTTTTTCTAGGATCTTGTTTAGAATTGCTTGTAGTGCTGGTTTGGTATTCATGTAGTTTCTCAGGTGTTCTTTGTCGTGGAAGTGTCTTATTTCCCCATCCATTTTGAAAGAGAGTTTTGCTGGATACATCAGTCTAGGTTGGAGGTTGTTCTCTTTTAGTACTTGAAATATCTCATTCCAGGCTCTCCTTGCCCTAAGGGTTTGTGTTGAAAAGTCTGCTGTGATTCTGATGGGCTTTCCTTTGTATGTGATTTGTTTCTTTTCTCTTACTGCTTGTAGTATTTTGTTCTTCTGTTGGGTTTCTGGGATCTTGATTATTATATGTCTAGGTGTAGATTTTTTTTGATTGTAGCTAGTTGGGGTCCTGTATGCCTCACTTATCTGAATGTCGAATTCTTCCCCTCTGTTTAGGAAGTTTTCTGTCATTAATTCTGCAAACAGCTTTTTGAAGTCATTTGTATTTTCACCTGCTACTTCATGGATTCCTGTCAGTCTTATGTTATTCTTCTTTGCATCATCTAGGAGTTGTTGGATCAATTTCTCATGATCTCTTACTGTTTTTAAGAGACCTCTCTTTTCATGGTCACTGACTGCCATCTTATGTTCTATATCTGAGAGCCTATCTTCGCATTCTTTTATTCTGTTGCATACACTTTCAATAGAGTGTTTAATCTCCTGGATATCTGTTTGAATTTGTTTTATGGATTCCATTTCTTTCCTATATTGGGTGTTTATTTTTTTTCCTTTCTTTCTTATGCTGGGCCTTTACAGCTTCTATCATGGTCCTGAGCTCATCTATTTTTTTGTCAGTTTCTGCTCTAGAGTCTCGAATCACAACTTCCATTTTGCTCACTATCTCTATGGTTATCTGGGAAATTATTTCTGTTTTGAATTTTTCTAGAGCCTGATTGATCTGTTTTGTTACTTCCTGTGCTTTGAGTTCAGGGTGTCCTGGTGGTTCACTATCAGCCTTTTCATCCTCATTTGCCCTACTGTTTGCCATTGGTGAACTGGAAGTCTGTCTTTGTGTCTTGCTTAAGTGTTTTCTCATTTTAATTTTTGTTGTCAGACTGTCCTTGGTTTAATCTCTGGATTATCACCCAAATCTTCCTGATATAGTTGCATGCTAGCTTCTGTGTCTCTAACGACCCACAGACATTCTCATCTTCATAACATCAGAGAAAACAGCTCATCAAATCAACAGCAATGCTTTACCCCAACTGATACAATCAGCAACACATTAAGATCAAGCACAACTTGGACACTGACCACCTGTGGTAGTCACTAGTCTATCATCCCTAAATCATTTCAATTAAATTGAAATCAAGAAGCAGTCCAGAACATGTCTGCAGTGAACAAACTTTTCAATATAGTATATTTACCATTTAATGGCTCAGACAGAGTGAGGATGCAAGACCCCTGATCTCAGTTAGCTGATTGCTGAACCCCATGACGCTGACTGACCTCGGGCTGCAAGGCCCAGACTGAGTTCCCCATCCTTCTGAATGGTTGAACTCTGCAACGTTCTATTACAGGTTTCCCACGCCCTTTCTTTAAAGATTTTCAAAGTTGGGAACTCAGAAAAATATCCTTGATGACCACCTCTGTCTTTGTAGAGTGGGTCCAAAGACTTGCACAGTCAGGAGGTCTGAGAGTGTGTGTGGGGGATTATGGGGGTTCAGGGGCACCCGCGTGGCTACCTTCCAGGTGCTTGAGCAACGTCTGCTGGATTGGGAGCAGGCGTGGTTCTCCTTCCTGCCTTGGATTGGGGCCCGGCCTACCTTCCTGGAGTTTGAGCGATGGCTGCTGGGTCGGGAGCAGGCGTGGTTCTCCTTCCTCTATTCATTCTTATATACAAAGATATGATTAATCCAATTTTACCTAATCTCTTGATAAATTGTAACTGGTTGTCTTGGTTGCTTTTCCATCACTGGGACAAAGTATTTGACATCTAAATTTAAAGGAAGAAAGTTCTATATTGATTCACCATTTCTGTTCATGTTCACCTGGCCCTAAGGCAGAAACGGCATTGTAAAAGAACAAGGTGTTGTAGTCAACAGGATTGGGTGAGGGAATACATTAAATACAGGACACATAACTTATAAGGTCATTTTATGATAATTACCCAAGGAGTCAATTGCAAAGAGTGCAAGAGATTAACCACACACTAGAAGCCCAAAGTATTCAACTGTAGGCTTAGATTCCAGAAGTTTCCCACACAAGTCCAGGTAAAGGCTTAGAGTCCAAGGCAATGTCCTCTGTAAGTCCAGCCAGTGGCCTAGGCCCCATGGCAAAGTCTCATGCTTATCCATATTGAGCATCTGCACCTGGAAGGCCCAAAGGCCAGTAGTGGAAGCCAGAAAATCTATGCTCATGAGAGGAAGGATTTGTGCCACCAAGCTGAGAGATTTGCACTGGAGCCAGGAAAGGATGCTCACGATGAAGATCAGAGCTCCCCTGATGAAAGCAGCAGCCATTCCCAGCAATGGTGAGGTCCTAAGCTTGTTCTCCAATGGGAGCAGCCTAGTTTGCATCAGGAAAACCATCTGCAGCAAGTTTCTCCTAGAAAATCAACAGGCCCAGATCTTTCCCTCTAGTTCTCTTTTTATGACTATTGGTAACAATCTTCAGGTGGATCCTCTACACCCAGACCATGATGATTCAGGTCAGCTGTGGATTATAAGTTGACCATCTACTACACAGGGAAAAAGAAAGTTATTCAATCCATGAAGCAGAAAGAAAAAGGAAGAACCTGGGACAGTAATACAGTCATTCCAGGTTATTCCCCATTGACCAATCTTCAACCAAACCTCACCTTTGAAGAGCATATTTAGCTAATGAATTCATCAATGGATGACTGCACTAATGAATATAGACCCCTCTAACTACCTTCCAAATGCATGACACTTTGGTGGGACGTTACAGATCTAAAGCAAAACATTCTACCCCTGGTCCCCAAAAGATTCATTTCTATCCCATTATGCAAAATGTATTTAGTCCATCTCCAAGAATCATCACAGTTTTTAAAGTTCCAATATTGTTGAAAATTCCATGTCCATTGTCTCCTCCGAGACTCAAGACAAACTCTTAGCTGTGAACTCCTGTGAAAACCAAAAACAATGATAAATACTGCCAACATACAAAGGCACAAGGTAAACATTACCATTCCAGTAGGGAGTGGAGGTTGAAATGAACTGGGGAAAGCAATACCAACACTCCTCAGGATAAATAATAAATCCTCTAATGCCATGTCCAGCAGCTTGTGATGAGATGTGAACTCCACAGGGTTTGGACAGCCCTGCCCCTACAGTATTTCCAGTTGCAACTCTCATGGCTACTCTCTTGGAGAAGCTCTCCTCATTGTCCTCAACTTTCCTCAACAGATATTTCACATTCCTAGCATCTCCAACTTCCTAACATCTACAGTGCAATTTTGGGTTCACTCTCACAGCTTCATGCACTGCCCTCTCAGGGTTTCTCTGCCTGGCCTCCCCAGATTTCTTCTGAAATCTGAGTGGAAGTTTCCACTGCCCAATAACTCTTGCATTCTGCATGCCTGCAAAACTAACACCATGTGGATGATGCCAACATCTGTTGCTTCTGGCGCAGCAGCCAGAATACTTTGAATCATGACTGCAGAGGCCTCTAAACAAATTCCATGAATCCAATTCCCAAAGTGACCTTTCTTGAGAAGGTGGCCCTAGCTAGAGCCTTCTTCTCAAATGAAAGCTTTGCAATTTTGCATTTATGGTCCTGGGTAGGGTAAAGCCTTCAGCTCCCCACCCCTCTCTGATGCCTTTAAGTCATCTTTCCTATTGTCTGATGCAAAAGTTGGTTTGTTTTTAATTTTAATCTTTTTGGCAACGATTGTCTCTGACTTATAATGTGCTTTATTTCTGATAAAACTGTCAACTTTTCACATCTGACTCCTTACTTTCACTGCAGATCTAACTAAAAGCAGCAGTGCCCATGCCACAGCCTGAATGTTGGTCTGTTTTGAAATTTCCTTTGCCAGAATTATTATTCAATTATCTTTAAATTTATTCTTCCACAAACATCCAAGACATGATCAAAATAAGACAAACTTCTAATACAACATAGCATACACGGTCTCTAGTTAAACTGCCAACAAAATCTTTCTTCCTAAGTAACACCACCTCAGTCTGGCCTTTACAGTCCACATCAGTATTCTAATTTTCTGACCTCTGACTACAATCTGCCATCAGTCTCTACTTGTTCTGCTGACAATATTCTAAACTTCCTGTGGTCAGAATCTCCAAAACATTCCTATCTGCTTCCACAAACCAGTTCCATTGGTTTCTGAATTACATGATAAGGTCTCTTCACAGGAGTGATCTTATTTCTCTGATACCCAAATCTCTCAGTCACTTTCTCACCACCGGGACAAACCATCAGAAATCCACAAGTTATAGGAGGAAAGGTTTATTTTGGTTCACAGTTTCAGCCATGGTTGGCTGATTCCATAGCATAAATACCACGGTGGAAAGGCAAACTGTTCAACCTAGATGACAGCCAGGAAGCAGAAAAAGAAAAGAGGAGCCTGTACCAAGAATATATGCTTCCAGTTAAGCCCTCAGTGATCTACCTTCATCCAGGTCCTGTCACCCAACATCACATTCAGCTATTGAACTCACTGATGCATGAATCCATTGCTGAGTACGGTGTCCTCATTATGTAATCACCTCCTAAATACATTAGGTATTTGGAGGACATTTCGGATTTTTTTCTTAGTTTCTTTTCTGTTGTTAGTACACAATAACAACACCCACCACTTAATTAAGGAAGGATTTATTTTGGGTCACAATTTTTAGAGATTTCAGTCCGTAGCGGGCTGGCTCCAATGCAGGAAAGCATAGAAGAGGGGCAAGGCAGAAAAGAAACAGCTAATGGCATGATGTCAGGAAGTAGACGGAATGATGAAAGGAGGCACAAGGGAGATACACCCTTCCAGGTTACATCCCTGCCTTCTCCAACCAGGCTTCACCTCCCGGTCACATTTAGGTAGAAACTAATTAGTGAACTATCCACTGATGATTGTCACACTCCTGATACAATCAGTTTCCAGTGCCTCATCTATGAGCGTACATGTGGCTTTGGGGGAGCATCCAGATAGAAACCACAGCAAATATAAACCGTAAGACTGGTGCTTGTTCATGAAAATAATTTTATAATGGGCACTTTGGAGTGATCATCAACACGAACTCTAGATAAAGCCAACTTTCTTAAATTTCTGAATTTCCTTAATAAACTCTGCTTCTTGATTCTAGTACTATAATATTGTCATTAAAGAAGAGGCATGAGAAAAGATAGAAAAAGATATATATCAACATGAACTTCTCCAAGTAGAAGAATGAGATTTAATATTATTTTAGTATGCATTTAATTTATCCTCTTTATTATTGATCTGAACAGGGAATGTAAACATCTTCACATTAGTAGATAACTTTCTCTTCTTTAAGTGAGAAATATCAGATGGACTAGAAAAAGTTCTCAAGAGATTTGGGGGGGGATAGAAGAACAGTAGGTGAATTGCTGAAGGTAAAGCACTAAAATAAATGTAACTCATTTAATATAAAGAAATTTGACTTGATTTATCGAAGCACAGGAAATAGACTGTACTCTTCTGATTTTGCAATGTTTCTTGAAGGGTGGGTAGTATGCAGATCCAGTCACCACAGGAGCTAATATGAATCTAAAAGACTCCAGCCTCAGCAAAAAATTACTGGAACTAATTCAACAGTGAGGGAACTGCAATGCACTTTGTGAAGGAGCCAATAAGACATTTAAAACAGGCATCTTGAAAATTACCACGATGGTCACAGATGGCTTGGAGACAATTCTGCATTTCCAGCTACTGTATAAAGATAAAAAAGTACTCTATAATATTCTATGCTCCAAAATGGCTCAGAAACAGGCATGTGGAGTCTCTGGGATAATCATAGCATGCTCTGTCACCCCAAAAAAGGGTTGCAAAAGAACAATAGGTCCATTCTACCCAACAGTTCATCAAGAAGGTCTTTGTCTAAACCTGTGGTCTCCATTTAATTATTCCAGTTGACCCTTCCCTGTAGAGGGATTCTAAGTGTAGGAGTGTGTATGTAGGAGTGTGTATGTAGGAGTGCATGTTTGGGTATGCATTAGGTTAGCATATGTTTACAGCTAATTGCCACTGTTAGAACTGCAGCACTGAATCTAGTTCCTTAATCTCTTTTATTAAATTCTGGTCTCTTCTCACCTCCCCTTTAGCAAATGAGTAGAGAATATGGGCCACATTCAGCACCAGGAAAGAGCTAGGAGGATGTGTGCTGAGAGAGAAGAGAGAAATTCTCTAAACTTTTGTCAGCCATACCCTATTGATCACTGTATGTATTCAGACTTCTGTGACATAACATTTGAGCTCTAAACATTTTATGTGATGTTTACTTTTCAAGTTAAATGACACTGGTTGATTTGTTTTTCCTACTAAATGAGTTGCCCATTCCCATCCTAGTATATTTGATTTCACTTCCATGTATCAATATTAACTATTCTAAACTTGTTAGATGTGAGACGATGATTTACCAAAATAATTATGGCAGCCTCCAGAAAGAGGTGCTAATAACCTTTTCATGGTACATATCTTCTTTATGTTGGCCAAATATGAGAAGGGTTTGCTTTTTTTTGTTGTTTATGTAAAAATTTCTATAACCCTGAAATTGACTGTAAAATAATTGTATTCGCTTTGGAGATACCCAGTATATCATTGAGTTTGGCCTCAATTTGTAAGTAATAACCATAAAGCTCAGCTTATTTGCTCTCCCATGCAGTAATTATGAAAGTAGAAAGGGTAGATGTTCACCAGAACTCCTATCTTCTGTTTCCTGGTATAATATTATTTCTATTAAAATATTATGGAAATTCTTCATCTTTTCTAATCACCTGTCTGAAGTTTGTGTGTTTCATATACTAATGCCGCCTCATAATTCTTACACTTCCATTCTTTCTTGATTCATTCATTTAGCAAGTTTTTAAATAAACAAATACTTGTTTTAAGTCTACCCTGCTCAATGATGGCAGCCACTAGTCACAAATGGCTACTATGTCTTTATGGCCAGGCCCTAAAGGTAAAAGGCACATGGATTTGAAGGCTTATCACTCAAAACTGTGAACTCTCCCATTTTAAAATTTTATATTGATTACTTAAGTGATAATTTACATATTGGATTATATAAAATGTATTATTAAAAACTAAGTTCATTTTATTACTCTTTATTTTTAGTGGAATTATGAGAAAAATTTAAACTGTATATATGGCTGACATTTTTATTGGATGAGTTATTACAAAAAATTATCAGGAGTCATTTCTACACCAATTGGAATATTTATTATAGCCAAACAAGTTTTTAAACATTGTGCATATGCATAATGTCTTTTGTCTAAATTCAATTATTGACTCTAATTTAGGTGATGGAGGATATTCTGAAAAAGGGTGGAGTACACACAATATCATGAGCTACACATCCACAGTTTTGATAGGGTTGTGAACTGAAGATATGCGATCATCCCTTTTGAAGATAAAGTTAAGAAACAGGGTCTGGCTTATAAAATACCATTGAACTTCTTCTCTTAAGCAACATATGAGTCAGTTAGCTTTATAGAAATCTTACTTAACATTTGAGGGCTAAAACATTTCATAGTTTCTCTGGTACCAAGTCAGCCATCAGAACTCTTTAACTCTCATCTTGTTTCCATCTGCCCTGTCAGCTACCCCCATTCTTTCCTTCCTCTTCAGTTAGGACAATTTTTCCAGCAGGTATCACTGTTAGGTGGAGGTACTAGGACTGAAGGAAGACAGATAGGTTCTCCAAAAGGATGAGAAAACAGAAAGCTGTTACTCTACTATTCCTTTATTTTCTGAAACCTTCCATTAATATTTTTGAAGATGGAGTGTATGAGACTACACATATACAGTTACCTTTAGGGTGATTTTAAACAAAACTTCAAAAATATGAATGCAAAGAAATTGCCTGGTGTACAAAATTCAAAATTTTATTGAAAGTAAGCAATTTTAAAGGAAGAAAATGTTAACAAAATAATTAAAAATATGTAAAAGAAATTTTCCATAAAATTATAAAATAGTCTTTCAATTCTGAAACTAAAAACTAAAAAGCTGTCACTTTAAAATAAAAGGGCCAGGGATTTAGCTCAGTGACACCACGCCTGCCTGAAAGCACAATGTCCTGAGTTTGATTCCTGGTACCAAACAAAACAAAACAAAAACAAAAAAAGAATTGCAAGTAGCACCTCTTCTCAACTTTTTGCAACTATCACAGAGCTTATAATTAGCCAGCAGATAACATGATAAAGTACTCTATTTCTTCCTTACAAAAACTTCTTTGGAGGAACTTTGTGTTTATAAACATTATAAATTAGAAAAGCTGCAGTAATCTGGACCCCCCAAAATGAAAAAAAGTGATAAAATGCCTTACTTTACTACTCAACAGATTGACATTTGTAGGGATCATCTTTGTGACATTGAAGAGACCATCTAAGTTTTGCTGCAGAGTTATGAGTTTATCTCTTTTATGTGAGCTTTATAACTCATGTAGCTTATCATGACAGAGGAAACCAAATGTCCTAAGTCTCTTAAAATAAGTTCCATGGCTGTTCTATTTATTACGTACCTTAAGGGATTAGAAATATTTCTCTGTGATAGCTTTACATTTTGTAATTTTCAACAAAGGAAAAATAATTGAAAAATATGTTGCTAGTTTTTTCTTCATAGTGGTATAAATCTTAAAAAGCTTTCTTTCTCCCCTCTCCTTTGGAAGATTATTCAGTTTTCCTTTGCTCTTGGGCTAGTATACCTTATTCTACAAACTTGTCTTACAAAAGTCAAAACAAAATAGTTCATTCCCTGCACATATTTTATTGAAGCTATGCTTAGAATTAATACCGTCTATCCTTGTCCAATGAACACTATTAAGAATGATGTAAGCATTTTAAGAATCACTAGAGATACTGCCACCTAGTATAAGGAAGTCTAACCTGAAAAAGGTTCTGATAAATAATCTAGATATAAACTAGAGCTGGAAGATTGGCAGATTGCCCAGAAAAAAATTCTGCAAAAAAGAAGGTTGTGGTCTCTTTTCTAACTTGTTGCCTCAAAAGTTTTTGAAAAGTGCACATCAAGTCTTTTTCTCATTTCCAACCTTAGATATCTTACGTCTTTGAAGCCCAAGCTTCATACACATAGGCCCCATACTGACCCACAGTGACCCTGCCTAATCCAAGTAGGCATTATTTGTATTCACTTGCATAGTGGTTTTGATCCCCCTAATGGACTTTGACAGCCAAACTTGCTGCAGCAAAGACAAAATAAGTTCAAAAATTCCTCCTCCCCATGTGAGGGTGGAGACTCACAGTTAGTTGGAAAGAAAACCCATTAATTACTACCCCAAACCTCTCCCAAAATTCTAGGAAAACGAAAGAAAATCAAGCCTGGATTTTTCTACAGTTGCCATCCCTGGGCTTGGCCTGCTTGGATCTGTCTCTCCAAGTGTACTACCCTTACTAATAAAAGGTAGCCTTGCCTACAATATAGTAGGTTCACTTCTCAATAAACATGACAAAAACTACTGCTTTCTGACTCTGAGTCCCAATCTGTGACTCTCCTCCCAAATATCGAGCAGGATCCAAGAGTTGAGAGACCAACACAATGCAAATCATCAGCCAGCCCAAGCCGATCCAACAATTCAGGTAACAGTTCATTGGATGACAAAAGGGGAAGGAACAAAGATAACCAATCATCCAATATCTAGCCACCTACTGAAACTAGTAGTAGATACAAAGCTCTCTGACCAACTGCCTCTACAAATTCCACAAAAGTCTTTTATTCTTGTACAGAAATAATATTGATAAAGTCATAAATGTTCTTTAAATTGATTTAAATGGTTCTTGCTGCAAATTAATGTGGTCCTCTTTTAAAAACAAAAAGAATAAGCTCTCCTCACTTTTCCTCATTCATTGAAATTGAAACATACCTGATTCTTAGCTAGGAGAAGGTAGGGGCATCGTGAGTTTATTATTTCTTCTATATCAATGATTGATTTCCCCAGAGAACAACAGGTTTCCCAATGAGCCTTGCTCCTGAAATACAAACTGTACCTTACTGAGGTTTTGACATAGAATATGATATTTCTCTATTGGGATTACATTAGTGGTGGATAGTATGAAGGACTCAACTATACTAAGAAGCTCATTTATATGCCAAATCTTGTGCTAAGGGCTGGCATATAAATATTGAAAATGCTGTTTGATTACTGTAGTTATTTTAATCAATACAACATTTCAGCCATACAAATGGACTTTGTATTTTATCCTTCTAGGGAATTTGAATCTAAATAATTAGTCAAAATAAAAGCTTTGGGAAATTTTACTTATTATTTAGGTGAATCCCACTTGTAATCTCATCATAAAGATATACAGTGCCTTTATGTATGCTGAAGGTGTGAACTCTAGTGTTAAACAGAACTGACTTAAGTCTCAGCTTTACCAGCTTAAGATTTTTAACTTTGCAAAGTTTATATAACTCCCAGATATTAGTTTTTAATTAGAAAAATTATTCTTAAGAATAGTATAAAATCCACTTAAACTACAAAAATTCATTTATATGAGATATTAATTGTGGAAGTTTATCTATAAAGAGTAATTTTCAATAAATACAAAAAACAGTATTGGTTTATTATTTATATTGACTAGAACTATATTTGGCATACAAGATGTGCTCAATGAACATTTGTTAACTTAATTGCTTTAATCCTTAGATCAATAGAGGCAATCACACTGGAAAATCATTACTCCGATGTTCAAAAATCTGTTTGGAGACAATAGATAACACGTTCTTTTTCATAGAAATGAAAATATCTTCAATTAAGTTACCTGAGAACAACAGAAGTCTTATTAATGATGCCTTTAATGTAGTCGTCATATCAATGTGAGATTGTAAATTGAAGCATTTAATTTTGGGCTTGCTATTGAAAGAGGTAAGATGTAAATATTGCATAGCTAAATTTTATAACAATGCTTTCCTGATAAAAGACAGCCAAAACCAGATGCTTATTGCTTGCCAAATTTTCAAAATACTTCATGTGAAAAGAAGACAAAAAATAAAATGCCTTGGGATTGAAGATACTCCTGTTTCAAATGAAGGTTGGCCATGTCGCACCTGTGCAGGTTTATGCTGTCATTTTGAAGGCAACTTTATAATCTAGAGTAGAAATGGAGGGCATTTTTGAAGGATCCAATTACCTGCCATATTTCAAAGGAACAGTAATCCTGCTCATGGAAACTAAGCAATTTCTCTCTCCTGACTTCTCCCACACATCATTTTGTAAAGCATTTAATGAAACAAAGTAAGAATTTTTTAATAGTGCTTTTTAAAAAGCATTTGAAACAACACCAAAAAAGTTGTTAGTGTGCATATATATATATATATATATATATATTGTTTTTGTAATGGGGATCAAACCTCAAGTCCTTGCACTTGCAAGGCAGGTGTTAGAACCACTGAGCAAAATCCCTGGGCCCAGCAATGAAATAAAATAGCAACCTAAAGTTAATAACTAGATTGTAGAGAACATTAAGGAACTATTGCTCATTTCTAAAGTGTGACTTGATTATGAAAAGTCTTCATATGCTTACGGAAATATTTATAGATAAAATTATATATTTGAGATATTCTTCAAATCCCTACCAAGCGTACATGGGTACTGTCTTTCCCTATTCTTAGCTGAAGTATAAAGTGTTTTATTGGAATGACCTTATGAATAAACTATAATTTTAATTTCATTTAAGGTAATCAATTTGTATGTGCCACTCTAAAAAAGGTGGGGGGATCTATCAATGAATTTAACCCAACACTGCCAATTCTTATGCAGACATGATGAAGAAAAGCTTGGAAGTATGTCTTCATGATAAGAAATGTTTTTTATAGTCCATTTTAATTTGTAGCCCAGAGAAATATCAGCTTCTGCTCTTTCTTGGGGAGAAAAGTGATGAGAAAAAGCGTCATGTATTACAGTATTTCTTCCTATAAAATTTGATGAGATGCCACAAATATGATCTCATTTTGTTTCACATACTCATTGAGACTTAAGTACCAAATAATTTATTCCTGTATTGCACATGGCTAAAAACATAAAGTTAATAAACTTTCCTAGGGACATGCAATAATTTGATGAAGAAACATAGAATTGAACTCACATGAGTCTAGATATTCTGATTTATCATCTGTGTGTCATGAAAATATCTAATGTATATTTCCGAATCAGCTTCAAGTACCTGACACTATTGATCCTTCTGCCTCATTTTAGAAACTGAAAGAAAAATATAATAGTTTACCAAGACTTTAAGTATGATACTATATTCATCTTTTACCGTTCTTCATTCTAAACCCTATTTAGATTTTTCTATTCTGAAAGCTAAGTTACCTTAGCTATAAATGCTTTTCATTCCACAGGATTTTTATCTTAGTGATTTTGTGTAGGGGTGGAGGAGAAATACATTTAATTGAAGATAACTGTTAAAGTTTTGCTTGAATTTTGCTGCATCAGCAAATCATAATGATTTTAATATAATTCCTGTATCTATAAAATGTTCTATCTAAGGGAATTTCCATCAGATGTGTTTGTGTGGAGGTAACAAACATTTATACCTATGGGGATAAACAGAAAGTAACAAATTTTCTACTGGATTTAACACTTAAAATATCATTTTATTATGTGTTCCTTTTTGCACATAGAATATTGAATTCGCATTCTTTTATGTAAGTTTTGTTTTCATGAGTGAGGTCAATTCTATTTACAGAAATATTTCTGACATCTAAATCTGGAAAGTGGTTGAAGGGAATAAAAGTAGTACAAAGCTTCATAACTTACAGCAAGACCTCCTGGAAATGCTGTCCAAGGAAGTGCTATTTTTGGTTTCTCTGACCAAATGGATAATAGATTTTGTATCCCCCAAAACCTTTTGAGAGAATGAGTGCTCCAAATAAACTCAAGATTAAGAACAGCTAATGAATTTCAATTAGTTTTGGTATTTTAAAACATGTTTTTATTTATATAAAATATAAAAAAGTCCTCATTTTATATTTGATACATTAAGACTATATTATTTTAATATCAATATTTGAAAATATTATTCTCATTGCAAACATGAAGTATCTGAATAAAAACAAAGTGTTATTTATTTACAAAAATGCTCCACTTCCTCAGGTACCAATTTTGCCCCTGTAGGACAACACAGTGAGAATCTGATGGGATGCCATACTACATCTGTGGGAGTTCATACTGCTGGAGAAGAATATCAAACATTGGAATTTAGCTGGTTAAATCAGCTAAAAAAGTATGAGGACCATTGTTACCTCTTCCTTTCCCCATTCACTACTCATATTTCAGTAACAGATGAAAACAATTACTAAATTGAGAACATTAAAACCTGTTATTTCTTTGGTGAATTCTAGGTAGAAGAAAGCATTATAGACACTTTTTTCCTTCTTTCCTTCCTTCTTTTCTTTTTCCTTCATTTATTTTTCTTTCTTACTGTATTTATTTTTTGTTTTACTTTTTGAAGGTATTTAGGGTAAAAGACCTCAATTCTATTAAATATTTCTTAGAGAAGTGAATATATGTTTTCTGCTCTTTATACATAAGAATATACAGAATGAACATGTAGTTAAAGATACAGATGTAGATTCCTATATATGGAGATCATAAGTCTCAATATAATTTAAGGTACTGTAAAGTACGCTTGAAAATCGTTTAGCAAACCCGCAGAAGACAGGCATGATGTCGTTCTTCTCCACCATCACTACAAAATATCGAATCCTAGTCTAGATGCCGCACCTATGCATGAATATTCATACTCTTTTGGATTTTGAATTATAGCAGAGATTTCCTGTCTAAACATAAGTTCTCTTCCATGTTTTCTTTCACTTAATGGGAAGGCCCTAGTGATTCTCTTGTAGGAATAATTTTCAAAACTCTCAATTCTTAGGTTTTTAGCATAGAAATCAATTTATTTTGGGTACAGCAGTTAAACAGGTCAACTTGGTGAGTTCCTTACTATCTGTCTCAAGAAGGATATTTTTAACCAACTAAACAGCATGAGATTATGAGTTATCTTAAGTAGAAGGCACAAAAAAACTGATACCAAAATTGTCTCACAGTCTTGCAGTATCAACCGCAACAGCTTAGCTGATGGGGCATATTAAATTTAAATTGCAAAATACTAGAAATTGAACAAGTTCATCAATAAGTGAATTCCAAGCATGATATAACTGCATTTAGTAGATTAGTAGCATCTATTGGAAAGTTCCTTTCTTATATGTTATTAGAAATTGTCTTTAATAGGCTATTTCTGATGAGGTTCTATCAAAGAAGCAGAGCTACCATGAGTGATAAAAGTAAAGGAATAATTCTAGGAATCAGACCATACACAGTTCATAGGAAGCATTTGCCTCGACATGTGGTGATGAGCTTGATAGAAGTTAGGAAAAGATGGCCATTGTTATGGCTTGAGTATAGATGTACCTGCAGAGCCTTGTGCATTCATAGGTGGAGCTTTTCAAAGGTGGCTGGATTGAGAGTTTCAAAAATTATTCCTACGGGAGAATCATTAGGGCTTTCACATTAAGTGAAAGAAAACATGAGATGGGCGTGGTGGCACACACCTCTAATTCCAGCACTGGGGAGGCTGAGGCAGGAGGATCGCTGTGAGTTCGAGATCATCCTGGGCTACATAATGAGTTCCAGGTCAGTCTCAACTCAACTATATAGTGAGACTCTATCTCAAAAAAC
>NW_022900948.1:7766120-7776424 GCF_012274545.1 Fukomys damarensis | reverse complement strand
AACAAAACAAAAAAAAAAAAAAAAAAAAAAAAAAAGAAAGAAAGAAAGAAAGAAAGAAAGAAAGAAAGAAAGAAAGAAAGAAAGAAAACTTATGACAGGAAAACTCTGATATAAATCAAAATCCAAAAGGATATGAATATTCATGATAGGCATGGTATCTAGAGTAGGACTTGATATTTTGTAAATATGGATTAAAGAAGTGTGCTAACTAAATTAGTCCACTGCTTGGTTGAGTGTAGTTCGAGGTGTGGATAATGGAAAGGCCCCCATAGGTATAGGAAGTGCCAACCAATAGGCTTATGGATGGGATAAAAGAAAAAGGGAGGATTGCTGCTCGGCTGTTTCCTTCCTGCCACACCATGCGGTTTCTCTTCTGCTGTGCCCCTCTGCCCCGCCTCCCTGCCTTGAAGCCAGCCAACTATGAACTGAAACCTCTACCAACTGTGATCTAAAATAAAACTTTCTTCCTTTAACTTGTGGGTATCAGGTATTTTGTCCCAGCAACAAGAAAAGTAACCAATACAGACAAGCAGCCGTGGAAAGTAATAAAAAATTGGGTACTCCCATTCAAGTGCTAGTGAACTCAAGGCCAGCTCGAACAACATAATGAGATCCTGTCTCAAACAACCAAGAAAAAAAAAACTGGTATTCACAACAGCAAATTGAAACTACTTCTAATTGACATGACCTAGGTAAGCTGCAGAAAAACTAGAGGGAGGCTTCACTGTGACAATGCCCTGGCTTATGATCCAAGTTGAGAAAAACAGGAGAGATGATCTGGTAGAAGAGGGGAAGCTGCAGGCTTCTCTGCTGTCTCACCCAGAAAGTGGTCCACAGCTCAAAGATGAATTGTACAGACTGCAGTGGTATCTCATGTCCTATAACCTTCAGAGTATTAATGGCTAATGTCTCACTTTTACTTCTCAGACTCATACAAGCATTTCCTTTACCTTATGCTAATGTGATGCCATAGAGAGACGTGGATTCTCGAAAACAAGCTGTGGCTTGACCAGGCTGACACAATATAAAACAAAGTGATATCCATGAAAATATCTTTTATCTATATTTAACTTCCAAATAAAGTTATTAATAAAATCATGTGTCTGCCTAACCTAATGCAACCATTTATCATGCAACAAAACTATGACTCTTCCAAATGAGTTAGATTTCTCATCTTATTTTAATAAAATTTAGTATTTATTTTTATTCAATCTATGTAACACTCATCCCTTTTGAAACCCTGTAACATAACTACCGAGACAAAATTAACCATTATTAATAGATATGATGTTAGATGGCAAGGGAATAGCAGAAAAAAAATGCATTGTCTAGAACACACATAAATAATGTATTTTAAAGTAAGGAAGCAACAATAACAAGTCTTTATTTCTACTAATGGTTATAGCTTATATTTGTAACTTTTACTGCTCCACACTCCATATTATCTTTGTTTTCAGCAAGTGTCTCAGCTGGATGTGATTTCTTGCCAGATTAGCAGATTTGACTTTTCTTATAGAAAGGTCCAGGCCAATAATGGTCCCACCATATTAAATTTTTAAAGATTTCCATTAACATTTACCCCAAGCCTTAGAAGTAATAAAAGATACCCTAGAGGATCTCACACATATACCAAATGTACTCCTACATTCTCCCATTTTAGTAGCAATTCAATTTCACCTTGACAGTGTGGATTAATCACCCCATCCAGGATAATAACCCTTCTGTGTGCCTCTTGTTTGTTGACCTGAGGAAAACAAAATGACTCCTCAAGGAAACATCAGAGATGATGGTTGCAGGGAAAGGAAGCAAAATTTTCATTAGTGGATCATAAGGGGACATAGTGAGCAGAAATATTCCTGTGTGATTCCTATATATGAAGAAATAGCATCATAGTGATCACCAAGTGAAGTATATGCCGTATCCCACAGAACATTTTTTCAGTTCCTCATGATATTGTCTGGTGCTATAAGTCTTCAAGCTATTGGTTTCAGAATTATGAGAACTACATTAAGATTAGTGAGTGCTATAGGTTTGAACTTGTCACATTTCATATTTTTAAATTGATTTTTACTAGTACATGTCACGGGATGTAATGATGACATTCATCTGGGGGAGCTGATATATGCAGTTAACACATTTTGATTCTTCTCCCTCCCACTCTGTCCTCCTTTCATCTTAGGTTCCTCTTCCCATTTGCAAAATATCTATCGTTTTTAAATGAAGTCTTTAGTCAGAAGTAATGCTATGTGCAACACAAACACGGAGTGAAACATTCTGTAAGTACACTGACAGAAGTATGATATAGATAATGAAGGTAAACATTGTATAGAAAATATTTATTCTAATGAGAAAAAACTTGGCTCTTGCATGATTAGAGTGCTTATTTACTTGTATTATATTAAGGTAAAAAATGAAAAAAAAAACTTACCTGGATGAGTGATACTGTATTAAAGACTTGGTGTTAGGATCTAATGTTGATAGCTTGTTCCTTCAGTAGTGGCTCTGGCCAGATTAGCTTTAAAGAATGAAAGTCCATAGCGCTTAGCCCATGGGAAACCTTTTTCCCTGCCAACATGACCATTTGTTTAAGAGCTCATTGAGTAAAAAAGAAATGTTTGAGTAAAGAAGCCAACTGATATCTAAAGAACTAATCACTTGTATAGCAGATTGAGATCATTAAGAGCTCTCTCTTCAATTTGCTCTCTGATGAACATACGTAGGATACATATAACTGTTTTCATCTGTTTGAAGATATTTTTTTCCAATATTTCAGTCCTGTAATTCTTTATTACTAAGCGTTCATTTATGTTCCTTTCAAAGACCATGATTGTCCAACAAAACTGTTTGTGTGTATAAATTAGTAGACATCTGTACCTAAATTGTATGTGCAGGTATCTGCTGTTTTAGAGGAAATGAAGAGCTAAGTGCGCTGTGTGGAATTCTGATCGCTGAGAGAATTTCCCCTAGCTAGACTTCTTCAGGATCACCAATACATGACATTGCTGTTGCTATCATTTTTTCATGATGCTGGATTATCGTGCAGAACTATCCTGTAATCCCATCATTCTGGTAGACTGAATAGGAAAGCCCAGCTAGGACAATTTAATTACTTAGTGAGAACCTGTTTCAAATGAAGTGAGTGAAAAAAGATCTGCTGGTGTAATTCACTGTGAAAGACCCAGGTTGGTCTCTAGTACCATAAAATATTCCAGAATTTTTTTCTTAATAATAAGAGGTTATTTGTGAGAACAAGAAAGCATTGTAGTGAGGATACAAGCTACAGGCTTCATGTCATTTGCCTATGCAATAGTGTGTGTGTGTGTGTGTGTGTGTGTGTGTGTGTGTGTGTGGTCTCACTATGTAGTTCAGGCTGGTCTTGAATTCATTATGTAGTCCATGTTGGCCTCGAACTCCCAGTGATCCTCTTGCCTCAGCCTCCTGAGTTTTGGGATTGCAGGCGCATGCCACAATGTCCAGCTTGCCTATGCAATTTAATTTTGTCTTTTTTAACTGCTTGAGGCCCTACCTACGTAACGTACATGTGAAATAAATATTTCAGTACATATCTAATCCAAGACCTGATAAATTAATAAACAGTTGCATAATAGCCAGCTGATATTATATCATATCCTAATGGTCCCTTGTAAAAATTCAGTTCTACAAAGGCTGACTATAGATTAGCTGTATCTCAAAAGAATAGTTATCTATGAGGGATGGATGCCTCAACTAATTACTTAGCTTTCTTTTGTTTTTAGTCAAGGCAAACGTAAGATGCATGGACAAGTGGTATAGAGGTCTATGGCCTATGAGCAGGAAAAAGAAAACATCAACAGTCAACCAGTGTCCAGTGATGGGGAGGGGAGTCTTTCTAGAAGACAAAGCAGGGACTTTTCTCAGCCCTAACACCACTAACAGCTCCAGTGTGAAATGATACTTGGGGAAGACATCTGATCTACTGAGGGCAGAAGGTGAAGAAAAGGGGAGAAAAAGGGATGCGAAGCGGCAGGAGTAGCTCCAAGGCTTGGTGCGCTGCAGAGAGCATTGCCCACACCACAGTGGACAACAGAGAGCTGGGCTCGTGGAGAGGAAACTGGAGACCAGGCAGCTGGTAGATTAGTGACACAAACCCAGCTGCAACTAGGAGGCTGCAGTCTAGCCCAGCTGAACAGTCACCTGCCAGAGCACAAGGATCCCAGTTTGTAATCCCACTAGGAAATAGGCCAAGTGACTGGAAATAGTCACAGAAGAGTTGGGCACTGATAATCAGAGGGCTATACCAAAAAAACCCTATGGACAGAAAGAAATGGGCTTGAATCTGGATACAGAGTCAGTAGCAGGCAGTGGCGCAGAGGCCATAATCTGAGAAAACCAAGGGTGGAGAAGAGATTCTACAAGTGGCAGAATTAGCACATTCCCGTTCACATCATAGCTTTCACAGGGTCTGTGCTCTTCTTCTCTCCCATCTGGCTTTCCAGATGCCACAGGGCTAAGCACGGGTGGGGGAGCCATTGCATAGGATATGGAGACTGATGAGGTTGGAGCCTAGGAGTGAACCTTCTCATTGGCTTCTACGTTTTTGTTACAAGCACCTTACACTAGAGGAGGCAATGTAAACAGATAAGGCAGGCAGACATTGTCTTTTATTTTCTCTTTCACAGAGCAATTTACTTATTATTGTATCAATAGTATATGATCTTATTTTCTTCCTTTATTTTTGTAGAATTTTTATTTTTATAGTTTTTTAATTTTTATTAGTACATTTTTGCAGTACATAAAAATTACATTCATTGTAGGGAATTGGTACATATACATAAAACATCTCATTTATTTTTCCCCATCTCCCTACCCACCCTTTTTTAATAAAACAAAGCAGACAATTATAGTCAAAACATGTAAAACATATAAAAATGTATGAAAATACAAAGACATAAATACATGACAATTATACAAGTCAAGGTACACTTTTAGTTGTATTGCTACACATTTTCCTCTCTCTTTTCCTTTTGTCTGTCTTTTATTTTGCACATTATTTATATATTCAGTTTTTCACATAAGAGAGACAACATGATATTTAACTTTGTGTCTTATTTACCTCACTTGACATTATCACTTTTGAATAGTTTATTTACATATCACTTTACACAACAAACTCTTGCTCTCTAAGGCACACAGAAACAGGTAAATTCCCTGTCCCAGTTATTCACAGGAATATGAGACTGAATGGAGTCTGAGTCACTCACTGAGTAGACGTTCAGGTCTACTTCAGGTCTAGTTCAAGGCAGGTTAAGACAGCATGCCTATTTTAACCGAGGTACTGCAGGGTCTGTTCCTTGAGCTTAAAGTATTGTACCTGGCTTGAGAAAATCTCAGCTGTTCATTGGAGACCATCACGCCTGATTAGCAGCCCTTCCCTTCCTCTGTATATATAGGTTATATAGAAAAATTTCAGCTTTTGCATCTGTCACTCCAGCTATAGTAGTCAGGCCATCTGTTCTTGAGTGTAACCAATCAGATTCTGTGGGTGTTCCTCTGTTAGAGTTCTATAAAGCTCCTTGCCTTAGCTGCCAGTACTCTCTGATATCATTGCATACTCGACATGACAGATACCATATTCCGTACCGATCTACTGATGAAAGCCATCTGTGACAAACCCACTGCAAACTTCAAACTAAGTGGGAAAAACCTGAATGCATTTCTTCTAAAATCAGGAACAAGACAGAGGTGTCAACTCTAATTACTCCTGTTTAATATATACTCAAAACCTTAGACAGACAAATTGGGGAAGATAAAGAAGTTAAAGGAATACATGAAGCAAAGGAAGAAGTCAAAAGTATCCTTATTTACAGATGATATGATCTTTTATAAAGAAGATACAAAACTTCCCCCACAGTCTCCCAAAACTAATAAACAAATTCAGCAAAATAGCAGGTTACAAAATAAACACAAACAAATCAATAGCATTCCTGTATAGGAACAATGAACCCATGGCAAAAGAAGTTAAGAAAATGATCCCATTCACAATAATATCAAGAAAATCAAATACTTAGGAATTAAACTAACCAAGAAAGTATAGTACTCAGGAAAAAAAGAGATTGAAGAGAATATCAAAAAATAGAAAGACCTCCCCTATTCCTGGATTGGGAGAACCAATATTGTGAAAATGGGTACACTAGCAAAACTGATATATAGATTTAATGAAATTTGAATAAAATACCAACAAAATTCTTCACAGAACTAGAAAAAAATTTAAATTTATATGGAACCAGAAGACACCCAAAATGGCAAAAGCAATTGTGGGAAACAAGAGCAAAACAGGAGGAATCACAATCCCAGATTTCAAGTTATATTGTACAGCTACAGTGACTTAAACAGCATGGTTTCAGCACAATAAACATGCCAATCAATGGAACAGAGTAGAGGATGCAGAGACAACCCCAGGCACATTCAGGAACCTGATTTTTCACAAAAGTGTCCAAACCTTACCCCGGAAAAAAGACAGCCTCTTCAACAAATGGTGCTAGAAAAATGGCTGTGCACACACACACAGGATTGAGATTACAGCCATAAACTTTACCTTGTACTAAAATAAAATCAAAAGGATTGAAAACCTAGATGATAAAACAAAATTACTTAATCTAGTGGAAGACAAAATAGGTAAAACTTTTGAAGACGTAGGTGTAGGCAAGTTCTTTCTGAAAAGAACCCCAAATACACAACAAATAAAACCAAAAATCATCAAATGGGATTATATAAATTAAAAGGTTTCTGCATAGAAAGAAAACAACAAATGGAGTGAAGAGAAAATATATAGAATGAGGAAAAGTTTTTGCCAGCTACTTATCAGACAAAGGACAACTATTTAGAAAAGATAAAGGATTCTGAAAAATCATAATCCATGTCCAACCTCAATGAGTAATCATTTGTAGAGATCCCAAAATGAAAGATCTAATGTTTCACTTCTTGCCTTCCAAGAACAGTAATTCCCTTTTTATTTTTCAGATTCAAATAAGATTTTATTCCAAACAAGCACAGTGGTCTTGACAAAGACAGTACCCATGGTTCATTGGATAACCATGTGACCTGAACTTTTTTTTAATCTTCCCTCTGTTAGCTTATAATCAATCTTAAGTACCAGTTATCTCAAACTACAGAGGAAAAAAAATAAACAAATGTTATATTCCTCCAAAATCCCATAGATGGATAGATGATTGATAGATAAATATGTCAGACTTTGAGTGAATAAAAGCTTTTAACAAATATGAAAATTTTAACTTCACACAGTTTTTAAATGAGTCAATTAAAATAATATCAGTTTTGTTTAATAAGCATATAACAATTCATTTCAAAATTCTAGTTTAATAGATGCAAATAATTGTTTTTTGTTTAGTACTATGAATTTTGCCCATATCCTAAGTAGAATTACTTTGTGAATTTTATTCATCTCTCTCCCTTAATTTTTCTTCTGAACATTCTTCTCACACTTTTCTTCTTCTTTCCTTCTATTCTGGTGTCTCTTTCTTAAGGATCATAAAGAATGATGACATAGATAGTAAAGGGTCTGAATTCAAGCCCCCTTACTTTCCTAAAGTTTCTGTCTTGTTCATGTTCAAATTAAAATATCCTATCTGCCTTTCCTAATATTTGCTAGGAAAACAAAACCTTGAATTGGGTTAGATGGCTGTGATTTTGAGATTCAGTATTTATATGCCGAAATGTCAATAGCATACAAACTAAAACAATATTGTGGGTGGGGAGGGGAGGAGGGGTGAAGGGAGGGCAGGGACAAGGAGAAAAAATGAGAACCAAGACCTGTCATGTAGAGGTACAAGAGACCAATAATGAATGTAACTGTACTGTATCCCTAAAATGTACCAATAAACTCAATTAAAAAAAAAACAATATTGTGGGAAAATGCTGCCTGTTTCCTCCAATGTAAAATAATAATAATAATAGTTCTTATCACTTTCATATTATAAAGCATAGAAATTAGGTGGAAGGAAGAAAATTTTTCCTTTCATTTTTTACAAGTTCATAAAACTTCACAGGGCTTGAATTAATTTGGTAGTCTACAAGTGTCCTGAAATCAATGTTAATGAAATCTTTTAAGAATCAAATTCACTGAAGAGGAGTGGGCAAGATTAATGTTAGTACTGAGCAGAATTTGAGCATAACATAAGATATAGTAAATTACTATGATTAAGGTAATATTTAAAAATTTACCTAAAGAGGAAAAATAAAACAACTAACTACCTATTAAGTTTAAAACAAATCCCACAACTAAAGTATTTATTTATCCTGAAATTATCAATAGCACTGTCTATGATTTTTATAAAAGTCTTGTGGATAGTTCCTGCCTTCAAGCTGTCTCCAATCCATACAGGAAGAACTAACTGGAATAAAGAATAAAATACATTGCACTATATACTTTTCTTGAGCAACCAGCTTTGTTTGCTAGCTTGATGATTCCCTTGCCTGCTTTGAATTGATTTAATTTTCACTGAAATTTTATTCTGTGTCAGAGCAAAGTCTTATTTTGTCTGCTCTTTGTAATAAAAATTTTAAGAATAAACTGTGTGAAAACAACACAGATTTGAGTTTGTATTTAAAATATGAAAGGTTTTTCCTTAAAGACCTGGAAAGAACTCAAGATAAAAAGAAGTGGTTACTGTATAAATGATTGTAGCTCAGAGCAACATATCAAGACTTGGCCTTTATAATCTCAATGCTAACAAAGTGACACCACTGCCCTTTGATGATTTGTGACAGTCGTTGCATTTCAATTGTCTGAAACCAGCATTGCCCTCCAGGATCCTCCTATTAAACATGAAAAGTCATTTATCAGCTCCGCCTGATGAGGCCTGAGATGACTCAAAGCTTGGCTGGTTTGTAGATCTATTGGTGCTGGACCTGTTGCCATCATGTTTCCAGAGCAAGTTTGCAGCACAGCTTTATGCTAGACACACAAATCCTTGTGCTGCTAACAAGAAATTACAGTTCTCATTCTTTGAAAAGTTCAGATTATAATGTGTAATGTGCTTATGTTTATGTATATTTGAAGCAAACCAATGTCAAATGCAAACCTCTAGGAAAACAATTTATGTATAGTCTATGGATTTCTCAAATATTATGTAACACAACAGCAGCGGGAAAGTGAAAAAGAAAGAAATTGCACTGTGTTAAAATACAAGGATGGTGTCAGAGATAAGAGGCCCAAAGACTCGCATAAGTGTTAAAACATTGCTTTTGTGTGTCTTTTGAGAATAGCGGGTAGTATCCTTCAGATTTTCATTATATGTACTATTTGGGATTGATTTATATTTATACATTACTTCAATGTGGTTACTTTTTTAAAGCGAAGAAGTGGAAAACTGATAGAATCAAAAAATCAATTCAACAAATATTTATTTGTCTGTCCGTTATTCTTAGACTATATATCATTTTTCCAATGCTGTGCTAAAGGAAATAGGAACATGATATACATGGAAGGAAACAGCTGGTCTGAACCTACAAACTTGGTAGATGAACTTAATAAATATCAGCATGCAAAGTTTACAATAACCAAGGAACAAAATGTATGATTCTGAGAAGATATATGCTTTCTTCAGGGGAAGTTTGCAGTAGAACTTGGGTTTTAAAGTTTATCCAACTGCACATACTAGAACAAACAATCAACAAGTGGAATGTCTTATTAAAAGCGTCTGCACAGCAAGAGAAATAACCAATACTGTGAAGAGACAACCCACAATGTAGGAAAAACTGTTCAGCAGCTGTTCCTCAGACAAAGATTTACTATCTAGAATACATAAAGAACTTAAAATAATCAGAACTCCCAAATTTAAAGAACCAATCCAAAAATGGACATCTGAAATGAACAGACATTTCTCAGACAAAGAAGTAGAAATAGCAAATAAACATATGAAAAACTGTTCACCATCACTGATAATTTAAGAAATGCAAATGAAAACACTGAGATTCCACCTCACCCCAGAAAGAATGGCTTATATAATGAAATCAACCAATAACAAATGCTGGTAGGGCTTTGGGTAAAGAGGAACCCTGCTCCATTGCTGGTGTGAGTATAGACTGGTGCAACCACTGTGGAAATCAGTATGGAGATGCCTCACGGAACTAGGATTAGACGTCCCATTTGACCCAGCTCCCCCTGCTGAGTATCTTCCCCAAAGAAAAGAATCATACTACAGTATTACATGTGCACCCATGTTCATAGCAGCACAATTCATGAAAGCTAAAACTTGGAAGCAGCCCAATTGCCCATCAATGGAAGACTGGATAAAGAAAATGTG
>NW_022900948.1:7740550-7766049 GCF_012274545.1 Fukomys damarensis | reverse complement strand
TTTTTTGGTACATGGGATTGAACTCAGGACCTTGTGCTTGGGAGGCAGGTGGTGGAACCACTGACCTAAATCCCTGGCCTTGAATGCACATTGAGGTGATACTCTTAAGTGAAATAAATAGGAAAAATATGTGTAAATATCAAGTAGTTTCTCTAGTGTGAGAAACTGAAAATGTAAATCAGGACTAAGAGGTATAATAGATAATGTGAAATAGGAAGAAAAGGTGCAAAGGGCAAGTGGGAGAGGGAGGGGAATAAAGAAAGGAGAATGGAATTAATATGAGAAAAAGAAAAAATGGAAGCAAAGTCTTTATAGGTAGGGAGGGGTGGAGGGGTTGAAGGGAGGGCAGGGGAATGGGGAAAAAGAAGAACAAAGATGGATTATGTGAAGGTTTTAATTTCAAATGATGAATGTCATTATATTGGATACTTTAAATGTATGACTAAAATTAATTAAAAAAAAGTTTATCCAACTTCAAAACCAGAGGAGATTCCCCCAAAGCTGAGATAAAGAACCTTGGCTTACTCCATCTATAGAGCAGCTTGCAAGTTCACTAATTTTCATCACAGAAAAATAATGTTCAGACACATCAGTAACAGCCATACATGAATTTTTAGGCAGAATTTTAGAAGTACATGCTAAAAAGAACAGAGCATGGACTTTCAAATGGGAGACAGGTGCATTGTGGCTTATAGCTGGATATGTTTACGGAGATTGGACGGTGTCTCTAAAATAGATTATCTAGGATGTGTATTTTAGTGTCAAAGAGGTTTGCTCATTCAGTGGACTGGAATACACACTATTTACTGGTGTTTGAGGCAGAGATATGCTGTCCTCTTAATAGTGTGCTTCATGAGGATGTGATTGCTAGAAGAAGTGCAATTTATAGGTGAAAGACACAGACCCAAATCCCAGTATACAGGCTTATTGTCTTGAAGGCCCTTAGAAATTTTTCCTGGCTTTGTACCCTAAGGCTTCAGGGTGTTTTAATTAAAAGTACAATTTTTAAATTATGATTTTCCTTGTCTCTTTTCTTTGTTGTTGTTGTTGTTGTTGTTTTGTTTTTGAGACAGGGTCTCACTATGTAGTTGAGATTGACTTGGAACTCACTATGTAGCCCAGGCTGGTCTCAAACTCAGTGATCCTCCTGCCTCAGCCTCCAGAGTGCTGGGATTACAGGTGTGCGCCACCATGCCTGGCAAAAATACTTTTGATTTTTTTTTTTTCTGGTACTAAGGATAGAACTTGGGATCTTGTACTTGTGAGGCATGCAGCAGAACCACTGATCCAAATCCCCAGCCCTCTTTGTCTATTTTCTTTGTTACCTCTACATTACCTCAGGGTACTTGAGATCAACACATTAAATCTCCTTTGTGCATTGTCATGCCTCAAGTATCAAGAGTGAGAAACAATCTAGAGCACATCCCAACAACAGGACAGAATATGGTATTAGTGTGTAGGTCTCTAATTTCTGTGGCCTTATTTTTTGTGGTACCTCTCACTTTGGACACCGCACTAGATCCATGACCATGTTTGCACCATCCTCTAATTCTTGGAAATTGCTTTCAATCAGTGTAATTTCTGAAAAGGCCCCCTCAGATTACAAGGAAAAACTGTTGTCCTTTTCACACCCACTTCAATGTCGTCTTCCCCTATACTGAAATGAAAGAATTTTTTCATTTTAGCCCTGAGATGGTGTTCATTAAATAACTGATGAATAACATGGAGAGAGGTATTTACTAGTGTAGATAGTCTTTATTTGCTCTTCTATCCTTGTGGGTCCCACTATAATGCTCTAGGCTTGAAATTTTTACTCAGAGTTAGGGATCATAAAGTTGTTTGAAAAAAGGAAATGATGAAGTAGATAGTGTATATCAAGGTTGTATATTTTGATGTCTGGAGGATTCTCTAGAACTGTAGATTTCAGGTGAAAACAAAAATTTTCCTAGCCACAGAAAATTATTTGATAGAACATACACTTTTAGTAGATGCCATTAGTGCCTTAGGTGATTTTTATCTTACGTCCACAAAATCATCCTTCCTCTGAGAATGACCCATATTAGCTATCTCACTCAGAAATGCCTGAGAGGCTACTCTCTTTTTCTCTACTGTAGTCTGCAGTGATAACTAACTTCCAGGGAGTGCAAACACTGCCCTCGCTGAGGAAAATGATTATTGTTATTCATGCCCTTGGGGGTACCTGAAAGAGTATTCCAAGGCTATACTTTAGCTGGACAGGTGATTCCCAAATTTTTATGAGCATCAAATCATATAAATGGTTTGTTGAAACAGATTTCTATGTCATGCATCCAGAGTTTCTGATTCAGTAGTTTGAAGACTAAGAATTCACATTTTAATAAATCCTCTGGTGCTCATGTTGTTAGTCTGGGGACCACAATATGAAGATCAAGTTAAACCCATCCCTTTGCCTGACTCCTCCCTTTGTCCTTACCTATTTTTTCACTTCCTTACACTTTTCATTTGACAAGGCTTTCAATTCATTTGTGTAAAAATTCCCATGATAGCCCCTGTCTCTGAGGAATAGTTTACCCTGAATTAGATTTCTAAAACTTAAAAAGTGTCATCTGTCCATGTATATATGTATGTATGTATGTATGTATACATAGTGAAAGCAGGATAGAGTCAAGGAAGAAAAAAATGCAATTTATTCAGAGCTCCATATTGTCCACTGGACAAATGAAGTCACATTAACTATAATGACCAAGATTTCACTAGTTTAGTAATTCTCTTTCCCAGTATTGCTTCTGTGACTTTTCCAGTAGGCACCAGCTCTAGTGCACTGAAGCATCCATACTTAATAAGACTCATGGAGGTTAAAGAAAATTATGAGAAGGGGTGATAGAAACAAAAGCTCATGTACCGTTTATGTTAACCCTGTTAGAAGGATTGCAGAGATGCATTATAGATGATTCCGTATTTCTGAGAGCTTGCTAAAATTGTCTTGCAGAAATTAATGTTAACCCTCTTTCCCTCAATCCTGGAAATCAACCAGAGGCAAGATCACAGAAAAATCACAATACTACTTTAAAGATTCTTCTTTCTCTGAAAACTAAACTGTTCCTTCTGAGTCAGGCCTAACTGCTTCTCCATTTTTTATCCCAGGCGATTTTTTTTTTTTTTTTTACAAATACCTTCATTACTCACGTAAATATATTTTTAAAGAACTCACCTTTCTGATTTCTCTACATCTCCCTAACATTTAGGGAGTAAATTCTACTTAAGTCTTATCTATTTACACCAGAAGTTAGATATCATAGTCTTTTATCCTTGAAGTATTGATTTATACTGATAGTCCAAGTTAAAGAAAAATGTAGACATGAAATGAAAAGGTAAAACTTACTATGTTACATGCTTGTGGGCTGTGCTTGTGTGCAATTCTCAGAATACCAGAGCTATTTTACATCGTTTTTTTTTTTTTTGGTTTTTAGCACCATATTTTGGAAGTAAAGTATATGTTTTTAATGCCAAAAGGTGATTCAATATGTATTTTCCCTTCTCATAAGACTGCCTCAAGACTAACCATTTCAGGAATGCAGTGACTGTTTTTAGTTTTTTAGTTTCCATATGTGGGATCACACAGAATTTTTCTGTGTTTAGCTTACTTGACTTACCAAAATGTCCTCCCTGATCATTTATATAGTCATAAATGGTGGTATCTCCTTCCGTAACCCAAGGTGGGAGAGAGGAAATGGGAAGAAATAGGCCAAATGGTATAAAATTGTAGTTTTTAAGTTTAGAAAGTCAATGTACAGTTTAAAGACTATAATTAATATTGCACTGAATAAGAAAGTTTGCTAAAAATTAGCTTTTAGGTGTTCTTATGATGCACATACTAAAAGGGTAGCTATGGATCCTTGTTGCTAGTCCAGTGCATGTGTTCACCATTCAAAATCAATACTCAGATGAGAGTTGGTAGTAAGGAAATAAAGTTTACTTAAGCCCAGCAACCTAAAAAGATGGCAACTACACCCTTACAGTTCCATGGAAAAGAACATCCTAGGAAACTTGGGTACACAAAAGGACTTTTCTAGGAAAAGAAAAGAAGTGCAGGAGGACAATGGATAGGAAAGCTATATGCTGGGCAGGTTATTCTTCATGGAAGAATATGACTCCTTGTTTTTCTTTGATTGGAACATTTCAATAGACCTTGACCTCCTGGAACTAGTTCCTGCAATTTTGTAGAAAAACATAATTACTTTTGTTGAAGTTAAACCTTACAGTATTTTACATGAATTGTGTTAGTTGATGCACACATCTAAAGACTATGAGGAGTTACTCTTTCTGAGGTAATCTGAAAGGCACTACTGGTGTTCTGGGTTTTGTAAGTCTAAAGAAAGCTTATATAGCAGTTAAGATCTTAATCAATTATGTGTGGCTTTTCTTTAGGAAGAGAATGCCAGACATAGGGAAGGAAAATAACTTTGCAAAGGATAACTCTAAAAGGTGCAACTAGAGTTGTAAGATGATGGATGCTATTTTTTTAGTACAGTGATTACTTCATACATATATATTGAATAACTTACTGTACACCTTAAACATATAAAATAAAAATGTATTAAAGGAATAACTACCATCATGGACCACATGTTCCACATGATGAATGTGATCAATATGTGTATCTAAATTGTACCAATAAACTTAATTAAAATTATAATGGAGCTTAAAAAGTCTTATTGTTTAGTTCTGCTGCAGTTATCATAACATGAGAGAATGAGGCATTACTCATGAGATTGGGATCATGCTGATGATGTAAGCAACCTACTTGACATTCATATGAAAGTATAGCACATACAATTATGTACAGTACATAATACTTGATAATGATAATAAATGAAAATATTACCAGTGTATACAATTTTCTTTATTTTAGAATACTTATTAAAAAGTTTAATGCAATACCCTTTATTCAATCAGCAGCTGCTTGAAACTCATTTATACTTTTTCTTGAATGTATCAAAAGGCCACATCAAATAATTGACTCATAGTCACCAAATTTGTATAAGTACACTCTACAATCTTCCCACAGTGACAGAATCACATATGACACATTCTTCGGAATACATCCCCAAAATTAAATGAAAAGTGATAATATCTTAAGCAAAAACCAAAATGTAATGGTAGTTCTGACAATAAATCTCCCTATTCTGGCATAGCAAGGACTCTTAGAAGTGATCTCCTAAATGTTAAGGCAAGAAACAGAGTAGCACAAAAATGCCTTAGGTGTATATGGACAACATAAAAATGATAGAGACCTTAAACAGGTGATTAAAATTCTCATTTAGCATTATTTTGTCTTTCTCTTTTTAACTTTATTTTCCAATTTACTATAAACTTTTGTCAAAACAAACATTTAAATACCAACAACATAGAATCAGTTAGATTCATATACGTTTGGCTGTAGAACTTTTAAAGCCATGAATCGCTTCCTTGTATGTGTGTGTGCGCGCGGGGTGGGGTGGGGGGCAGGCATAGTCTTTCATTCCAGTCTAACAAATTCACTAGATAACTAAAATATGCTGGCTTCAAGAAAAAGGGGCCTCAGGCCTGATATAAGTGATATAATTCAGAATATAATTATGTAAAGTTTTGTTTCCATTATTCTTAAGCCTTAGAATGGATTGGAAACCCAGGCATTCCATGACATTTTAAGGCTCTAATAGTGTAACAAATGGATTAACCCTCTTGAACAACCTATTACATAAAATAGAACAGCTTTACTCCTGGTGACATTAAGTTGTTTTTATGTCTTCACCACCAGCAAGATAGGATCCTTATTGTTTGAAATTAATTTATGACCACACACTCCACTTATTCAATGAATAGTGTTTCCTATAATTGAATGTGTTCTCACACACATAAAATCCTAATTCTATATGTTAGCATTCAGATGTCATGCAGTATTTCATAAAAATAACAATAAGCATTTGAAAAATATTACACTGGTAAATAAATCTTTTAACATTTTCACAAAGTTTGTGGAAAAATCTTAATTTTTCCTAACAATGTGGCTGAATATAAGGGTCCTGGGTTTGATCCTTAGTACCACAAGAAAATTATAATTTTTTCCTATTAAACATTCAGAACAGATTGTAAACTATATAATACCATTGTCATTTTATATATGAATATGAAGTAAGGGCTATAAAATGTACAAATAACATTAAATTCAGAATTCCTATCTTCATGTTCCATGTTCTTTCCACTAAATCACAGCACTGCTTACATCATTATCTACTTGAGCTAGGTAAGTTTGGGTGTGAATAAATTGTCAAATTCTTAATAACAGTTTTTACTGTCTTTCTTGTTCAATAGTATCATAAAGGGCAAAACAAACATATGAAACATGTAGGCCTTCCTCAAACATTCTTGTAAAAATTACATTTTCTCTTTCTGAATTTTATACTAAGTCTTGGAATTCTCAAGTTTATTGTCCAATTTGTTCTGAGACAAATTTCAGGCTCAAATGATCCTCTGTGTTCTGCCATAGCCCAATTGGCTTATAAAAACGTTAAGCTTTGATATTTTTCCTAAAAATCAAAACTATCAAAAATAAGTGAATTTTTGCCACAAAAAGTTCATGAATTTGTACTTCTCTATTAAAGGAAAATACTTGCTCTTATGTAAAATCACTTAATCTAACTTTGATGCTGTAAATTCTGAGAACATATGAGATTCATTGGGAAAATAAAAACTCCATGTTCCAAAAAAAATTTTTAGCATAGCTGACATTTAAAAAATTAAGATATTTTAAAAAATACAATATTATCTATATTTAAGTTATGATAAATTACACCATAGTTCTAAAAAATTTGAGCATTAATTACTCAATTTACAAGTGAGAATGTTGAGACTATGAGTGACCAAGAGTTGTAAAATTTAGTGACAGTAATGAAACTTCATTATTGCTTAATCCAGTGACCCTTGTTCATTACCAAATGTGACAGAACTGTCATATTCACCATATCTGCTACAAGAAAGACAGATAAATTGATTACTCTGTTGTCACATAAATCAAATTTCCTAGCCAAAAAGAAACTACTTCAGTGAATGTTTCCTTTTGGAACTATAATGACATTCTAGAGACATGTAGGCATGCCAATCAGAATATCTAAATTTAGACTTGACCTTTGCACTCACAAGTTAGCTTTAGGTCTGTTTTTTGTTGAATAAAATGTTTATTGAAAACTTGGAGGACTGTGAAAATCTCATCAGGAGATAAATATTATTTATTGAAAATTTGTCAAAAGTTATATAGTCCAAAAATTATTACAAATAATTATTTAGACATGTTAAATATTGGAGAAGCAATATACCTACAAAAATGCTTGCTATAAGTGGCACCAAGAAACATTTACCTGTAAGGAAAAGTCTGTGCTTAATCTCCTTTAGATTTTAAGGCAAGTAATTATTATTGAGAAATCAAATACCAGTTGCCATAAACTGAAGGTAAGAGACTAACCAGTAATCACTTTAGGAACTTTTGTCCCTCACATATATATATAAATACCACATTTGTCCAAATCCTGCATTTAGTTACCATTAATAAGATAAATGCTGCTGCAGCTGCTGTTGTTTAATCAATTATTCGAACGGAAATTGGAAAGGAAGATGGATGGTCTAACTGTCTAGCTTGAACTTTTCAGGTGATTGTTCCCAGTCTCCTTGGGAATCCACTAACTCAAACTAACGCCTAGAAATTCTTGAGCAGAGCACACATGCTGTAGTGTTTATTTTTCAACTGCTTTTGATGGAGGGAGACCTACTAGAGACATATATTTTCTATATTTTCATCTGAGCACAAACATCACTGGTACATGGAGCTTCAGTATCTAACTGCTATCTGTCAAACAAATCATGGAATGGCAAGCACAGCCTGGTCTTAATGCAAATACCTTGCCTTCTAATGGATGCTAATGTCACAATGTGTCCTTTGATACACCGAATTTCTCTGACCTCTCCCCTTTCTCTTCTATTCATATGCTGACTATCTTATTGTATTGAGTGCCAGGTTGACTATACATCCAGGACAATCTGGTAAGGCTAAGAATTTATAATGCAAGGAAAGGACAATGAATGTGCTGACTGTCTACTAAAGAAAGGACATAAAGAAGAAGCAGGATAATACATCAATTAAGAGCACAGATCTAGAAGTAAGAACTCCTAGACTTTAAGACTCACTATATGTTGAAGTATTAGAGTACTCTGAAAAATAAATATTGATTTAAGCCTCATTTGCTGTGGTTTTCTCCTGAGTATAAAGTGTAGTTAATGATACCTGTCACATTAAATAATAATTTATGCAAAGTTCTTTTTGTTTTTAAGTAAGAAAATATAAACAGCTATCCAGAATGTCATTTTGAAGGCTTTTAGCTTTGATGTAGTGCATTAGGCACAATTGTACATCAAATTATTAATTTGTGTATTGTTCTACTTATGAAATTGTAAAGCCATGATTTCAAACATAACTGTACTATGACTGGCATGTTTATTAATATTTAGGCAGATTTAGTATTTCATACTTACAAAATAATGTCCTTGAAAAGCACCTTTTGTATAGATCTACTAGGCAGCTTTGTTTCTAGACTAAAGTAATACACATAATGATACATCTTACTTAATATGTCTTGTGTACTGCTTATTGAAAATCTATACAATTATTAAAGTGATGAAATGCTTTAGCCACGTCGTAGTTACCTTAGCAACTTGTTGGAATGTGAATTTTAAATAACTGTTTCTTGTATGTTCTGAGACAAAAAAAATTCCGTGGGTTTTTTTTTTTTTTTTTGTTTTGTTTTGTTTTTTGTACCAGAGATTGATCTCTGGACCTTGCACTTACAAGGCAGGTGATGGCACTATTGAATTAAATCCCTGGCCCTCCAAAATTTTTTGAAATGATCATGTCACACAGGATACTCTAAAATGACCCAAAGAGCTCATATTTTTGTAGTTTTGCTTTATAAAAGCAAACTAAAACAGAAATAAACTATAAGACTGTCATGATATAACATATAACACAGTTTTAGTTACCCTATTTAAAAATGATCTGGGGCTGGGATTTAGCTCAGTGGTTCTGGCGCCTGCTTCGCAATCTCAAAGCCCTGAGTTTGATCCCTAGTCCGATAAATAAATAAATAAATAAACAAACAAATAAATAAATAAATAAAATTAAAAAAACACCACCACCAACAAAAAACCTATATGTTATATATTTATTTGTGGGAAAAAGTAATATTTATCTTCTACTGTGCTAGTCAGAGCGTCCAAAGAAAAAAAAAATTAAATGGTGACAAAAACGTCCCTGCCCCAGTAAGCTTAGATTCTTTTGTAAAAAATAGAACAAAATGTGTAAACATAATTTTGAATGCAATTCAAGGTAAAAATCACAGAGCATTGGTGGGAGATATAGAGTGGCTTTCAAGGGGGCCAGTTTTCTATTAAGAGAATGGATCAGAAAAACTTCTCTGGAGGGGTAATGTTAAACTGGTATCCCATTAAAAATGAAGAAGATAGGAGAACATCCTGGGAAGAGTTACTCCAGGTAGAGGATTAAGATGCTAACAAGATCTAGGAACAGAATAAAGGCAGATACAGCAAGAGCTTAGTGTAAGATGGGGGTAATCTTGTGGGAGTTATAAAAAATTTCTCTGGTTGTACATGTATAAAAGATTAAGAGTAACAGGGAGCAAGAAAGGAAGGAGAGGCAAGAGTGGGATCTTAAGAACAGTCAGAAAGAAAAAAAAATGATGGTAACATAGTCCAGGATTATAAAGAAGCAATAATAATTAGCTTTTTTCAAGGTATATTTGAAGAAGAGAATTTGTAGGTTTTGATACCTTTGTAAACCTGGATGCACAGGCTCTCTGGAGGCCTTCTTTACAGGAATGGCAGTGTGTACTGTTTTCTGGAGAAAATTCCACTAACTTGCAAGTGCTTGACACTGACTTTGAAGGGTATCTTTCACCCAATTTCTCAGCGGTACATGGACTCTCCTCATATCATATCTGCAGGTGATCATTTACTTTTTTAATACACGTGTAAGAATCTCTTTAATTTTTTGTATATTGAATTTAAAATTGGCTACCTGATTCCCCTTTTGGAACAGGATACAGAAAAAAAATCATGACCTCCTTTATAACTCTTACTTCTGCTTACAGTGTGGATATAGTGCTTATAGAAGATGGTTCTATAGAGCACTATGAAAAATTAACTTGGGAAAATACTGCATTTTATAAACTCCTTAAAAAGTCACCAAGCACCTGAGAATAAATATTAAATGCCCTACAGTAAAATCAACTTTTTACTTTTATCAGAACCGTGATCCTAAAACATATTCTATCTGTTTTGAAACATGAGGTGTATGCATACTTTAGAAGATGAGTGTATGCATCATTTTATTAGGAATGCTCAGTGAGAGTCTTCAACCATTTCATATATGATGTGATGCTCATGCGATGCTGACTACCTTTCTACGGACAGATCTATTTTGGCAATATATGTCCAAGATTATAGCAAGCCATGTTTTTTAAAAAAACACCTTATATTACTTCCTGTAAGTCAGAGTCTCTATTTCTTTTGAGACTGTTTAAGACTGTGTTAAATCTGCCTCAATCATATCACATCATGGAAAAGAATAAACACATGTGTCTCTTTCAGGGACAGTAACCAAGACAATTCTATCCTTTGTAGATGATGTTTTTAAAACAAACAAAAACAAACAAACAAACAAAAAAATCCACAAAAAAACAGGCTGGACATTGAATTTCTATTGAATTTTAAAAGGAATGAAGTGATTAACCAAATCATTCTGATTCTTGATTCTGTCCTTGTTTTTTATGGCTATGGCTCTCTATGGGAGATATCTGCATCCTTCATACATTTTGAGCTAAGGCATTGATGGAATCTGAATAAAAAAGAAAACCAAACACAGAAACTTAAAACAACCCTCTTATCAGTTTTATATTAGGTTATGAACAAAAATGCCTTGAGTATAATGACACTAGAAGTTAATTGATTTAAAATGTATTTCACTGTCTCATCCCAAAAAAATTATTCCTATTATTTTTTAACCTGATCAACCAGCCCCTCTCCTGTTTAAAAATTATACATTCACTCATTTCTTCTTAGGGAATATAGGCAGATTCTTCATTCTTCTTGTGCATTATAAATTTACATAAAAATTATCAGCTAAAAAATCTGTTATTATTTCTATGATTGGGTTCTCTCAGTCAATGCGTATTTTTCAAGGCTCATTCCCTCTTAATCTCTGGACCTCTATAATTCTCAGAGTCTTCCAAAAGTAGCCCTGAAATCACACTTTACAAAAGTTTTCCTAATGTTTTTCAATGAATTAGAAAACATAAATCCTTTCAGAATTGAAGCTGATTTTCTGCATATAGCTATACCAGAGGTGGAGGGAGCACACACAGCTAAAGAGATGTGGGAAAGTAATGAGAAATGTGTTATAATTAAATTACCGTAAGAAAAGAATAGATAGATGTACCCTTTGAAAAACAAAACCAGTTTAAAATTACAGATTTTAACAAGGTCAGTTATAAGCAAAATCCACATATTTCACACAACCTCTACTAGGTTTTGAAAAACTTCTGTCTAGAAAATGTTACTCTGCCCCTTAAATATGTAGAGATTATAAGTACATTTGCATGTATCATGATTTTTAAAGGCTTCCACATTGCTTATTTATGATATACACAAAAAAGAGGCAATATCAAGAAATGACAAAGCATGACAAGTGAAGGAAGGTCTTCCCAGCCTGAGTGGTGTTATGAGATTTACTAAGTAGTAAATTGTGTATAATGTCATGAATAGTAATCACCACAATCATGCAACATAAGATTCTCCCAACCATTTACTAGACCTGGCACCTCCTAGGAACATAAGCTAGTTATAGAGTTAGAAACAATAAAGGGAAATGCAATCATCAGAAACTATTCTAAACAGTTTAGTAATAACATGAAAGAGTAAAATACAATACTAGTTCTTGACACTTTAGAAGACTGAAAACAAATCTAGTTGTAATGCAGCAGATTAGCATTTGATTTAGTAAGTCAATAACTTAAATATTGAATAAGCACCTACTATGTTTCGAGAATCTTGCTGGAAACTAGAGAAACAAATGTAAGCATCTTATTAAATTTGTTCTCACTGAGTTCAGAAATGATCTTCTCTAGGAGTCTTAGCTCTCTAAACACTGTTAGTCAATGGTATAATAGATGTTAAGATATAGAGGTACTTTAGCTAGAAACATGATTAAATCTATGAGGAAAGGCAGGGACAATTTAAGAAAGAATATTTCTGTGTGGATGTCTATACAGATGGATATTATTTTTAAAAAACAAAAGCAATAACTGACTTTTGAGGTGAATTGTTTTAAAAAAGATGATAGATATTACAAGTGATAGCAGTTATAATAATTAGGAAAATAGAAGGGAATTGGGAAATGTTAGCCTTATTCCTTCAACAAGTCAGGAAGTAACCCTTAAATTAAAGGAACCACTAGTGTTAAAATCAGAGAAATTGGTGTTTGTTAATATAGAATATTCATTTAAGAGCATAGAACATGTGAAATAAATTCTCTTCCCCAATTAATTTTTTAAAAACATGTTTACCTGAATCTCTCTAATGACCAGTGATGTGGAACATTTTTTCATCTATTTATTTGATACTTTTACTTCTTTTCCTGAGAAATTTCTGTTCATTTTGGATGCCCATTTTTAAATCGAGTCTTTATATTTGGGGGGGTTTGATTTTTTTGAGTTCTTCATATATTCTAAATAATAGTCCTTTGTCTGAGAAGCAGCCAGTAAAAATCTTTTCCCACATTGTAGGTTGTCTCTTTGTTCTGCTGATAGTTTCTTTTGCAGTGCAGAAGCTTTTTAAGATGAGATCCCAGTTGTTGATTCTTTCTGCTAGTTCCCGTGCTACTGAGGAATTTGTTCATAATGTCTTTTCCTGTGCCAATGTCTTCAAGAGTTCTGCCTAACTTATTTTCCAGCAAACTTCGTGTCTATTTTTTAATATTTAGATCTTTAATACACTTGGATTTTAGTTTAGTGCATGATGAAAGATATGGGTCTAGTTTTAAATTTTGGCAGGTTGAAATCCAGTTTTTCCAACACCATTTATTAAAGAGGCTATCAGCTGGAGCCTGGATAAAAAAGATGTGGTTTTTCTATAAAATGGAATACTACTCAGCCATAAAGAATGAGAAATTAGAGTCATTTGTAGAAAAATGGATGTATATTGAGATCATATTCGTAAGTGGAATCACACTTGAGATCATATTCGTAAGTGGAATGACACATGTGTAAATACCAAATAGTTTCTCTGGTGTGAAAAACTATAATTTTAAATAAGATCCTAATGGTATAATTGACAATGTGAAATAGGAAGAAAAAGGCTAAGGGTGTAGGAGAAGTGGGAAGGATAGGGGAAAGGAAATAAGGGAAAAGAAAAAATCTGAGAAAACAAAAAAAAATGGAAATAAAGTTTTTGTAAATAGGGAAGGGAGGAGGGGGTGAAGGGAGGGCAGGGTAAAGGGAAAAATGAGACCCAAGACCTGTCATGTAAAGGTACAAGATCCAAATGATGAATGTAACTGTACTGTATACCTAAAATGTACCAATAAACTCAATGAGAAAAAATATAAGAAAATAAAAACATGTTTAATCTTTTTGATATGTATGTATAATTCCTTCTTAAAATGTTAAGATATGAAGTAAAAATCAGTGTAAACCCTAATATCATCCGCTAATACAGATTCATTTATGAGAATCTTGTTACTAAGAAAGGAAGCAACCAACTGTAGCCAGGCACGTGGGTGAAAAGATCTTAGGCCTGGAAGAAAGATCAGGCATGAGTAACAGTTTTAAAATTTCTTTAAAATATATGTAAAACTGCTGCTTAGGAATGAAAATTCTATAACAGTTTTTCAGATTACTTAACAAAAGACAGATTTAAAACAGTATAGTCTATATTTTTACATACAAATCTAAACTCAGTAGTTTATCTTTTATATTTCTGTGATTAAAGTAAATGGTACATCATCATCAATGTTAATTTTGAATTTTGCTATAGGTGGTTTCTATATTTCAGGGGATATAATTAGTTTTAGAAGCAATATTCTGTTATGTTGTAGAAACAATAAAGAAATATCTTTTCTGAAGATGTGTTTGAGTTTTATAAAATTATCATTATATGAGCTAGTGTAACAAAGACTATAATCTAATCTGAGTCCAATTGTGACAGTTCTGAGCATTTATACTTATTTCCTGCTCAAGTTGCCAGCTGACAGTGATTGATTTGTAGTTACTGCAGCACTATTTTTTCTCTGATTGTCTCCCAGGTAAACAAAACATACAAAACCTGAATATTTGATGCAGTATTGATTTCTTTAAGAATGATAAAAAAGCAGGAGGTGTCCCAGTTAGTAGTTTAGTTCCCTTTAAAGCTTAGATCATTTTATCAGATAATCTCATGGTAATAAAACATTAAGCAGAAGCAAGTATAACAGGTGAAGTCAATCATAAATGAGACGACTTTGTGCTGACAACAAGTGATGTAAAAATATATGGAGAATGTCTACAAATCAATAAGATAAATACAACCCAATAAAAACGGGCAAAAGCCATGTACAGGCATTTCTCAGAAGAGAAAATAAGAGTTGCTAACATACATATAATGATATGAAGAATCATAATTTACCACAACTAATGCAATATACATATTGTGTGGAAAATATGATATATATGGAAAATATAAGCACCTAGGGATTAAATATAGCAAATAATTATTTTTCCATGAAATTTAACAAATAATAAAACCTAAATTGGCTTTTAGAATAGACCCAGATATATAAAAAGGACAGCGGATGGTGAACATAGTATTTAACATGATGTTGGAGGAAAGCAGGAAGATAAGAGAACATATGGTAGATGTAAATTATTTTCAAGATCCCAACTTCTGTTATGGTTAATTGGTTTATGACTACCTATTACATTCTTAGAAACAGTTTAAGTGGTTATATTTTTAAAAATTTAAACCATGCATAGAGCAAAGAAGAATTATGTCAGAAACCTAGAATTAATATAAATAAAATTCTGTGAGATTGTGGTCATTTTTATGCTCCAATTTTCAATGACAAAAGTATGAGACTATGCTGAATATTCTAGACCAAGCATATAAATTTATCTGTTTCTATTATATGATTGATATCTCTGCCAAAGAAGCACAGAACAATACAATCATGGTTATGAATGGTTTAATGTACATTGAATCTATTTATCCCACACAATTGCAATATGGTAGCTTTTAAAAAATTGTTTGCAGTGCTAAGGACCAAATGCAGGACTCACACCTGCTAGACAAGTTCTCTACCACTGCAGTGCACCCATCTTCCTACTTTAATTTTACAAGACCTTCCTGTCTCTCTTTACCTATCTGCTGTTGCCCTGGTAACACTGAGTACCAAAAAAGTAGATTTCAGATTTCAGGTTATTCTCTCTCTCCCTCTCTGTCTCCAGGTTTCAGATTTTAGAACTCTCTCTGTCTCTCTCTCTCTCTCTCTAACTGTGAGAGGTGGTCTTATTTTGCTTAGATGTAGTCATTTCATTATGTATACATGTATAAAGTATCATATTCTACACTTTAAATATATTTAACAAAATTATACTCATAATCAATTCCTTTTTGGATACTTTAGATTGTTTCATGTTTCACATAGTCAACCACTTATGTTCTCTCACATTGCATAATTCTTGGTGGAAATAATGTAAGCACTTCCACAGAGTTCGAGTTCATAATCTCTTTGATGATAACTTCACCTGCCATTTAAGACTTTGTGGATTTCTTTTAACTTTGTGGATTGCAATTTGAACTATTTTGTAAGCTAAAAGAAATTAATGGTCTGCAAGATATTGCTGGTCAATTTGGGCAGGAGGCTAACACAAGTGCTACTCTCTCTGTTGTTTATACAACAGAAACAACTCATTATTTGTTTAAAGAGATGACTAATATCAAATAACACAAATGCAGATATAAAGCATTTCTAACTTTTAACATGTGTTCTTTTTCTTTCAAAAACTCACTGTACTGTACAAGTGGGTCATTGCTTTCTTGAAATTTATCAACATAGTCAGCAACTGAGTCGATCACTTTTCTGCTTTATCTTCCCACTAAGAACACTTGTGATTTGGCACTCTTTCAGAAAGACTCACATTCATCTTGCTGTCAGTATACTTCTTGGAATAGAAGCTATACTTTGTCTTCTTGATGTTTGTAAAGCTTTAGAAAACCCAACAACAACCGGCAGAGGATTGTGGCAAGTTATACAACATTCAATTTAACGATGAAATTTGTTATTGATGTTTTATGCTGTGTTCTTCACTTTAGAATAAAAATTTTGCAACAATTGCTTTTGCATTTCATTGTATAAGAGATAATTCTGCATACAATTATATGAGAAGGGATATTACAGAATCCTTTCATTGGTTAAAATACTCCGAAAGCCGTACATTTTCAAGGTGACAAGTTCACTGTTGTACTGTTTTGTACTAATATCAACTACTTTATGTAGCATCATCACATGAAGATTTCACTACTTAAACAACAGGTTATATTTTTCAAATAATCAGATTTATTAATGAAAACATTTCAGAATCTACTTTTTGCACTTATATGTGGGGACAACTGAAAATATACAAAACCAAAACATTCTAATGCATTAGCATTTTCACTATGTAGGCAAGCTCAAACTTAAGTAAGATTAAAAAAAGTTTATAATTTGAGGCTAAAGAATATAAAGAGTAAAAGTAACTAGAGAAATTAAAGAATAATACGAAGATATCTGTATTAGTCGTCTTTCCCATCACTGAGACATAATATTTGACCTCTACCACTTAAAGGAGGAGAGGTTTAATGTGACTCATGATTTCAGGAGATTCAGTCCAGGGTAAAGTGCATCCAAGGGTGAAATGTCACAGTGACAAAGAACTCAGTCTAACTGCAAAATCACAGGGCACAAGAAAAACAGACAATTTTTTTCTCTAGAGTATAATACACATGGCCTCTGATCTAATTGTCAATGATGTCCTTACTCCCAACTGAAACTTCCTATGCCTGGGCTTTATTATCTGCCTTCCTATAATTACTCTGTTTTTCTAAGCTCCAACCAGAATCACCCATTAGGCTCTGCTTACAGCATTCTAACCAATTTCTCCAAGTTTTTCCAAACTCCACCTGCAAATTCTAAAGGGTACTAAATCACATGGTCTACTGCAGTTGCAACAATGACCCCACTTCTCTAGTACAAATTTTCTGTATTAATGAACATTCTTGTCATGGAGATACAACATCCAACACTCACAACTGAAAGGATGAAAGTTTTAATTTGGCTCATAATTTCATGATTAGTCCATGGCTAACTGGCTCAAAGGCTGAAACATTATGGTGGAAGGGCAAGGTGGACCAAAGATGGTTAGTTTACGGTGGACTGGAAATAGATGTTATGGTTTAGATAGAAAATGTCCCCAAAAGTCTCATATGTTCAGTGGTTGGGCTTTTAGAAGGTGATGGGAACTTTGGGATATTATACAAATAGGCTAATTAATCCATCGATGAGTTCGTGTGAGACATGAGTCACGGGGGTTATGACCTGGAAGAGTGTTCTTTTGTCTCCAGCTCCTCTTCTATGCAATGAGCAGCTGTTCTCTGCTATGTTTTTCCACCATGCCATTTCCGACAAACATGGAAGGAACCCACTGAAACCTGAGCAAAATAAGCCTTTCCTCCTTTAAGTTTTGGGTGTCATATATTTTGTCTCAATGACCAAAGTACAGCAGAGTAGGATAACAGTGCCAAAGTGAAAGGGGTTAGAGACCAGACATAGTTTCTTGATCATGCCACCATGACCCACACAGATTCACCCAGAAGTGTGTTTCACCAATCCCTTTGGATGGTCCCAAGCCAATCAAGTTGAAACACTTAAGTTTAACCATCACAACACCTATAAAATAATTATGAATAAATGAATTTAAGCCACAAATAACCCACAGAGAGAACAGAGAGCTCCTAAGTTAAACATTCATTTTCTCTTTAGCTGTCAATAAAAAGTCACTAATAATCATTCAGGCATATTGTCACATAACTAAAAGAGAACAGTGCCCTCTTACAGTTCTATGACCAAATGTCTAAAGTCTGAGTGAAGATATATTGGCAGAAATGTTCTTAAGGCTTCTCTTTGCCCAGCCTTTATCCTAATCTATTTGATGACTAGAGTTTCTGTAGGATTTGGGATCAGAAAATGACCTTGGATGTAGGGAAAGTGGGAAGGGTAGGGGAAAGGTAATAAAGGAAAAGAAAAAAGTAGGAGAAAATGAAAAAATGGAAATAAAGTGTTTGTAAACGGGGAGGGGAGGAGAGGGTGAAGGAAGGGTAGGGGCAAGGGGAAAAAATGAGAACCAAGACCTGTCATGTAAAGGTACAAGGTCCCAATAATGAATGTAACTGTACTGTATAACTAAAATGGGCCAATAAGCTCAATTAAAAAAATAAAAGAAAATTACCTTGGAAATGGAAGCTGACACAAGCAGCTATTCCTCTGCCATGCCCTTTCACCATTGCGTCCTATTGTGGAGCAAAAAGGCTATGGACTGAAATCTCTACAGACCTACAAAATGCAAGGCGAAATACACCTTTCCTCCCTTAATTTTTGACTGTTGGGTGTAGTGTCCCAGTGATGTGCAATGTAACTAAGGCATATAGCAATATACTTTTTAAAATTTATTTATTTATTTTAGCAATATACTTTTTATAGTCCCACAATATCTTGGTTCATTTTATCTCTACTCATTTTCCTTCTTTCTCCATTCAACTTCGTATTCTCAAATAGTACATCCTGGAGAATCTTTACAAATCCTTTTATAATCCTCGTTTAGAGAATTCTGCCATATTAATAGACTTATTTATAAAAATAAACAAGCATTTATGTATAATTCATACTGCATTGAGACATTTTTTTTTTCTTTTGCAAATGCTGGGGATTAAACCTAGGGTCACAGGCATGTTGCTAAAATGCTGTTCCACATAGAACTCCAACCAGAGACACATCTAAAATTTTCTTACACTGCTGCCTAATTCTTACTTTGATCTTTTACGTGTTCATTTGTATTTATCACTCTGCATTTAAATTATTTTTTTTTTAACTATCCAGCAGCTCAAACAACACAAAATAAGTTTAAGACTAAGGTGTCAGAAATGGAGTGGTCTGTGACCATGAACCTGGCTTACAGATGGTTGCCACCTTGCTGCCTCTGCACATGGGCCCCTGTTTGTGCACATGTACCCTACTGTCTCTCTGTGGTTCCTAATCGCTTGTTTTTGTAAGGACTCCCGTCAGAGTGGATTTAGGGCAATGTAAGTTCTCCCTTTTATCTTCCTTGTATCTTTAAAGGACTTGTCTCCTAATATAGTCACATTCTGAGGTATTGGGGTTTAGTCATTGCTTAATCTTCAGCCTGAATACGTCTGCAGTTGCACTTTCTGTGTCTCTAACATGACTAAGTAGGCAGTGTTAATCAAATTTCCATCACTTTGACAAAATATCTAAGATAAATATCTTACGAGGAGGAGGTGCTTCTTTTGGTTCATAGCTGCTCTCTATGTGTGTCAAGTACTACATCTGATGTTGTATGGACCAGCAATGTTTTCTAGGTTCTTGTTTGTCCCAATCAATGAACTGGTTAGGACAATTGGTGGATATGGACAATTACCTATATTTTATGGCAGGAAAAGAAAACAAGAAGAATTGGGCAGGGAGAAAAGGGTGTTTTGAAAGAAAAAGAGAAGATATATCCTGAAGGCAGAATGGACCACTGCAAGAACAAGAGGTTAGTGGATGCAAAGTCAGTTGCTGCTTTCATGCTTCTTATGACAGTTGATCCAGTTTGTCCCATTTGATCTTGTGCTACAAGATTGCTATGAGGTGCCATGTTTGGCATATACTCATATTAGAAGATTGGTACCAGTTAGAGGGGTTAGTTTAATCCCATGTTAGGCTCAGCTGCTGCTGTTCTGTGCCCACAGTTGACAAGTCTCTGAAATTGGTAAGTCACACCCAATTGGTCCACCCACTCTGTCACACCCTAGTCTCCTACTATGGTTGCTTGTCTCTGTTGCTTTAGGTCTTGTCAGCACAGTTTCCCACAGTAACAGTGTGTAGCATAGAGGAACTGTTCACATCATAGCAGCTAGGAAGCAGAGAGATGGGGCACAGGGAAGAGGTGAGACAGAAGAGGGAGAAGAGCAGAGTCCCAGTCTGCTTTTCAAAGGAATTCTCCCAATTACCTAATTTATTTTGACTAAGGTCCACCTCCAAAAGATTTCAGAGCTCTTGGTAGCACCATAAACTACAAACCACATCTTAACCCAGTCCTCTGGGTAACATTTCTAACTCATAGCAAGTGTTCTCCTATCTCCTATCTCCTATTATCCACAGCATTTTTGATTATCATTTTAAGAATCTAAAAAAATCTAGCAAAATTCTAGAGTCAGAATTTAAACCAGTGTGTTCAACTCCAAAATCTACAACCTAACCATTACACAGAGATTCACGTGTCCAGAGATAAAATATTTCTAAGCTGCCCACTGCTGTTAGAGTGAATTTCAAACTCTGACCTGGTATGTAATCTCATCCATAGTTGGTCCCGAGATGACCAGTCCACATTCATATTTCAATTGACCTTCTCAGTAATGTTTCACGTTTAAATTAAAATGAAAGAAACATTTGAACCACGGTAGAAGTGAAAGCCTTCTATTGGTTGTTTTGCTTTTTTTTTTTCTAATTTGCAATGGAGAATGGCATTTTGAAATTTTATATGATGCCTTATGAATCCACTGACTGACAGACTGAAACAGTTGAAGAAAACAAGCACAAGTTCCATTTGTAAGGATTGTGATTGGCTAAAGTTGTAAAAAGAAAGGAGCATTTACGTTTTTTCTAACCATACTACCTTATCTGATTTCTGCCCTTGTCAATAAAATGTCAAAAATAGTCACTAGGGCATCCTCTTATCTTAGGAAGATGGCAAGTGGTAAATCACTGACACTTAAGTTGTTTCTTCAGGAAAACAGTTCAGTGCTTAGAAAGATTTTTATTCCAGTTCCAACTTTGTTCTCCTTTTATTTTGTTGTAGCAGGTTTTTTTTTTAAATCAAAACACTAGAATGATGACTGAATTTTAAGAAAGTGGCTTAGTTGCAAATACAATATTTTTATTTAAAATAATTAAATTTTTTTAGCAGTGAAATTTTGAGGAAAACATTAAATTTTGATCATTAGTTGAACGATAGTAATATTGCTTAATTCATGGAATTATAAAAATTAAATTAGAAAGTATATATCATGCAATTAGCACAGTGGGTGGCACATGGGATTCTTGGTTATTTTTTACTGCCATTTGTACTTTCCTCTTCACTGTCTATGCACAGTTTTGGCTTGAGCAGACTGTGATTAACAGCAAGGCCAAATTCCTATTCTTATAGGTTTTATAGCAAAAATAGAACACTCTTGTGTACTTTACAAATTTAGGCTCTGTAGACAGACAAAGTTCCAACCCTGTCTCTACCATGCAAGCAGCTAAACAAATGTGGTAAAAATCCTTGACCTTTCTGTAACTGTTTTCTTATGCAGTGGATCCTTGACTTATGAACTTGATTCGTCACTAAGGGCTGGTTGTAACTATGTCAACACAGCTAAGATCTGGATGTTTTCCTGTGTACATGCTATACATAACAAGAGGCAGATGAATCTTCCATTAGCTTAATTAACCCAAGTTATTTGTATGTCAGGCCGGTCATAACTTGAGGGTTCACTGCATAATGAAGATAATGACTAATGGTATGTTGCTAGTATTAAATGAATCAAGAAATCTACTTATTTAGCAAAGATTTGTTATTATTGGAATTGAACCAGAAACTTTTTAGTTATTGTCAGGAGTGGATTTTAAAAATAGACTGCCATAAATCAGAAACCATAAAAAGGATTAAGGTAAACTGAGTAATTTCAAGAAATCAAGTAAGAGTTCATCAATAACATCTCTCTTGGTCCTTCTTTTCTGTATTAGACATGTTCCTATAACTCAGGATATTAATCTCTAAGTAAAGTATGCATGGTTCTTCACACAGTGGGTAAAGTTTCAGTTATAAAACATCTACACTGTACAATCCAAAATTACACAGCCAATCTGACAATTTCCAGGAAGTCGTATCTCAGACTCTGATTCTATCCATTATCAGTAGTCCTAAACCAGACACAGCCTACTAAATGGTTTTAATGACAGACCTCTTCCTCCTAGTAACCATTAGCCTTTTAGTCCGCGAGGGGCCACCTGACAAGGTGATTAGACTTGTCACCTCCTGTTATGCACTGAATTCTGTGTTCTCCCTAAAATCACATCCTGAAGTTGTAACCTCTAATGTACTGGTATTTGGAAGAGATATGGTGAGAACTTTGGGAGATAATTAGGGTTAATAGGTCAAGGGGGTGTGGTCCTTGTGAATGAATCCTTGATCTCACAAAATGGACTCCAAAATCTCATTCTTTCTCCATCATCCCCCACCTTGCTCCCCTGTGCACACAATGAGGAAAGGATAGGTGAAAACTTTATAAGAAGGCATCTGTTTTCCAGCCAGAAGACTCACTACCAGGAGACAAATTTGCTTGTGCTTTGATTTTAGTCCAGTCTCCAGAACCATGAGAAATAAATTTCTGCTATTTTCCCCACCCAGTTTGCAGCATTTTGTTACAGTAGGCCAAGTAAGGACACTTCACAAGGTCTCTCTCTTACAAAGGGAGTGAATAAGCAAACAAATTGCAGGGCATGTTCTAGAACTACTTCTAATCATCTTTTTTTTTTTTTTTTTGGTTGTTTGAGACAGGGTCTCACTATGTAGTTGAGACTGACCTGGAACTCACTATGTAGCCCAGGCTGGTCTCAAACTCACAGGGATCCTCCTGCCTCAGCCTCCTGAGCGCTGGGATTACAGGCGTGTGCCACCATGCCCAGCCATCTTTTCGTTTTTAACTTTTAAAATTTAAAAGAGATGTTTGTTATTCTCTTTCTTCTATACATCTCAAAATATTCTTTTTTTTTTTGAAAGGTCAAACTTTCACATGGTCAAATCACAAACAAAACAAAACAAGCCAGAAAACATAAGAATTTTCATGTCTCCCCTTGATCCATCTGCTTATTTACCCTGAAACTTCAACCAGTTTTCTTAATATCTGGCTGAAACACCTTGCTGTACATTGTTATTATCACCTTAAACTATAATAGAGAACTTTTCATATCAATATGAAGAAAATTTCCTTATTCCTGTCCTATAACAGCATAGTTTCCTGTGGTATAGATGCATTGTATCTGTACAATAACATTGCATTTGAAATATAGCTTGTAATACAAGGCCCTAGGAATGACAGCTACATTTCTGTGGCATGATCCTATTCAATACCGTCCATGTTCCAGGGCTCTTATTGTTTTAAAAAATTGTCGTAACAACATTAATCCTGAGATTCATCTTCAACAAACTTTTAGGTATACAGACATTATTGTTAATACAATCTAGAATACAACATGTTCTAGAATGAATTCATTTTATATAACTGAAACTTTATAATAGTATTCTCTTCTATTTTTCACATAAGAATATCAATTTGAAATAAACAATGAGACGTTTTCTGTAATCATAAATTCATTATGGTGTAACCTCTCTTCAAGATTACTTGCAACTCAGCATTTAGTATTGATGGTTAAAGTACCACAAAGCCACTATCATATTTTAATACAATAAGAAAATTGAACTCTCCAGTGTTCCTATACTCAGATAAATATTAAACAGATTGCATAAACCTAAAGAGCTTATTCAAAATTTGCCACATTCTTTAACAGTATTAAACAAATATAAATTCCCTTTAACCCTCAAAAATTACAAATGTGTTGCCTGGCTATATAAACTAAGCAAAATAGTTAACAGTGCAGGTTTCAGAGTCAGGTGGATATTGGTTCCATGCTAACCTAAGTGTGGCAAAATAGCTTTATTACCTTAGATAAATTTGCATAAATTTGAATCTGCCTATAGTGTAGGATTATAAAAAAATCAACTGTGATAATGTATATAAATAACATTACATAGCTACCACTCAATAAATTATTGCTTTCATTATTATTTTCCTTATCATTGTATCTGTCTGTTTTATTTTATACAGTATTAGATTCTGTACTATATATTGGGGAACAAAATATATGACTCCATCCTCACTTTTAGAGTTTACAGTGAGTTGGAAAAGGCATAACAGTAAACAAAGAATGACTTTAAAACAAAACCATTTATCAATAGATGATATACTATGCTTCAGAGAAGCAAAAAGTATTCTGAAAACACATTTATAAAGTAATAATCTTGAAGAAATAAAAGGTTAAAGGTAGTCTAATTGCAAGAAATATTATATATGCCTACTTCAATTTGCACTTCTTGAAGATTATGGAAAAACAATACTCTAGAACTATGCAGTAATTATTTTAATTTGGTGGGTGGGGGATTCCAGACTCTTGGATTTGACAGTACCTTTGGTTTTCAATAGCTTCTCAATTCTGCAATAGAAGTAGGACACGGAAATGAACTGGATCTTTGGATCTTGATGTTGACCATGTTTATTGTCAACTATATTTCCTCAGGAAAATAAAGTGTGAAAAGTAAGGGTCAGAGAGTAATTCCTAGCCTTGTTATTTGCATGACAAATGCAAGTCAAGCTTTTCAAGAATTTCAGGAATTGCACTTTTGCAAGAGGAGTCAGTGAGCTTCTTGAAGAGTGTCCAAAATTGCACAGGTTTTATATAATATGCTACTGGTTAACAGTACTGCCTACATATCTTATAAAAACTTTCCCAAGCATTGTAAAGCACCCTTTTGGATATTAAAATTAATGAATGTGTAAATAACCTATGTTTATGTAAAGAGAGGATTTACTAGGAGACAAAGGTCTACAGATTAAGAACCATCATGAAAGGAATGTGAAGTCAGAAGCTTTTTGGCAAAGATTCTGCTGTAAATTTTGGGTTGTATTACATCAAATGAATTTCTTGATAACAATTCTTCAATTCATGTCTAATTGTCTACCACAATATTTTATTGTTAAATGATAGCATTATGTAATCAGAAATCATAAGTTAAAAATGACTTGGTTGCAAGCAACTTATTACAATTCTTATTCCCACCTTGGTATCAGAGCAGCCTTTTACTGATTAAAAATAAAAACTCAAAGTAGCATAAAACCCTGGGTCAAGTCAACAACCTACAGATAAATACCTGCCAAAAATACTCTTTGGAACGCTGCAAAGAGTTGGTGTTCCGTAATGGAACTTGGGATATCAAACCTCAAAAAAAAAAAAAAAAAAAAAAAAAAAAAAA
>NW_022900948.1:7738791-7740525 GCF_012274545.1 Fukomys damarensis | reverse complement strand
AAAAAAAAAAAAAAAAAAAAAAAAGGGCGCTCTTGGAAAACGAATAGTCACAGAAACATGCCCCGTTTATTACTAAGCATCTCACCACCAAAGTCACTGCTCCTTCAAGCACGTTCCGTGGTGGCGTGGCTTCAAGATCTTCCCTTAAATTCATCAGGAGGAAAGGCAAGGTTTGTCGGACACGCACACTCCAAGTTCTAAATGAACAGCCCACCAAGTTTGTGGGAGGGTGTCGCCAGCGGATCGCTCTCTCCACGGGGCAATCTGCACGAATCCAGTACCCTCAACATCAACAGTTCCTCCCGGACAGTGCTTTAGTCACAGTCGACTCTTAAACAATCCCAATTAAGTTCTTTCCTGTAACTCAGATTTGGCCTGGTGCGACTGGACCACGGCCCTTGGACACTGCAGGGTTCACACGGGAAGGCTATAACAGTTTTCCGAACTGCTAGTGGCACTGCTAGAGCTCTTACCGAGACAAATTGCATTTTTCCTAGTAAATCTTCCAGTTCCGTTTTTGCACTCCGCAACTCCACGTTCGGTGTCCACGCCAGGTGCTCTGCGGCGGACAGTCAGCAGGCTTTCTACTTGCAGGAGTTCCTGGTTTGGAGGAAGGGCTGCACGGACAGAGACCTCGCTGAAGCAGCCGCGCGGTGCGTAGGAACCTAGCGCCACCTCCATGCAGCACCACTTTGCCGCTTTGGCCGGCTAGTCCCAAACTGTAGACTGGCGAAGCCCAAAAGGGAAAAATACCCTTCAACAATCCTCAGTCGGTCAAATACTTGGGAAGGCAGGGTGACACAGCACTGTTGTAGACTGCGCCGAGTGCGAGGGTGAATCGTGGTAAACATACACACAAGCACAAGCACAAGCACACGCACAAATGGCCCAAACTTTACTTCCCGTGAACAATTATTTCTTGCAGCTCGGTCCGGGTGAGGCAAACTCTCACTGGAAGGATCCTTTCCAAGAAGCTGTGGACGGTCATGGGGTGCCTCTTAGAGCAAAGCATTTTTGTTGAGGGTGCCCCAGCTATGCATTATCCGGTGATTGCTCGGCTGGCCGTCGAGGGAAGAGTAGGAAGTTGGGACAGAAGCTTGCTATCTCTGGTGCCAAACCTTGCAAATGGCTGCGAAAGGGGCTGGGCCTCCAGACTCTTAATCCCTCCCCTTTCCCAGCTGAGTCTTTCACCTGCTACCGTCCAGTTTACAATATAAGCGTAGAACCTAAATTAGTCCAATTCCAAAAGCTAGCTATCACAAGTCCCTGGGCAGATCTTCACCAACATCTAAGAGAGCTTCAGGTGTTCCCTGGGGAAAAAATGTTACTTGAGGGGATGGACAAAAAAGGTGGGTCGACTGGGGATTATTTTCAGAAAATGATGAGTAGGCTCCTCTATTCGAAAGACCTCGGGGACCCTCGGAGCTCCCCTAGGAAGTCACTGCAGCAAAGTCCTTTCTCCTGAGTGGAAGGGGTAGGCGGCCTCCGAGGGTGAGTAGGGGAAGAGGTTCACCTTTCGTCAGCGATCTTATACGGGGTTCTGGGAGAGTAGCTGGCCTTAAGGAAAAAGCCAGGGGTTCCCGATGCCTAGCAGGGCAGGAACAAGGGGAGGTGGCCGTAGGGACTCAGACCCTGAAGGGTGGAACTACGAGGCACCAATCCATTAACTAGCGAGCAGTGATTGATTCTTCCCGTCGCCGTCGTCTACTTGGGAACCCCCGCCCCTCCCATCTC
>NW_022900948.1:7737616-7738290 GCF_012274545.1 Fukomys damarensis | reverse complement strand
CCGGAGCCCGGGCGGTTGTCCCCGTCTCCGCCGGTGAGGAGGTGTGGAGGCGCCTCACCGCGAGGGCTATTAGCCACCCGCCCCTCACCGCCCCTAGCCGGGAAGCGCCGGCACCGCCCCGGCGAAGTCAGGGACAGCCGCGGACTTGTGTGCCTCGCAGCCTCGGCTTTGGATTTTAAGGGCACGGAGGAGAGAATTAACCGCGCCGCAAGGTAAGAGCTAAATCGAAGCTTGAGACTGCCTAGAAGAATAATTTAAAGCAGACGTTGGGAATGGTAGGGGTTAAACCGAGTTACGTGCCCCGCAGGGGTCTCCACGCAATTGCACCGCCGGGCTGGGGTGCCGGTCGGAGAGGAGCGGCGCTGCCGGCGCCTACTGGAGAGGCCGGAAGCCGGAGGGAGCGCCTAGTCCTTACACTTTTTGAAACCTATTGGAAATACTTGTCGGGCTGGGTCGTTTCGCTTGTCCAGGCTGCTTCACAGGGTGGGTTATTTTTCCCCCTCTGAGATTTTTTTCCCCCATTAGCACTGCGGACCCACTCCCTTGTTGCCATAGAGAACTGTGGACACCTGGAAAGCAGCTAGGACGGGTGGTAGGTGAGCCCGGCGCAGGTGGGCAGGTGACGGTTGCGGCGGCATCCGGCAGGCGGATCCCGGGCGCGTGGAGCCCACACA
>NW_022900948.1:7728213-7737298 GCF_012274545.1 Fukomys damarensis | reverse complement strand
GAGGACGTGAGTCGGAGTTCCAAAGCGCGTAACGCCGCGAGGACGCGGGTCCGAGTTGGGCTGAGCCCCGGAAAGGTGTGCCCCGCGCTGTAGCCACTTCGGGGATACCATTCTCGTCTGAGCTCTCAGGGCAGCCCCGGCAGGTAACGTCCTGTTTCCGCTCTTTCCTGACCCCACCCCGGGTCTCTGCAAATTCTCAGCGGAGCGCTCTGGTGGGAGAGAGTAGGGGCCGAGCAGATCTATAGGGTATGCCGGGAGAGGTGCCCTGTTTCCGTGGTGCTCTGAGCACTGTGCGTTCTAACTACTCCCTGTTTCGCCCGCCTCCCTTGAATATTTGCTTGCTTTAAGGGAAGTTTCTCTCTCTCTTTCTTTCTTTCTTTCTTTCTTTCTTTCTTTCTTTCTTTCTTTCTTTCTTTTCTTTCTTTTTTTCTTTTCTTTCTTTGCGCGCCAGGTGGCTGGTCTGCTCAGGGCTGCTCAAGGGGACCTGCTGTGTCCCCTCTGAGCTGCAGTGTGCTGAAGTAGACTCGAGGGATGGGGTGTGGTGGAGGAAAAAAAAAAGTACCACACCCTCTTCTTTTTCTTCCTTTTCCTCTTCACCTGATGGTGAAGTCTCTCCACTAAGCATTTTACAGATTTCTTTACCCAAGGGCTTGGCTTTGAGAGGCGAGTAAAGCTGCTGCAAGACTTACAGAGACAGAGACAGGGGGAGAGGGGGAAAAGGAAGTCAGGGCCGGAACATCAGGGGAGAAAGGAGGATAAAGTTAAGCTGTGTGTTTGTGGGGTGGGGTGGGGAGGCAGGTGGGCAAAGAGGGTTACAGGCAGGAAATGGCCTTAGGTTCAGCTAATTTGATGAAGTCACATTCGTTTCACATTTCACGGTCTTTGACATAATTTACTTCCCTTCAGCCACTAACAAATTTCATCTCTTCTAAGTACTGCTTACTACCCCAGGCACGGTAGTCACTGAAATATGTTTGTTGTGTCCAAGAAAAAGAAGTGGACATTGTGCCTGTTTGGTGTGATTACTTGGTATCTGTCAGATAGCCAGCAGTGTGTGTGTGCTTTTTAAAAATATGTTGTTCTGTGTTTGTGCATGTCATACATCGTGTGTAACGATTTTACACTTTGTAATGCAATTCTAGGATCCTGTAAAGATGGCAATTAACAAACACGACTTGTGATATTAGACGTCTTGCAAAATAATACTAAAAGATGACCAAAAATATAACGGGTCGTAGAATATTCTAAGAATACTGAATAAAAGCCAAGACCCAGCAGTGGTGAAATATTGTGCCTCATGCTGAAAGAGTGAAATATATTTTTTTCCTGAAATGGGAAACAGTGGTTAACGTTTTCGAAGGAGATGTTTTTCATCGTACTGTCATCATCACCTAGGAGTGTGTTATTATTTCCAGTACAGCTGGAATACAGTGAGAGGAAGAAAAAAATGGGCTTCCTGCTGAAAACGAGTAAGATTTGGTGTGAGGTACTGTCAAATCCTTCCACCTTCAAAATTTAAATTGAATGGAAGTAGTGGTTTGGTTATCATTTATGTGGAGGGCATCCATTACTTATCAATTAAGATATGTAAGATATATATATAATATGTTCATATTTTTACATAACAGTTTTAATTTATTGGCAACACAAGCAGGACAATTTATTGTTGTTTTAAACTCCCGAATAACCTAACATCAACTCAGAAAAGATTTATGTAAGTTTGTCATTAAGCATTACCTTGGTTAGAGCTGTGTTTCAAAGCAAGAATAAATATCTTTTTTGGCGGGAGGATACCAGGGATTGAACTCGGGTCCTTGCGCTTGTAAGGCAGGCCACCGAACCGCTGAGCTAAATCCCCAGCCCTAAGAATAAATATCTTACTGAAGTCCCTCAAGGGATGGTTAGGATTTAAAATAGATTGTTTTAGAAACTTCATGATGTGAAAAATGTTACTCATCTAAATGTAGTTGTCTGAATATATGGACACAAATCACTTATTCATTGAATAGCTAACTGAGGCAACTAGATATTAAAGGCTGATTTGTATCTGAAACACACTTCTGGTACCAACAGGGGACCTGCTAGTGTTCACACTCTGTATATATCATGCTTAAGTGAGACTGCGTTTCTTGACATTTAATTGAATCAATAGTGAGACTGGTTTGTAATTTCAAGTTTTTGTCTCCATCTCTAAAGACTTCTATTTTAAAATAGACCAAACTTTGAAATATAGTTCTAGGATGCTGTGAACCTAAAAACCATTTGAGTCTCTGAAACTTCATGTCAAGAATAAGAAGTTATAGGAAATTGTCACAATTAGTTGATGCTTCAATGAAAAACTGATTCTTATCTGGCTCTGGTAGTCATTATGGTTGATTTCATTTGCTCTCCAGATATTCAGTGAAAGGACTCTAGGTGGAAATGTTTTCCTGTAGTACAAGGAAAGGAGGTCACTATATGCAAACAGGCTTGTCAGTTACTGATTCTTCAATTTGCTTGCTTTTTATCCATAAGGCAGCATGCTAGATTGAAAAAAAAAAGCACAATTCTTTAATTTTACATGAACATTTCCCTCTTTTACAGTTCTCAACCAACCTCTGGGTACTCTTTTATAATTTTGATGAGGAGATTTGTCACCAGGCCATATCCTTTGATATTAAAAAGTTTAAAAAACTAAGCATAAAGTATTATTTTTCCTGAAAGTACAAGAATTGAGCTTTGAAAGAGAATTGATAAGGAAATAAAAAGAACAGGAGAGACAGATTAAATCCTAAGAGTCAGGCCTTACCTGTCTGACTGCAATTTCCTCTCTCATTTATTCTTTCAGCCATCATTTTTTGTTATCCCTTTAAAAAAATCTATTTTTCCTTCCTAAATTTTTTCCTTCAGAATAAAACTCATGCTAATTTATAGCTATTTTATGGTTATCAGCTTATATTTTTAAATTGGAGATAAATGGTCATTTTTTAAAATTTTATATGCATAATGCCCCACTAGATTGTGTTCTTGGTTTTTTAGTCATCAGTCATCAGTCAATTGCTTTCTTACACTGTGGGTGTGTCTTGTCTGGCTGCAAATCCATTGGCTTTGGTTTCTGGGAGATATGAAAGGATGGACAGTTAGGCACTGGAGATGGATGGACTGCCTAGGAACATATACATTTCTACTTTGATTTATTGTCATGTGATTAGTATTTTTTCCATGTATAAACTGGCCAGTGTAATCAAGTATGATGATAATGAAATAGTTCAGTCACACTTGTCAGTGTAAATCTTTTTAGAAATTGATAAGTCATGTTAGGAAATGCTGTGTTCTTTTCTTTTCTTTCTTTCTTTTTCTAAATGGTGTCACTCATTGGGTAAAATCACTAAGTGGCTCATAAATAATGTCTCCTAGAGAAAATCTTGGTTTCAAAAATCTCCCAAGAAAGCCTGGCCTGTTGGTGAATACCTGTAATCCCATCCACGAGGAAGGCTGAGGGGGAAGGATTGGGATTGCATGTTTGAATCTTGCCTGGGCTAAAATATATTTAAAGAACACCTATACAACTGCTATATAGTTTGGTAGGTTTTTGATTAGATTTATCCTTTGATAAGAGGATTTTTTTCTGGATGAGCTATTGATAAGTGTCATGAAAATGAAATTTAAATTAATATGTACATATTGGAGATTATTTGTCCAAAGTAATATTACAAAATTTGGGATTTGCGATAACAAAGAAGAGCCAAGGGAAAAGTAGAGTAAATTTTTTTTTATAGTAAAGTTTCAATGGAGTTCTTGCTTTTAACAGTTGTATATTTTTGTTCTTTTGTATACTTAATATGGCGTAGGTAACAATTATCATTATTTTCATTAAATCAGTCAGGTAAGTTACCCAGGTTTTTTTTTTTTTTTGGTCTTGTTTTCCATTCCTCTCTCTTTCTTTTTGTGATATTGTGGTTTGAACCCAGGACATTCCCCCTGAGCCGATCCTCAGCCTTCTTCCCCTTACTTTGAGAGAGTGTCTTGCTAGGTCAGTAAGTTGCTCAAGCTGGGCTTGCTTGGAATTGGGATCTTCCTGACTCTAGATGCCAGAGGGCTGGGATTTCAGAGTGTGCTCCCTCACCTGGTCAATTACCCTATTTCTGTGAGCATTTTAAAAAGGTTTATCTTATTCAAGTTTGATTCTGTGGTTTAATCTATGAAATTGAACACAAATCTGATACCTCAGTTTTTAGGAAAACTAATAATCTGATTTTATTTTACTGGTTTTAATACCCATATTAGTTATGATTTATGTTCATCAAGTGAATTATTAAGAAAGTGATAGATGCTAAATGACTCAATTTTGATAAAAATTTAAGAGCACCATTAATTATGTGCTCTTTTGATAAAATATAAGGACTGATAGTCTCTGAAACTAGAATAAAGCTTTTGCTTTTCTTAATGTATTACCAGTTAATATTAAAAGTGCCCTATCTTTATGGTTAAAAATATAATACCATTCCTCTGCAATACCATTTCCTTCCCTACAGTTTTGGTGCCATTGTCAGTACGCATTCATTTTTTCTACTAAGTGAGTAAGACTAAATGCAAACCTAGCAATCTAAGCTAGAAAACTATATTTTTTGTGGTTGTTGAAGATCAACTGAATAATACCAAATTATCTATACAGAAAATTATTATCTTTACAAAATCATAACCAAATTTTATCATAGCAGAAATCTTAGATTCTAGCACATTTCAGTGCCTAGATATAGATAGCTCTATGGGATTTTTGAAATGGATTCTAAATTGGACTGTATAAGAGGATTTTGTGTCTTCATACAGTCTTATCTTATTTCATTGTAATTCTGGTTAACTACAAGGTCTTTATCTAGTAGCCAGCATGAAGGAAAATAATTAGCATAAAGCTGAATTGCTCCTAATGTACCAGAAGAGCCACCAACAGTTCTGTGTGATAAGTGTTGATCTAAAGATGGTGGTTTTCATTTTTCAAAAGGAAGTACCTTTATCTTACCAGCAAGTTTTGCTTGATTGTAGTGTATGCATGTGTATACACACACACACACACACACACACACACATACGCACGCACATTTTATATGTTATACTATATGTATTTATACCTATTTTATACAGATATGTGTTATATTCTTGATAATGTATTTTTATTTTTTCTATATTCTATATATGCTATACTTTATGCGTTCTATCCTGACACACACGTACACAGCACACACACACACAGACAAATACTGAAAGGTGCAGCATATATGAGAAAGAACACAATCCTTTTGAGGATATGCTTTGACTGTCACCTGTTGGTAAAGCAAATAACTATAGATTATAGACACTTCTTTTTACTCCATTTCACTTTCTTGTAAGACTAAAACCCTAGCTTTTGTCTTAGTTGAATTCACATCAATTAACATGTGCACATTTATTAATGTTAAAATAATTTTCTGTTTGATATACAGGATAAAATGGTGCCTATGAACTGGTTTTTATTCTTAAGAATTTTGTGATCGTGCTAAGCAAAGAAAGCAAAAGTTGTTAATACATCAAAAACAAAAGACTACCACTTCATTCAAAAAACTGCTTGTTAAGTTATTGTTATTAGAAGGATCCACAATGACAATATGAAAATTATGTCACTGGGCAATTTAATTCAGAGTAGGTTGAAGTGCAAGGGACCTGGGAAAGATTCATAAAGAGGGAGGCCAATGGATGATGCTGAATATAATATGAATGAAAAATAAATATATAATCTCACAGCAATGCAAATTAAAACAATAGTGAGAGAGTCTTTTCTATGAGCTGGGACAAAGATGAAAACATTGATAGATTCTCTGTTGTTTATAAAGTTAGCACACACACAATAGATGTCACTACAAATGTTTAAACCCATATAGAATGCAATTTAAATAATTATTATTTAATCTATTAAATTATGCATGTTAATAGTAAGTAGCTTTCAGTTCCTCTTCTGGGAATTTATCTTCAGAAATGCTGTCATGAATCTGTAAAGATAACATTATATACACTTAAGGAGAAATAGGAAATTTGAATGCTTTGTAGCCTTTAAAGAAATCATATTTGTAGTTAAAACCTTTCCACATTGTCACCTATTGAATAAATAAATAAAATAAGTATATTTGTACTGTGGAATAGTATTTAGCAGTAACAAGGAATGAAATACTGATACATGTTAAGATCTAGATAAATCTTAAAAATTTTATGCTACATGAAAGAAGTCAGATACAAAAGACAAAAGATAGATTGTATACCTCTATTAAATGAAATTTACAGAAATACAAATCTGTAGAATTTGAGAGTGGATTGTTGTTTGCCTGGAACTGGAAGTGATGGTGGTAATGGTGAAAGAGTATGAGAATCTCTTGGGGTGATGGAGTTATTCTGTAATTAGATACTGCTTATGGTTGTATGAATGTATACATTTACTAAAAATAATTTTATTAATACTAAATTTATATTTTTACTAAATTTAATTTATTATTCACTCACTTGAAAATATTTGTCCTTGTGTGACTCCTGCTCTTCCACAGAATCAAAATGACCATGAAAAGTTACAAATTTTTAATCATTCCAGGATATTGAGGCAGCCAAGACAGTGCAATTAAAGTCTGTTTAAAGAGGGGGGAATTATTTTAGTGACATTAATTACAAGATGACTTACACTGTAATTTGAAAAAAATTAAACATTTGCTGTAATTTTCAGTCATACCTGTTATAGGAGCTTGCTGGGGTGCCCTCGCACCTAAAGTTTTCACAAAGTAGGAAGTAATATTCGAAAGGAAATAAGAGAACAGCAACATAGAGTGAGTAGAAAGGAAGATTTAGTGGCGAGGGACCAGAACAGACTTGGGAAGACTGATGTCAAGTGGAGTGTTTCAATTGTATTATTGTATTCTAGGGCTGGGGATTTAGCTCAGTGGTTCTGCTGTTTGCCTGGCAAGCACAAGGACCCAAGTTCGATCTCTGGCACCAAAAAAACAAACAAAAAACCCCCAGGATTATAATATTGTATTCTACATTGGCAGTGCTTCCTCTGACCTCAAAATTTTCAGCAAAGTCACAAAGATTTTAGTTTGATTAGTATGATTAAATTCTTGGTAGAGACCAGTAAAGAGTTTATTTTTATGTCAAAGTTGGGTTAGCATTGCATTCCTTGTGACTTGCTGGGTGTGGTGACTCCATCTGTGATTCTAGCACTCTGGAGGCTAAGGCAAGATGATGCAAGTTTGTATACATCTGGGACTATGTACACAGCGAGTTCCAAGCCAGCTTGGACTGTATAGTGAGTCCCTGTCTCACCCATGAACTCCTTAAAAAAAGTATTTATAAGAGACATGGATCACAGCACACATAGCAGCTATGGATGGTGTTGCTTGCATCTTTTCTATGAAGGACATTAACCATCTAGTCCCTTTACCCATACTTTCGATGCATCACCTCCAAAATTGCTGTGCCAAGAAATTGTATGTCAGTGCATATTGAAGCTTCCAGCAGATAGATTATCCTGTTTTCTTGTATATAATAATAATTTTATTTTTTTCATGTAATCTCATTCTTCCTAACTTTTATGGTAATCTACTGCCCTTGCTTTCCTCAAGAACATTTTGATTGCAGTCAGTGCAGAGCACTGAAGAACACTGAAGAGCATTTTAGTTAGAGATGTTATTTTTGTAGATGCTAATATTAAGCATTTGCATACATGGTTGGTTCTATGTTCCAGATTCTTTTCATAAGATACTGTACCATATAAACTTTCAATAAAAAATGTAGTCGGTCTCTAGCAGAGAAACTATTATAGTCACCATAATAATAACATGATGCATCTTATTAATTATACTTAAAAAATAAACTAAAAAACATTGCTACCCCCTGAATAAAAGAAGGTTGAATGATTCTGTTAAAGCTCTAGGGGGGCAGGGAGTGAAGTTTGGTTCCATAAAAATCAGTGGTTTCAAATCATAGCTCTAGAATATGGATGATAATCGGGTGTTTGTCAGTAGTAATGGTAGAAAACAATGAAAGAGTTTTACATTTTGGAGAAGGATATTCATGTATTTTTCCCTGTAGCTCTTCTGTGGGGATAAGAAAGAACATGGATACATCACCTGTACTAATTGTGATATAGAATTATTGAGGTAATGAATTAACAATTCACACTTAATTTTTCAATGTTAGATACAACATTTAAAAGTAAAATATTCCAGTACTTACTACTAAAACCACTCTTTTTTAAATGTCTCCATGGATTTGCACATTGGGATCTCTCAAAGTAAAATAGCCTTTTCTTGATTATTTGTGCAGACTCACTCATTCTTTAAAAACTACTCTAGTATCGTTTCCTCAATGAGCCATTACAGAAGTTCTGTACAAAATGCAATCTCTCCTTATTTTATAATCTACTTGTATATATACTTTTCAATGTATTATTAATTTTCACTGACACATATATATTTTCGAACCATGTGATCTTGGGGGTAAAAATTCTGTCTTATTTATCATATTTTATAAATAATTTTTGACATAGTTACTATTGAGACATTTTGGAATTAATTGAAATGTGATATTTTAAAACAGCTTTAAATTGCATCCCAAACCATAGTAATGTTATTTCCAGTGCCAAAGAAGATGGCATACAGCAATTCAAAGTTTAAAAGTTTTGATTTCAAATCCTGAATCTGCCATTGATTTACTAGCTATTGGAACTGAACAATGTCTTAGTCTCTCAAAGTGTTAGTTTTCTACTATATAAAATAGAGATGATAATGCTTTTCTTCCTTGCATAACTTACATGGAGTTTATTATGATAGTTATGTGTATATACTTAGGACTCTCATAAATGAAGTCAGTGCCATATTTTATATATATAATCCTGAATCTGCCATTGATTTACTAGCTATTGGAACTGAACAATGTCTTAGTCTCTCAAAGTGTTAGTTTTCTACTATATAAAATAGAGATGATAATGCTTTTCTTCCTTGCATAACTTACATGGAGTTTATTATGATAGTTATGTGTATATACTTAGGACTCTCATAAATGAAGTCAGTGCCATATTTTATATATATAT
>NW_022900948.1:7697612-7727993 GCF_012274545.1 Fukomys damarensis | reverse complement strand
ATATATATAAAATAAAGCACTGATGAAATGGTCTTAAATACAACTAAGTGTATTACTTTTTAAAAATTAAATGGAAAATATGTATAGAAAAGCAAAACAAAACCAATGAAGTTGATACTCATGGTTATGGCTTATGTCTAGATGTCCCCCCCAAAGGCTCATGCAACCATGGGCTTGGGGGCTTTTGGGTGGCTCAATCTAGAGTGTTTCCTACTGGGATCCAGGGTGTGTGATCACCAAATCAGTCCACTGGTTGGTTTGGCATAGTCCTGGCTAGGATTAGAATGTGAGTGCCATATCCACCCTAGGGAAGATAGCATACATAAAATACAAGAGACAGAAAGGATCAGTGTGCTCTCCTCTCCCTGCCTGTCATGGACTATTTCTCCTGTGATGCCCCTCTGCCATGCCCTCCTTCTTTGGAGCCAGCTGACTGGACTGAAATCTCTACAAACTATGAGCCAAATAAATATTTTCTCCTATTAACTTTTGGGTGTCAGGTATTTTGTCTCAGCAATGAGAAAAGTACCTAAGACACTCATTTCTTCTTTTGCAATTTTATTGGCTTTTGAAATAATTTCCCAAATTTTTTCAATAATGTAAATTTCATTTTATAGGTTATGAAGAAAGTTAACAATGGAAATCAGACTATTGATGTTTAAAGACTTGGTAATAGATGACTGGTTGATAATTTTCACATAGTTCTTTATATGAAAATTGAACATTGTTGAGCAACCCTTTAGTTCTGTGTAACTACCAGTTTTTACCCTCTCTTCAAATTATAGAAAATTTATATAAAATGATCAGTATTGTACTTCTTATTGTAGGATTTGGCCTCTTTATGCACTTATGTTCTGTGTTATTCTTTGATGCTTTCTTTATCACTGACAGAGAAAAATTCAAAGATCAGATACAGATTTTATGGTAGTTTGCTTCGGGGAGATCCACTATTAATGTGTTCTGATAGGATAAGAGGTTATCGTTCTATGCCTAAATCTAGTTTGTTGGAAATAAATTATGTTTTCGTCTCTGCCCTGCATTTCTATTTGGCCCGTGTTACAGAGTCTAATCAGATTTTCTGCCATTCATTTTGCTGTGATGGAGCATTTTCCTAGCTGTTTTTGACTTGTCAGATTCTCACAGCATTTTTATCTTTAATTTTGGTTTCATGTATCTGGAAAAAAGAACTGTAGACAGTTTAGTCTGATTTCAAAACTTTTTTTCCTAGTTCAGTAATAGCTTTTTATCTTAATGTTTCGGAGACTCTCTTGGTTATATATGTGCTATTTTTCTCTAATGTTTAAAAAAAAATCTTGATAGTTTTGTTTTTTATTTGAATTCACCCTGAAGTTTTTCATTTTTTTTCCCAGTTACTGTATGACTTTACCATTCACTGAAGCATCACATTCATATACCACAGATGTTGATACATGCTTCTTATTTAAGCAGACAGGGTTTTCTTCCCTTTAACTCTTCTGCTCTCCATTCAGAGCTGCCCATTAGTGTTAAATATTTTCTTGCTCATAAATTAAACTCAGCCTTCATTTTATTTACTTAATATGGAAAATAAATTATTCTGCAGCCACTGCTAATTGTGTGAATAGTGTGACATCTTTTACATTTGCTTATTTAATAAAAATCTCTAAATTCAATTATGGTAACATTTTCCCTCCCTTAAATTCAGCCATTTTTAATTCTAGTCACTTGTATTGGGAAGAGAAGCTGGTCAGCCTATCTCATTTCCATTTGACTTCCATGTTTTCTGGTCCAGGCTTCTCTAGAGTTAGATTTCACAGAGTACAGGGAAAGATGAAGTCTGACTCGATTGATTTAAATATAATCTGGGAGGCATTGTAGATGGGAATGTTATCAATGCTTTTGGCTGTGCACATGTGAACTCATGGTGCAATCAAATTCCCTGCTTTTTGTGAGACCAGGTGCCCAGATCAGAGCCAAGAATGGTGATCAGAGGGACATAGGTCACTGATGCTGGGTCAAGATGAGAGGACCCAGGGATCTTCCTTTAACTCTGGCACTGTAGACGATGGCATGAATCACTGAAATTGCAGTGAGAGGAGCCAGAGCAAGCCTCTGCCCACCACTGACCCACAACCCACATTTTATGAGCAAGAAATTAATCTTTGTAGTTTTGAAATATTAAAATCAAAGGGTTGTTTGTTACCACAATATAATGGGACCTGTTGAGACCCAGTGATAAGTGTTTTTTTCAGAAGTACTATTGGGACTTTGTACCTTCATTTTCTATGACGTAAGAACTGCATTTTCTTCTAGTTAAATTTATATTTTTTCCCTTGTCCCAGCAACTTGACAATCCATCCTTTCTGTTGTGATTACTATGCTCGTCTTATCTATTCATCTTGGGTGGGAATTGAAATCTGTATCTCAGCTACGTCTTTTTTCTAAATTCCCTGTTTTCATCTTTGTGAAGCATTTACAGAATTTTTCTGTAAATTTTTCTGTAGTGAGCAGCTCTCTATGTTGTGCTAATTTAGGACTGCAGCCATTCTTTTTAATTCATTTTACAAAAGGCTGAAGGAAGCCTGAATGCCACGAACTATACTCTAATAATCATCTGAAACTCCCTACAAGCATGCTTTGGGAACAGAATATACTGCAATGCATATCAAGTATTATCTGTTGTGTCAGTCAATCAAGTGTTAGCATTTTCTTTCTCTCTCTCTCTTTTTTTTTTTGGTTTTTTGAGACAGGGTCTCACTACGTAGTTGAGACTGACCTGGAACTCACTGTGTAGCCCAGGCTGGTCTCAAACTCACAGCTATCCTCCTGCCTCAGCCTCCTGAGTGCTGGTATTACAGACATGTTCCACCATGCCTGGCCAAAAATCCAACAGATTTTTTTTTCTTTTTTGTACCGGGGATTGAACTCAGGTCCTTATGCTTTCGATGCAGGCGCTGGAACGACTGAACTAAATCCCCGGCCCTAGCATTTGCTTTCAATATTTTGAACTATAAAGTCTCCTTAAAGATTTTTCAGTGTTTGAGGTGAGCAAATGGTAGTGGGATTTACAACATATCAGCTATGTGGGAGCTGTCCTACTCCCACAACCTTTTTGACCACTTAACTCTTTAAGGGACACTGGTTCATTAAACTGGGTTTGAGAGACTCCTTTGCAAGGTCTGCCTAAATAACCGTCCACTTCTTTTAAAACTGTGAGAGTACTTGTCAGTTATTTGGTTCTTGGTTTTTGGATCTCAACTTAAACCAAGGTAGAAAATGTTTCATTTTAATATACTGTTCCAAGACCATTGTTACAGGGTATGTTTCAGAGGAGTGCAGTGGTACTTTGGTTCACAGATTTAATTCTTTCTATAATTCTGGTCATAAAATGAATTGGACAAGACTGAATCAAATTTTCCCATAAGGTCAACTTGAACGTAACCATTGAATTTGATTCAGTTCTCATCCAGTTCAACTTGCAACCAGAACTGTGAAAAGAACTAAGTCTGTGAACCAAGGTGCCACTGTTATTAGAACGTAGTGTGTGTCATTCAGTATCTTTGAAGGTACTCGTGAAATAAATTAAAATATGTTTTCTCAGGCTACAGAGTCATGGAACATCTGAGGGAATCGATAAATGATTTATAGAGAGTTCTAGGATATTATTTTTGCTAAAATCAATGTGAATATACACAAATAGTATAAATTCAGTCCCTGGTCATTGAAACTACTTGGTGTTACTACAAGTGTTAATAAATGGAATTTATTGAATATATCTTTCATACTGATTACATTATACATAATATGAAAAAATCTGGGGTTTGTGGAGGGAAAGATAGTGAAACTCTATAAAAACATAATGCATATTATACATTAATAACTTTAGCCTGTGTTCACTAAAATTATAAACTTAATGAAGCCATGAAGAGAGGTTCTATTTTGTGGTCCTGAATGGCACATTAATTTTTTTTTGAATTTGCAAACCATTCTAGTATATAAATACCATTACAACTTAGCAAATATTGCTTTATCTATCACCATTATTATTGCTTTATCTCTATCTTCTAATTTACAGTTCTTCATTTGACATGTGTAATCATTTTAAAGTCTAAGACAAGTAGATGACCCCCCATTTGAACCCAGTTCCTCACACATGCTAGGCCAGTAAATTACCCCTGAGCCACTGAGCTACATTTCCAGCCCTTTTTATTTTTTATTTTGAGACAGGGTTTGCTAAAATGCCCAGGATGGCATCAAAGTTGCGATCTTCTTGCTCAACCTTTGAAGTCCCTGGGATTAAAGGCACGAGACACCAACACTGAGCTTGGCAGAGTATAAATTTTCATTTAATTTCAATTTAATTTGAATTTAAACATTTTTTTGAACCAACCTCTTATTTTGGGGTATGACCTAATTAACACTTGATGAGTTTGAGCAATATAAATCTTTGAGTAGGTGGTCTTGTGAGTTTTCATTCCTGAGGTACAGCCTAAACTTTTGGGTATGTATCAAAACAGCTTAAGTAAGGTTAAATGGACTTGAATCAGGACCAAAAAAAAACTACTGGTTTTTATAAACCCTAAAGTTCCTGGCAATAAGAAGAAGAATAAGGAAGAGTGAGTTACCCATGGGCTCAGGATTTAGCTCATTGGCTGTGCGCCTGCCTCGTAAGTGTAAGGTCCTGAGTTTGTTTCCCTGGTACCAAAAAACAAAACAAAACAACAAAAAAACAAAGACCGAGTTACCCAATCTAGGGTAATAGTGAGGAAGTGGAAAAAAGGGTGCACTACAATAGTAGATGAGTACCTCTGTTGTCCTGAATGAGTCTCCATTATCTCTGTCAATTTTTTCTTTGCATTTCTCTTTGCCTGAGACCATAGTACCAGACACTTGTTTTCTGCCACATAGAAAAAATTCTGCATACTATACGGTAGATGTCAATTACCTGTTTCCTCCTATATAGCCTTTGTATTGCTTTTCAAGTAGTTAATCTTTTATTTTAAATTAGATCATAGGCTTCTTTTAGAAAAGATATTATGTATTTCTTTTACATGCCTGAGTTCTAGAACATTTATAGTGTTTAGTATTGCTTACACCTTTGAAACTTTATCAATTTAACAGTGGCGTTTAAGATACTCTTCTGAAGTGCAGAGTGATAAGAGGAAATCATGGTATTTATTTTTTAGTTTTATCATTTTCTGTACTATGACAAAGCCTCAAATTGGATGTTAAGTATAATATATGAATAACATGGTGTTATTATGAAGAAATAGAGATATTTCTTTAAAGTAAAATACATGACTATATTCTGGATATTTTCTTATACATAAAAATATAAAAGGAATAAAGTTGCTTATGAATAAATTACATATAGTCTAGGGACAAAGGAGGAACAGTAGATGTTATGTAGATAGAAAGTACACATTAGTGAATTCCAGGCAATTCTTTTCTGGCTTAAAGTACTCACAGGGTGCTCTGCAAGTCCTAAGTAGCCAACAAATACTTTTATTAATAAATAAATAAAATTAATTAACAATAAAGAAATTTGTAACCTTAATTTTTTAAGACTATTAAAAAATTAAATCACAATATGTCCAAAAGGTACAGTATGAAGCATCTTCCTTTATTAAATGAACTTTCTCATCTAAACCAGAGCACAGACAAGTGACTTATGTGATTTTATTTTGTTGCAAGGATGGTGCATAGAGAGCACCATGTTAAATGTAGAGTTAATTTATTATAGTCACTGTAGCAGTAGGGAATTGATTCATAAATTATGTAAGAATTTCTATGGAACTATGATATCTTTATCATCAGAGAATGCTCAGTTAATGTTTTGTAGCAGAGAAATGAATTGATGGATATTCATTTTAATATCTGCCCTGCCATGAATGAATGTTGGTATATTTAGTTGGTGTATTTAGTACTGTAAAGAATGTCCAGTTAGCTGTTTTAATAGTAAAGTTCAATATGAACAAATTTGATACTTAATCTTTCCATTTTGACCTTAGTCCAAATTTTTATTAGTTATTAAACAAAATTTAATAATAGTAACTATTTAGAGAAGTCTTTTATTATATATGTAGCTGTTTTGTTAAGGAAATATTTGATTTACGTGCTTGGTGTTAGCTTCCTAAATTACTACTGATCCTACTGTGATTTTTTCACAGTTAAGATTGCTTTGGCCTTATAGTAAAAAGATACTTTGAAATATGTTTGCTTTTCTTTTGTAGAATCTAACTGGAAGTACCCAGTAAATGAAAGCTCAGAATAATGTGTTCTAGAATCTATGTGCTGAAACAATTGGACATTCACAGCCAAAATATGAAATTTGAACAAAACCCAATGCAAGATTAAGAAATTCAACAAAAATTAGCTTAAATTGAATAGATGATTTAACTCTAAAGCATAAAACTATTTAACTTGTAGAGACAGGAAAAAATCTTAGAATTATTTCAAGCAAAAGTTCTTAAACTTGATAGTAAAATTAGAATCTATAACAAAATTGATATATTGGACTTCATAAAAATTAAAATCTTCAAGGCCCATATGAAGAGGGTGAAAAGCAATCTAAGGACTCCAAAAAATTGTTACAAGCCATCCTAGTATATAAAGTATAAAGAAATCTAAAAAGTCTACATTAAAAAGCCCAAATAAACTATTTGGAAAATGAGCAAAACACAAGGACAAATATCCTGTGAATAGATGCTCAGCACCATTATTCATTAGGGAAATTAAAAATAAAAACAGTGAAATATTATATATAAAATAATATTAAATATTTGCAAGCAAACAAGAGAAATTGGATCATTCGTACATTGCTGGTGGGAATGTAAAACTGTACAGTTAGGGGCAGGGATTTAGCTCAGTGGTGCTGCTGCCTGCCTCACAAGTGCAAGATCCCATGTTCGATCCCCAGTACCAAAGGGGAAAAAAAAATTGTGCACTTATCCTGAAGGACAGTTTGGCAGTTTCTCAGTAAATTAAACATGTCCTTAATATATGGTCCAATTGCTGCATTCTTGGGCAAATACTATGGAGAAATAAACCATGAATTTACATTCACACAAACATGGTATATCAGTATTCATGGCAGATTTACCCATGATAGCCCCAAAGTAGAAAATGACAATGTTGTTAAATGGGGATGAGTTAAACAGATTGTGATACCCAGGCCAATTATTTTCATGATATAAAATGATGAAGAATTACATTCACATACCCTCGCAGACTAGTATAAATAATACTGGAGAATGTGATGAGTGGCTTGCTTCACTGATACTATATTGACAATGATACTGTGCTATAATTTTTGCAAGGTACTACTAGGGAAGAAATCTAGGTAAAGGGAATACAGAATGTTCAGAAGAGATTTGATGAAGGCTTTCAGAGGGAACATTTGCATCCTAGTCTTCTACATTGTAAAGTATTTAGGGACTTTTGCCATCTTTTATCAGAGTAATTATTGTGGTGGAAGTAAGAACTGGTAAATTTTATCTTCTTTCTTTGGAGTTTGGAAAGAGTAGGGCCTGTTGCCTGATCTTTTCATGAAAAAGTCAAAGGCCAAAGCCTGTCTGTGACCCTGTCTGAGGTTGGAGAGTTGAGAGAGAGAGCTGCATCGATAGTGGATTGTGCTTCTTCCATTGATGATGGGAAGAGATCTTACCTGGTGACTATAGATGGCAGTAAGAGTGGTGAGGTGACACCAGAAAAGTGTCTGTGTACAGTGGACCATGGCAGTGTGGGCTTTGGGATGCACGAACAGCCAGTTGTGGAGGCATGGTCCATAGCAGTGAACATTTCAGCAGACTCTGGGTGGGTTATGAAAGAGTAGATCTCAGAGTTTTAACAAAAATTTTCTATGAAAGAACAAATGATTGGGGCATCTGCCACGTTATTATTCAGTGTGACCTTTGCAACCTTTTACTTTTCACTAACTCATGTTTTAAAGTTGTGAGAGGGCAGGGACAATACAGTGTGTGACAGAGGAAGGTGGGAAGAATGAGATTAAGAAAAGCAATAAGGGTGTGATCCCTTCCCCTCTACTTCACTCTGCAGTCTCATTCAGGTTTCCAATCTTTAGACAGGGATGAACGGATGAAGACAAAGGAGATTTAAACTGAATTACAGAATGAACCTTTGGACATGTAAAGCAAACTTGTTATTAATACCTTAAAGGACAGAGATATTTGAGTGATTGCCCTAAGTAAATTTTCCAGTGGTACAAAAGAAATAGAATAGAGAAATAAACGCACAGAACAAAATTGTTTCCTGCTTTACATTTCACTGAATCTATCCAATCTATCCATTCAACAAGCTGGTACATAGGTGCACTTGCACACACACACACACACACACACACACACACACACACACACACACACACACACACATACACATGTGCATACACATTGGGGATAATATCTGTCATGATGTTAAAGAAAGATTGGATGTTTAAGAAAATATTTATTCTATTCATGTCTGGGGGATGTTCTTATGGCTGTTTTGTATTAAATTCTTAAACTGCATGTATATTTTCTAAATTTTGTGCAGCAACATTTTCCACTTTATGATTAGAAAAATATTATTTTAAATCATGTTGAAAGCATTTCAAGTATCAAATACAGAGCCATAAAACTATGATCCTACATTCAGCGTTTTATCTGTTTTTTTAATCTTCCAAATTTTCTGAAAATGGGTTATTCATATCTTTAAGCAGCATTTAAGAATGTATACTTTTTCAACAATAAGGGAAGTTTGAGAAAGATTGTAATACTTTTGGTTAGTCTCGGAAATCATGTGTTTTTCTAAATGATAACTTCTCTGTTGTCTTTATATGGGACAACTCTAAGTACAGCCAAGACCCCATGTGTATATTGGTTCCATGTCTGTGGATGCAGCCAATTCTGGATTGAAAATACAAGGGGAAAATTGCATCTATACTGTATATGTACAAGTATTTTTTTCTTATCTGTATTTTCTTAGCAATACAATATGATAAATATTACAAAGCATTTTTGTTGTTTTTGATATTAGAAGTAAACTCTGAATGACAAAGTATAGGTGATGATGTGCATAGGTTATACGCAAATACTACAGAATTTATATAAGGAGCTTGAGCATCCACAAATTTTAATATCCATGTTTAGGGGTGTGGGGCACTTTCTGGCAGTGTTGGACCCGATGTGTCTTGGATCTGGAGTACAAGTGTAGTGGTGCTACAAAGATGAGTAAGAGTTCCTTTCGTCAAGTAGCTCAGTGTGACAGATGGGATTATAGAGAATTTCAGATTTGTGGAGTTGTTGCTACAGTAGGGGTATGTACAAGGTGTTGCGGAAAAAGAAATGTAGCACTTACGGGGCTGGGTGAAGCTGTAATAAGGTGGTGATGCATTATTTGAGTTGAGACTTGAAAATGAACAAATTATGCAGAGAAATGAAGGTGTGGAGAATGTTGGGCATTGGAAACACTGAGGAGCAATCATGAAGACTGGAGAAAACACAGCATATTCAGGTTCACACTGAGAGTCAGTGGAGACAGTGGGGTGGCTGAGGGTGGTGTACTCGGGATTTGAGGTGTAAGGGTAAGCTGGCATTGAGGATGTGGACTAGATTCTGAGGATCCAGAGAGCCCAGAGCAAAGATCAGATTCACAGGCAGCCAAAGCATCTTAGATGCGAGTATATGTGCTTCCAAGCAAAAGCAGTGGTAGTGGGATGAGAGCGTTAGAGACAGTAGAGTTTGGATATGAATAATGGAGGCAAGGAAGCGGGTAGGTGATTTCAGTTTTATACCCTTTTAACTCCTCCTCTGAAAAAGACAAAATTTCTTGTTGACATATGTAGTGCCTTGTGAAGATTACTAAAAGATGTTGCCTCCTGACAGGTGAATGGCAATGTGTAGAACACTGCAGACAGGTACACCTTTTTCTAAAATGTTTCAGAAGTTGTTGGTCCTGCAATAGTGCATCACATGATTTGGTACCATGGGCTGGATTTTAGTTTTTTGTTTTTTTTTTGAGACAGGGTCTCACTGTGTAGTTGAGACTGACCTGGAACTCATTATGTAGCTGGTGTCGAACTCACTTCAATCCTGCCAGAGTGGTAGGATTACAGGCGTGTGCCACCACGCCCGGATTGGATTTTAGGTCTTCCTTGTTCCTAAATCAGTAAGGTGTGTCTGCAGATCAGAGAGATAACTGGGTTTATATCCTAGGAAGCTTGTGAGGTATAGAAAATAAAAGTAGCATCAAATAAAAATGTTTTGTCTCTGCTTTGCTGCATTGATACAGACTAACAATGTGTAATCTCTATAATGTTCAGAGAAAGAAGACATTTATAAAATGTTATATCATTAGCAAGTTGTTCTTTCCTAGCAATTTGAGAAAATATGTTAACGATGTTTCATTAGAAAAATATTTTCATCTTGTATAAAGAGGTGAGTTGTTTTTCTATATTATTTCTATTACGTCTTGGACCAACATTACTTCTCTAGGAATGAATTTGTATTTTGATATATTGAAAAAAGTGTGGTATGAAGAATACAAATGCAGTTTTTAGCTTTTCAACATGCTTCTTTTTGAAGTACATTTTTAGAACAATCAAAAGGTTTAACTTAAAAGATATCTTCAAATTACTCTTCATATTTGTTTGCAGATTGATAGGATATTTAGGAACTATAGAACTCACTCTAAAAGGTATAAATTGATTGCAGATATGAATATTCACCTCAAATCCATAAACTAGAATCTAGTAGCACAATTCATAATATGAATAAAATTGAAAACATCTGATACAAAAGCTATTAGTGAAATTTATGACTTGGTCCTTACTTCTATATGTTTATTGAAGGTCTTACTTGAATGATAGAAAGTGTTTGGACTACAGTACTTTCTTATTGATTCTAAGACTAAATTTATGGAACTCAAATATCCTTAATGGTGACATATCTCACCATGAACTGATGGATTTTTATCCACTCCATTATTTAGAATAAGTTAGAGTAATTTTTGATTATAAAAGGTGCTAAAGTCTCATTAGCTACCCTCAGTTTTAGAAACTTTGTAAAAAGAATAAAACCTAATAAAAGTTTCCCTTTGATGTTGATCTGCTTTTTACTTAGTCTCTTTGTTGATCCAAGACTGATCAACTTCTATAAAGTAGCACTGGAAAATAACATAAGTTTTGTATATACTTTAAAAGCTGAAATTTACAAAATTTAGCTGAAAATATTAACATTAATTAGCATGTATTTTAGAATGTATCAAAGCTGTTAACATTTGTTACATTATTACAACTTTTCATAATTAATGTGGAAATTTTAAACAAAGGCAAATACTTTAAACATGAACACCTATAGCTTTTCTGTTTATAGTCTTTGTTGCTTGCCTCAACTGATCTTGGTTTTATTTTTGTGTTTGAATTATTTGAGCTTAGCACAAACCTGCACAGTTAACCATGTTTGTTTTGTTAGTTTATTGAACAGTACTTCATAGTAATTCTAATTATATGAACTAGAAGATTCATTTTTTGAAAAACCAGAGTGCATAAATAAATAATATTATATTCAGCATCCTTACACTATTTTTTAAATATGTTAGCTGTTTTGAATTGTAAGAACAGGTTTTGGGGTTCATTTAACATCACTATTTAAGTGGAAATTGGTACAAATAGGCTAGTTTTCTCAATTTTTGAAATTAGCTTTTCAGTAATTTACAGTAATTATCACCAAAATGTTTATTATAATCATATATTTTATGCACTTTATTCAAGTTAAATAAGCCTTCTGTCTGATGACTCTTTAATCTGTTGCTTTTGGTAACAATTACTAGATTATAACTCAACACAACTGCTGTTTAACAAAGGAAAAAGTGTTGTTTTAGTACCGTGGATCGAACTCAGGACCCTGTATTTGCCAGGCAGCTCTGCTGCTAAGCTATGTAACTGGCCCAGAAAAAATATTTTTATAAACTCAATTTTAATGCATTCTTAAAATATGAAGTTCATAATAAAACTGATGGAATGTAATGCTGCTTTTAAAAAGTTGAAATGTATGCTTTTCTATTTTCAAACTGTATTAACTACTTGAGATGCTACATTTACAGCAAATGAGATAGGAATAACCTATATATACATATAGATTTGCATTTCCCAGATTTTTCATTTTCATAGAAAAAAATTGATGTATTTTTCAGTTGTATCATCCAATCAGAAGACATAAAGTTGTAATTTGAAATTTAAAAACTATGTTGGCAAAGGGTAAAATAATAGCTGAGTTTATCATGTTTTTAATTCAGAGCTTTTAGATATTTTACTGAACTGGACACAGATTGCATAGAAAAGATGAATAGCAAGGTAAATAATCAAAGGCTCAAATACAGAGTACTCTTAGAGGTTAATGTACTACAAGAAAATTACAGATAGCATTATAGAATTACATCATACTTATCAATAGATATTGGAATACATTGTTCTTGCTTTCATTTTATCCAATGGGAAAATATTTCACTTCATAGGACTTTGATTTATAGTTTTTTTTTTTGCTCAGCTCGCAGTTTTGTAGCAGAGTGAGGCATGACTATGTATTCATTTTTAAAGATATAATTAGAATTGTATTTGAATTATATGTAATGCTTTGTGCAAATGGATTGATTATGAAAGAACATTTTATCATGAAGCTGAGATATAATACGAGTACCAGATCTAGACACAAGAGTCTTGGTTCAGTTTTCAGCTCTGTCTTTTTGATGGCTTTGCATTTGTTTAAGGAACTTAACCTTACTGAAGCTTTGGGGAAGATGCAATGGTTTTTCTGTCTATAGTTGCAATTTGTGTGTATTTAAAAATAAAATGAAGGTGTTTATGTCAGGTTTTCTGAAATTGGTAAGTACAATTTTATTGTTATAGTAATATCATACTAATGTAAAACATATTTTTTTTTGTATGTACCAACCCCTATGCTGTGTGTTTTATCTCAACTTAATTCTGAGTCACTGTATCCAGTATTCATATATGATAAATGAGAAAATTAGCATGGCTAGGACAGTGGTAAAGCCAAGATTCAGTCTTTTTAAAACCATGCCTTTAGCTAGTACATTGTTTTTTTTTTTGTATCAGGGATTGAACTCAGGTCCTTGCCTTTGCAAGGCAGGTGGCAGAACCACTGAGCTAAATGCCCAGCCTGAGCTAGCACATTTTATTTTAATCTATTTTTTTTTCCTCATTGAGTTTATTGGTACATTTTAGGTATACAGTACAGTTGCATTCATTATTGGGATCTTGTACCTTTACATGACAGGTCTTGGTTCTCATTTTTTCCCCTTGTCCCTGCCCTCCCTTCACCCCTCCTTCCTCCCCTTTTACAAACACTTCATTTTCATTTCTTTGTTTTCTCATGTTTTTTTTTCCTTTCCCTTATTAGTTTTCCCCTACCCTTCTCACTTTCCCTAAACCTTTAGCCCCTTTCTTCCTATTTCACATTGTCCATTATATCATTATGATCTTATGTACTATTATAGTCTATTCACACCAGAGAAACTACATTTTAATATATAATTTTATTTTTATTGAATATACCAATACGTCGTAGAAATTAAGTCTCAACACTGTTGATCAAGAAATATTTCATTGGTAAATGTTCTTTTTGTATTAGAAATATTCGGGTGGCAGTTATATAGTTCTCTTCATTTCTCAACTTTTAGGATGTTTTCATCTCATTTTATACATTAGTTGTGAATTTTCAGCTTTGGCAAAAATTGGGAAGTTACTGAATTTCAGTATATCTTTTTAAAAATAATTATTGGTACTAAATATGTAGCTCTAACCATCTCATTGCACCAAATAGGTACCTTTGTGGAACACTCCATAAAAGGAAAACACATGTTTTGAAGCAATGGCTAATGAATTGTAAAATCAGAGAAAAAAAAAAAAAAAGTAAAAAGTTGGGCCAGGGATTTCGCTCAGTGGTTTTGCCGCCTGTCTGGCAAGCATAAGGACCAGAGTTTGATCTCTGGTACTAAAAAATAAATAAATAAATAAATAAAATAAAAAGTTGAACACCTCAATGCTAATTTAAAAATAATTGTTACAATACTAATTGACTTCTTTTTAAAAGTTTTGACTACTGTAGTTGGAGAATAGTTCATAAAAGGGTTCTTTCTGAAGGATTTCAAAGTTCAAGCTCAAGAAGAAATGTAATGTGAAAAATAAGATAACATTTCCATAGTCAAATAAGAATATGGAAATGTTGACATAACTTGGGTCAAGTACAGGAGAGTGAAAGACAAGTTTGACCTGGAAAGTTTGCTTTGGATGAATTTATAGCCTATTTGCTTACAGAAAACTTCCAGATGGTTGGTTGTTTGGCATTAAGATTTTCACATCACCTACTTCCCTTTCAGTAAAACCAGCTGTTGTGGAGATTTTGCACATGTGCAGACCTTTTTCTGAAGATCTGCTTTGATCCTGTGGTGTGTGGGAACACTGCAAATAACTATTTGCTTTGGGATCGTGACACAGCATGATGAAGAGAAGCAAACACGTCCTGGAGTGAGAAGACTGAAGTTCTACCAATACACCCTTCCATTCTTACAAATAGCACTCTCTTCTTTACACACCTCTGTTGTTCAAGCCAAAGGGAGAAATTACATAAAACTCTTTATAAAATATAAATTGATTTTTTTCTAAATCTTTGTGAAGATAAGCTGTGTGATACCCTAAGGTTATTATTTCACTTTAAGTATTAATTGCCTCTTTCCTATCTCATGAGTTATTTTGAATATATTCTAAGCAATATGTTTAAATATGCAAAGTGAGCACATAATAGCCCATTGCACAAAATAGGTATATGTGGCAGACTGTAGAAATTGCCCCAATTTTTCATATTTCATTGTATTCATACTCCTAGCAATGTGTCTTTACCAGTCTTCCCACTCCTTGAGGTGAAATTTCTTTCCCACCCCTGGAGACTTGTTTTGTTCCATAGAGTGCTATTCTGATGGGTGCCATTTTTGACCAAAACATCAAAAGGACTGGAATGTTCTGTTCTCTCTTTTGGATTCCTGCTGCCACATTCATAATATTTCTGAGTCATCCCAGAGGAAAATGAGACCCCTGTGGAGTAGAGCCTAGTCAGAGACCAGCCTGGTCGCTTGCCCATTCACCATCTGTATCAGTGAGCCTAGATGAGACCAGCTGAGCTAGACTCAGAGCAGTGGGATTTTTTAAACAGACACTAGAGAGTCTGTTTAGACTTATGTTAAATACAAGTTGTTCTGTTTTGTCTTGTTTGACTTATTATTTCTGCCAAGATGGAAAGTGGACCCAGGGCCTTGTACGTGTTACTGCAAGTGCTTTACCACTGAGTCAGACGCCCAGGCCTAAGTTGTTGTTTTAAACTACCGTATTTTTGGATAGTTTGTGAAATAACAATAGCTAAGTTATTAGCATGTGAAAAAAGTTGGAATTATTTCATTGAAATTTCTATAAAAGTAATACATTTCATGAGTTTATTTTTTAATTTTTAAATTTTTTTTTATTTTTTGGTATGGGGATTGAACTCAGGTCCATGCGCTTGCAAGGCAGGCTCCCCGGCCCGCTTGTTTCTTTTTTTAATCCCCTTTCTCTTCCCTCCCACCTCCTGCCTTTCTCCTCTAAACTCAGTTTCCCCGTGTTCATTCTTGTTGATATTATTAATCTTAGTTCATGATTATGGCATATAATGTCATAATCCTCACTGTCTCCTCCACCCTTCCCATTTGCAAGAGATCTAAATCCTTGTCTCCTGAATCCTGTACTGTGCTCTTTTTACTTTGCCTTACTCAAGTGAGAGATACTATGTGGTATTTTAAGCCTGTGTGTTTGATTTATTTCACTCACCATTATATTTCCCAAGAGCAGACATTCTGTATAGAAGACACATTTTTGTTTTTTTTGTCCAATCACCTGTTAATGGAAATGCAGGTTGCTTTTAGGATTTAGTTGTTATGAATTGTGCTTTTATAAACATTGGTATGCATTTATACTGTAGTATGATTTCTTAAACTCTTTGGGGAACATACTTAGAATGGGGATAGCTGGGTTATGTTGAATTTCTAATTTTAGTTTCTTGAGGAATCTCCATATTGATTTATATACTGGTTGTATTTGTTTACATACTTAACAATAATGTGGGACGGTTCCTTCTTCACCAGCATTTATTATTTTTAAAAAATTTCTTGATAATTGCTATTTTTCTGGAGTACGATGGAATCTTAGCATTGTTTTAATTTACATATGTATAATGGCCATGGGCATTAAACATTGGCCATTTGTACTTCTTCCTCTGGGAAGTATCTGTTCATTTCTTTTGCCCATTCTTTTTTCTTTTTCTTCTTCTCTCTCTCTCTTTTTTTTTTAAATTTTTGTGCTTGCAGGCAAGAGCAGTACAGCTGAGCTAAATCCTTAGCCTCAATGAGTTTGAGGCTGGACCACTTTTAGCCTGAAGGTCTATTTTTCTTTGTACTGGGGTTTGTATTTAGGACCCTGAATTTATGAGGCAGGAGTTCCACTGAGCTAAATCTCCAGCCTTTTGCCCATTTCTTGATAGGTCTTCTATTTTAGGTGATCTAATTTTTTTTGTTTTTGCTTTTTTAGACAGGGTCTGTCTCATTATGTAGTTGATTCTGACCTGGAACTTACTATGTAGTTCAGGCTGGTCTCTGACTCACAGTGATCCTCCTGCCTCAGCCTCCCCAGTGCTGGGATTATAAGATTGCGCCACCACGCCTGGCTGTGATTTTTTGTATTCTTTATATACTCTAAAAATTAATCCACTGTTTTAAGAATGGCTGGCAAAATATTTTCCCCATTCTGTAAGTTGTCTCTTAACTAATTGTTTCCTTTGCTATGCATATGCCTTTCAATTTGACAGGTTTCTATTTCCTATTTGCTGATTCTTGTGCAATTGCAGTTCTGTTTAGGAAATCCTTTCCTATACCTATTACTTCAAATGTTTTAGGTAATTTGTCTTCCATTATGTTCATTGTTTCTGTTTTAATATTTATATATTTGATCCATTTTTTTAAATTTAGTAGATGTGGAAAAATATGCGTCTAGTTTCTCTTTTTTTCATTAAGTTTATTGGTGCATTTAAGGTAAACAATACAGTTACATTCATCATTGGGATCTTGTACCTTTGCATGATGTATCTTGGTTATTTTTTCCCCATTCCCCTGTCCTTCCTTCACCCCCTTTATCCTTCCCTATTTACAAAGATTTTGTTTTTATTTTTTTCTTTTAACATGTTTTTCTTTTCCTTTATTTCCTTTCCCCTCTCCTTCCCACTTCCCTTTTAGCCATTTTATTCCTATTTCACACTCTCAATTATACCATTTGAACCTTATTTGCACTTTTAGTTTCTCATACCAGAAAAACTATTTGGTTTTTTACTTAAGTGTTTTCTATTTATTTCACTTAAGAGTATGTCCTCAATGTGCATCCATTTAGCTGTAAATGTCTCTAGTTTCTCATTTTTTATGACTGAGGAGTATGAGTCTAGTTTCAATCTTCAAACAGATACCCATTTTCCTATCACAATTCATTGAATAGGCTATCTTTCCTCCAATAGTGATATGCTTTAAGCCCCTTTGTTGAAGATCAAACAGCTGAAGATATCTGGGCATTTTTTTTCTTTTCTTTTTTTTTTGTACTAGGGATCAAACTCAGGACCTTGTGCCCGGGGAACCACTAAGCTAAATCCCCATCCCTCTGGGGATGTTTTTGTATCCTCTCTTCTGTTCCATTGATCTACATGTCTATTTTTGTTTTAGTACTCTACTGTTTTTATCACTGTTGTTTTCCAGTAAAGTCAGGTAATTGTGGTATCTCCTGCTTTGCTCTTATTGCTCAATACTGCTTTTGGTATTTTAAGTATCATCTGGTTTCATGTAAATTTCAAGATTGTTTTCTTAAATCTTTGAAGTATGTTGGTATTTTGATTGGCACTATATTGAATCTGGATAACAGAGTTGGGTGTGTGGCTGTTTTGACAGTACTGATTCTGCCTATCCAGTAGCAGGAGACATCTTTCCATTTTATGATTTCCTATTTCATCTCTTTTTTCTGAATACTATATATTTTTTGTAGAGGGCCTTTACTTCTTGAATTAGGTTAATTTCTAGGTATTTCATTTTTGTTGCTGTTACTTGAATAACATTGTTTTCTATAATTTCCCTCTCATTAGCTCATTATTGGTGTACAGAATTGCTATTGATTTTTGTGTACTGATTTTGTTTCTGGCTACATTGCTGAAGTTGGTTATTAATTCTATGAGTTTTTTTTTTGTGTGTGGAATTAGTTTGGTTTTCTTTTTTTTTTTTTTTTTTTTTTCTGGTACTGGAGATTGAACTCAGGCCCTTACACTTGCAAGGCAGGCAGCGAAACCACTGAGCTAAATCCCCAGCCCTAGTTTGGTTTTCTAATTAGGGTTACATGTCGTCTTCAAATAATCATTATTTGAGTTCTTCACTTCCTATATCCTTGTTATTCTTACTCTTGCCTGATTGCTAGGCTAGTGTTTCTTGTACCGTGTTGAATATAAGTGCTGATAGTGGACCTCCTTGTCTTGTTTCTGATTTTAGAAGGAATGCTTTTAGTTTTTTTCCCATTTAATATGATGTTTGCCATTGGTTTATCATAAATACCTTTTATCAAATTTGGGTATGGCCCTTCTGTACCTGTTTTCTGTAGGGTGCTTATTATGTGGAGGGGTGTTGGATTTTGTCAGAATTTTGTACATGCTCTGTTGATATGATCCTGTGGTATTTTACCTTATTTCTGTTTATGTGTTGTATCACATTCATTGATTTGTGTAGAAAACATGTCTTTTGACTTCTGTAAGCTTTTTTTTTCTTTTTTTTTGAATAAGCTCATCCTCCAAGTGACACCCTCGCTATCCCTAGAAGTAACTACTGGGATTCTTGTTATGTAAAAGTATTTTTAAAATAAATGCATGTGGAATGGGTATCTTTTTGGTGGTGGGTAATTAATTCAACCACCTAAATTGAGAGAAGGTTCCCTACCAGAGAGACACGTGTTCTGCGGCTGTTTCCTACTTTAGTCATCAATCTGAATAATGTGGCTTGGAAGGAGAATCACCTGCTCCTCCTCTCCCTCCCTTTCAGTAGAGTGAGCATTTAATGTGCTTTAAAGTATACCTACTTGACAGCACCAATAAAGACATTAACCTAATATTTTAGCGTGACCTTGAGAACATATTAACTGATACTCTTTAGAGTCCATGTGAAAATGTTTTGTAGGTTTCAGAACACAAATTTTTTTCTTTTCTTTATTATGAACATTTAGCCAATTGCAAATATAGTTAGCAACTTCTGCTCAGTTTGAGGCTGTCCTTCAGCACAAAAAGGGTATGGTACATTGAGCACACCCTGTTCAAATTTGTGTTTTTGAATTCAGAGCAACTTAAGTGAGGATATTTACATATGAAGATATATACTTGTCCAATTACTTTCTCTATCCTTGTTGTTCACGTTGTGGTGCTTTAGGTAAGAGCGTGTTCCTTCACTGCAATCTTCTTATTAAATTAACTTTATTTTCAAGAAGCTCTAAAGATGAAAAGCACTCCGGATGTTAAATATCATTTAAATATTACATGAAGTGCTTCTCAAGTGTTACATTTGTAGGTAGCAGAAGAAAAAGAAAAGGGGTAGGCAGTGTGAAGGGAAAGCTGAGGGGCACCATAATGGCCTTCTTAAAATTTTGGAGGGCTGCCTTGTATTGGATCTCAAACATCTATTCTTTCTTATTATCAGGAACTTTTGTAAACAGCAGTATATGTGAGGAAGTGGAATTAAATAGTGACAGAAGGGACCCAAAGAAGAATAATGTATTCTTTCAACATAAATTAAAAATAATTTTCACTGAGTAAAATTTTATTTAAATAATTTGAACTCAATTTTTATTAAATCAGTTTTTATTTAATAAGGTAAGGCCTAGTCAAAGGGTTTAGAATTAAGTGAGCCCATTAGACCAAAACTCATACAGTCTTTCCAGTACATATCTTTTCTTATTCAGAATGATTGCAAATAATGCATTCTGAGCCGACATCTACTTCTGGCAGCGGGACCTTGTCTTCCATGTATGTGGAGCTGTACAGTGCATATGGAAGTACTGTGTGTCGCCTCTGCCTAGTGATGCTACTGGATGTTATCAGCAGCATCGGGCCATTCACCTGAGGTACCCAGACATCTCCGCCTTTAGCGTCAAGTCTTCCTTGTAGGAAAGTGAACAGAGAGAGATGTTGGGACATAGTTCTTTCCATAATGCATTACATTGAAATTTTCATTTAATGGGCCATTTCTTAGGGTGAATAATTTCTTGGTCTCTTCAAACAGCATCTCTTGCCCCTGGCCTGTGGCAACTTGTCTTTTCATGTTTTGTTTTTTCTTTTTTTCCACTTGGAAATAGAAGATTGATTTTTATGTGGCACTCTGATTCTTATTTTACTCACGGTCCTATTCCATTTATTATTTCTGCTAATATGAGCATATTTCACAACCTGTTTATAGTTTATCATTTCCTAGCATCATTTTGTATTTTCTTTTGCCCACATGCAGGTTTCAGTCATATTTCTGTCATGTACATATCCTGGATAGATGTCATTTTTTTTATTAGTTGAGGGACGAGTAACTGGTTTTACGGTTCATTTCTTTGGATGGCCTGCTATATTTGGTGCATTCTTATCTCTTGTATAACCCGCACTGTTGAAGGAAATTTAAAAATTGGAAATCTCTCACATTATTTCTTAGAAATATGAAATGTTCCAGACTGACCTAATAGAGAAAAGAGCATGTTACTCTTACTCATAGTCAGAAGGAAGGAAGTTCGGCTATTTTAAACTTGAAAAAAGTAGGCTAACACAGGTATTTTGTTTGTTTTTCACCTTGGTTGAGTAGCATATCATATTGACTCGGAGAGGAGGCAGTAAGAGGAGAGAAAGGGGATAAAACAAGAGTTAATATGTATTTTGTACATAATTGAACTCCTCACAAGGAAAGCAATCATTTTGTTCTGCAAACATGTGTTAATAAAAAAATAAATAAAATCTGTTGGCCTACCTGGAGAAAGTCCTTCACCTGATCTCTGTATTTCCTGGTGCATCAGTTTATTTTAGCTTCAACTTTCTCTTTCTTTCTGTGCTTAATTCTAGCATTGCTTTTAGATTCTCATTGAATTCAAGGAACATTTTCAACCTTAGGTTGTCATAGCAGCTGCGAATGCTGCAGTGTTTAATTTATACTTAATATTTTTCATATGACTTTTCCAAATAGTAAATCATTAGGAGAGAAACTTCTGGAAATATTTTTAATTTCAAAGTTAGGTAAATAAACGATTTTGATTTCTTAACACATAAAGTGATAGACTCAGTTTAAGCACTACTATAGAAGAGATACAAAAATGGTAATACTTATTACTATTGTATAGTATGTAGTATAGTAATAGTACTAAATGTCCACTGTATACTACAAAGAAATTGTTGGTGAGTTTATAGTAAATCCACAAGGACAATATTTTGGTTCTCACATTATAGATGAGTAAACTAAGCCTTTTAGAATTTTTATAAGTTGTTCAAAGTCTCACCACTAATTAGTGGGAGAACTGATATTTGAAGGCAGCCTAATTCCAAATCTTTTTCCTTCTGTTACACCTTGTTAAATGCAGTCCTGTTGTAAAACACATTAACATCTTTTTTCTTTTTTGATATATTTTTTTTAGACAGCGTCTTGGTTTGTAGCCCAAGCTGGCCTTGAACTCACATTTCCCCTGCCCCAGTCTCCCCAATGCTGGGATTACAGGCATGCACTTCCACACCAAGATAACAATTACTTTTCTTCTGTGAAGATGCAATATTCCTTCCTTAGATGTTGGTCTTTTAACAAGTACCTACCTTCTGCCTAGAACCATCATGTCAAAAGTGATAAAAAAGACCATCTAATTTTTCAAAATTTACAGATCTGTTCTCTTTCAGAAACATTCCTGTACCATTTTGTTGTAGTTTGTGTTTGATATTTTCCTTTCATTTCTTTCCTTGCTGCTAATTTGTAGTCTTAGCTGTGGTAATCATAACATTGTTAAATACTTGTGTCAGTGGTTTTGCTCTGTCTATTTTCCTTTTAGGCATTATTTAATAGAAATGGATCAGATGTTTCCAGATACCTTCATGGTATCTCAGACTCCATTGTAATTTAAGGTTGTGGTGGTGAACCTTTTAGAGTATTCAGTGATATAATCAGCCTGCTGTAGCAAGCATGCCATAGTTTTGACACCACTGAGTCTTAAGAAATGATTTATTCATGGGGAAAATATATGAATTGGGGGAAGATGGTATAAAGGCCTTTAAAAACTGAGTGACCACATATAGGTGAAGCAGTTTAGAGAAGCAGGGCGTATTTCATCCATGATATTTGATGGTGTGGGGTGATTAAGAGCTAATAAAAAGAGACATAGTGAATTTATATAGTTTTATTCCTGCTAAATTTGCCAGATTTTAGAATTACTGGTTTCTAAGCTCATAAATAACAGGCTGAAGCCAGAGTAATCTTTAAGGAATAAAAGTTATAAGGATATACATTCCTCCCAAATTGTAAAAAAAACATATGTATATACACACATACACACACATCAAACTTCCTTTTATTAAAGGGCCTATAATCTAATAGGTGCATATGTGTGTGTATGTGTATTCATATCACACTTCTTTTTATTAAAGAGCCTATAACCCAACAAGTGCATAGTTTTTGTTCATGCTCATCTTGTTTTACAGAGCCACAAGTTCAAATAGAAATTTATTAAGAGAGGTGGGAAATAGAAGCTAAATTATTGTGCATCATACATTCTTGCTTATACTCCATCTTCATGTTTGTATATGTGAAAGAGGAGAAAAGTGTGTGTGTTTGTCCATGCTTAATATAGTGATGGCATGCTCAGTAGTTGGTACTTTATATATTATTGATTGATTGGGAAAATACACAGGTAAATAAATAACAGGTAAGTTCAAGGACAAAACCATGGAGAGAAAAGAAGGCTTAGGATATGTTGTGGTGTAGATTGTGAATGACCCTGAAAACTCTCATGGGCCCAGAGGTAGGGCTTTTGGATGGTAATTACATCAGGGGAGTATTATAACTAAATGTGCTGTAGGAGGTGGGGCTTGGTTGGAAGAGGTGGATCACTGGGGGCATGACCTGGAAGGGCATCTCTCCCTTCCTGGCTCATTCTCTCACTACTTTCTGGACACCATGAAAGCTTTTCTCCATAGATTCTTTGGTTATGCATTTTGTGCATTGTGGTTGGGTGAGCCTGAACTGAAACTGTGAACCAAAATAAACTCAGTGGAGAAGCGGGTGTGTCATGTTTTGTGTACTAGTAATTATAAAATGACTAAGATTTTTGGACCAAAGAGGTGGAGTTGTTGTGACTGTTGCTTAGCTGTGTAGTTTGCGAGCCTTAGAACTCCTTCATGGAAGTTTTGTAGATGCTGACTAGAGAAGCCCTAGAGTACTGTAAATCAAGCTCAATGGGAGATTCTGGTCAGAGCTCAAAAGACCAGAATGTTCATAAAAATGCAGATAAGAAAGACAGGCTTACAAGGTTTCTGTTGGGAACAAAGACTCCATTGGAAGTTCAACTAGAGAATGTGTGTGTTATGATTTGTCAGGAAATTTATCTTCATTTTCATGTCCTGATACTTTGCTAGAACTGAGATTAATGGCAGTGGGCTAATTTATCTGGTGGATGATATTTAAAGGCAGCCCATTTTTCAGGCTGAAGTATGTGTACTGCTTATTGCTTTTAGTGAGGTTTACAGTGAGAAGCAGGAACAAAAAGCTGAGTTGAATGATTTGAAAATTTTTCTGGTGGCCAGAAAAGAAGTGTCTGCATACTTATGAAGTTCAATCTGAGGAGAGCTTGATGAGCAAAAAGGTTTGCATTAACAAAATAAAAAGTCTGTACACTTTGCATCAGGCCAACAGGAAAGATCCCTTGAGAGCACTGCAGAAATCTGCACTATCCCACCCATCTCATGTTCAAAAGCACAAGTGTGAAAGACTGCTTTGCTATTTCCAGGGCACATTGCTTGAGAATAGTTGCCTAGGAAATTGGTTCCCTGGGATTCCTTTCACGGTGTTCAGCCATTCGTGTGCCCAGAGCCTTCTACAGCCATGCTGCAAGGGGGCCTGGTTCTGCTTGAGTTGGATGCAGACCTTAGCATCATCCATGTGGTGCTGCTTTTATGGACATGCAAAATGCAAGACTTGTATGGTCAAGGAGGCTTCACTCAGAATTCATAAGAAAATCTGGGAGGCCAGACCATGTGGCCCCATAAGGAAAGTGTGTGAAGCTGTCAGCATGTAGCTGGAAGTGCGGTAGAGACCCAAGGAAGTTGGAGAAGCCAGGAACTTGGAACAGTTGTGGAAAGCTGTAGGCTGAGTAGAGCTGCTCCAAGAAATAACCATTAGGATGTCAACCCTAATGCCTTAAGGGTGAGGCCACCCAAGCCCTTGGAGTTCATATCTTTGCCTCAGGTGTGGGATGTAGAGCTAAAGGATTTAATGTTTGCCCTGCTGGATTTTGGTCTTTTTAGTTAAGTCTGCTTCCTTCCTATCCTTCTGTTCTTCCTTTTGAAACCCTGTGCCATTTTATGTTCTCAGTATTTAACTTTCTTTTGATTTTTATAGGGACTCCCAGCTGAGTTCGCTTTGATCATCAGATTATAATTTGCACTTCGACCCTTCAGGAGTGCTGAATTTTAAGATTTTGGTGACTTTTAGAGATGGACTAAATGTATTTTGGATAGAGAGATGTGCATGATTCATTTAGGGTCAAAGGGGAGAATGTTCTGGTTTATATCAAGAAGGACCCCTAAAATTCTCATGTGCTCAGAGGTGGGGCTTTTTGGAAGGTAACTGGATCATGAGGGTCCATAGCTAAATGTGTTGTTAGGGGAAGGACTTTGTTTGAAGAGGTGAGTCACCAGGAGTAGGAACTGGAAGGATATATTTCTTTCTCTAGTCCTTTTCTCTCTGCTTCCTGGCTACCATGACATGAAAAGCTTTTCTTTATGGTGGACCCTTCCACCATGCCGTTTGTGTGGTGGAGTAGGCTGACACTGGACTGCAACTTCTTAAATTGTGAGTGAAAATAAACCCCTCCTTCTTTAAATTGCAGTGTCAAATATTGTATCCCAGAGATGACAGAGTGAATAAGATAGAGTAGGAGAAAAAAAAAAAAGGAGCTGAAATAAGAAGGAAATGAATTAAATAGAAATACTAGAGCTAAGACTGAATGAAGATATTTAGTTCTTAGAAATTGACTTAGAAAATATGATTATGTGAATTGTGGACCCTGGTGAGAAAGGGAGAAAGCAGTGTGTTTGGCTGTTCAGTGTAAACTTAGCTGAATACTGTTACCTTGGCATTTGGAGTATTTGGGGAGAGTTTTCATCATGAGACTGACATATTCATCACCTTTCTTTGTAGGTCCCCTTAGGAAGTAAACTCCTTTTCTTGTCCACCCCAAATTCCAAGAGATACCTAAGTATATTTGGGGGAAAGAAGGTAGAATCATCATCATAACTGGAAATGAAACCAAGAGATGAAAATATAAAAAAGTTTTTTAAAAGATTTAGATAAAATAAAGCATTGGGTTTGAGTTAAGATTTAGATAATAGTTTTATCTTTGGGGCCAATTGTAGGTTGTCTAGATCCCTGAAAATTGTACGTTTTGGGATTGTTCTCTAAGAATGCTGATAAAAAATTAGAAACGGGTGGGTTTAGTAAAAATAAGTGCCCTAAGGTTTAATATATTGAATTTTTGCCTTTGCTCACCAATATTTTATTGGCTGTGGTAATTTGGGAAAGTGCATTTACTTCTTTAAACTTTACTTTCCTCTTACATAAAATTGGACAAACCGTATGTGACAGAAAAAGACTGGTGTGATTTAAAGTATTTAGTTTATTCTACAAGGAAAATACTTTGTAACCAAGTGGTACAGAATTAGTAATGGCTGCTGTTACGATATTAATTTATCTTTATCAACATACTTATATCTTGTTTTTAAGGTAGAAGAAATCTATAAGTTAATACCTTTTTAGTATTTCTTCCAGGATTAGTTCCAAAGAACTAAGACTTGGTGACCAATACTTTAATGTTCTTTTTATTGACCCTCATGTATTTTCGGTAATTATGCTCATTAAGCATTTATTACAGCTGTGCTGAGTCAGGGGGCCCAAGACCAACTGACTGGCTAGGGCTAAAAATTCTCAGCCAACTTCTATGTAGCTAAAAGTTTTTTTCTGGATTCTAATTCCTACTTGTCAGTCAAATGGTAATTTTTGTCTTCGGGGCACAGAATTATTTGATAACTCCCTTTCCTTTACTTCTGCTCATTCTTCTTGTCAGTCTGTCAGAAAGCACAAGAAGAAAAAAAATTTTTGTAATAAAAGTAAAAGTTACACTGCAGCTTTAGGAATTTCAGGGGTGTTGTTATATAACATCTGTCTCTTTAACTTGATATTTATCTCATATTTCTGCCCTTCTAGCAGCATTCCCTGGGGGTTGCAGTTCTTAGAAACAAATAATTATATTTTTACTTTTTTCTTTGATGCTGGGTTTCCTGCACAGAATGTAATTAGATAAGCTCTTTCCCATGAGTATAAATATGAGGACAGACACACAAGATTAAGCACAGCTGGCATAATACACCCTTTATACATATCCATTTGGGCTGTTAAAGAGAAGCTCAGTGTTCCTAATCTTAATCTTAGCACAAATCTGTGTGTGTGTGGCGGGGGATGTAAGAAAGGGGAGGCTGGGACAAAGGCAAGAGAGAGAGACATTTCTCAGATCCTATGTGATTTTTTTGTTGTTGTTGATTTCTTTTGTTTTTCTTGTGCTGGGGACCTCATGCTGGGTAAGCGCTCTGACACTGAGTTGCATCCCCAGATTACCACCTTTGCTAACCAGTTATCTTCAGATATTAGGTCAGTTTCAGTCTTAACAGTGAATATCTGTCTGTGGCCACCGGGATGGCCCTAGTAGTGAGCCTAGAGCGCAATAATACTGAAGAATAACAAATAAGACAGTGGAAAAAGCAAGTTGACTTTTGGGGGAGTTTCCTTTCTTTTCAGAGCATTATTTTTTGTCACATGTAAAACAGTAAGAATTGTATTTACTCAATGGTATTGTTGATATGATACATAATATGTGTAAAATACAGGGACTTCCTGTATTCATTGTGCCTCACACCAAGGGTGTTGGGGTGGAGTGTGTGTTTATCAAGGGATGGCATCAAGTTCAGGCCCTGGAGAGTGCTCAGTAAAGTGTCCAGAATGAAGACTCATTGCAGGGGCTGCTGCCTCTGGCCCAATGCTTTACCCCCATGAAAAGAAGGGTGAGTAAAAGTATAGAGAAAAAGGGAAGTTGGGATGCTGTGATGAAAAATAATATAAAGATTAAATACTTCTTAGGATTCTTTTGGAAGTCTCAGGTATACCTTTTAAAGAATTCCTGCAGGGCCTGAGATTTAGCTCAGTGGCACCGCACCTGCCTTGCAAACACAAGGTCCTGAGTTCCATCCTTGGTACCCCCCAAAAATGTACAATTAAAAGAAATGGGTATAATTTTTTTTCCATAAAAATCTTTGATTTTCTTTTACCACATTACAATTCTAAAATCTCAGACACTAAAGTAATTGAGTATTAAGGATTTGCTCTATATAGCAGTGACTTCTTGTTAGGATTATGGTACAAATTAGGAAATCCTTTACTGTTGCTTTTACTTTGCAATAATTTCAGTTTCCTGTATTTCATATATGTAAAAGAAAGCATGTATTTTGATATTAATAAATAGCTAAAATGAAATGGTTGGAGAAACCATAACTTCAAAAGTAATACTTAATATTTAAAGGCATGATTGAAATACATGGTGAATGTTTAAATTAAAAAAAATTATTACAGAAAAAACACATTACCATTAATCACCCTCAGAATAATCCCCTCACTTTGAACACACTCTGCCATCATTCTTATAACATTCTGAAGCAATTCTAGAAATCTTTGGTCAGTACATTTATAAGGTGTGCTGCTGAGTTCCATCCACTGGAAAGGCAAGCCTGGAAAAGCATTATCAGGTGTGTCCTCATCCTCTTACTCTCTGGATTTGATTCCACACTACTCCTTGCTCTTCCCCAAAGTCAAAATGACCTGAAAGGTAAACCCTTAACTGATTCAAGATCTCAAGGTAGCCATGAGACAGCTACTAAATTGACTCATGAAGAAGGACTTCCAGAACTGCTTTGGAAGATGATAGGATTGATGACTTTTGTGTGTTTGAAGCAAGGGGAAATATATTGAGGGGAATATTAATGCAATATGCTTTTTGCTGTAATAATTTTTTTGTGTAAACATACACTGTAGTTTTTGATCACATCTCATATTTCCAATTTAGTCATGTAAACTGAATCTTGGAGTAGCAATTCCAGGGGAGTAGCAGGAGACTGTACCAATGTTTTGTCCTTTCCCCATCAAACCACACTTGTCTCTGTCTTTTGGTATTTGTGGGCACATTCTTAAGGGTTTGTGAAGACTGACGACTATTAAGTTACGGACTATGATTGTACAGAAGGTGAAATTTAAGGGTCATGCAAGTAAATCATGTTTAAATCATGGATGGTTCGTGTGGCCAGGAGTTTTACTGTGTGTCTTGCCCTGCCAGTCTGCCTCCCTCCCGCCCCTCCTTCCTCTTCCCTCCCTCCTTCCCTCCATCTCTGCCTTCCTTTTCAGATTTGTGAAAGAAAGGCTTAAAAGAAGTTGTAGTTGAAACACACTGATAGAAAGTGTACATTCCCTGTTATCACACTGATTGAGGATAGTTTTCTTCTTTTGCTTTGTGTTGACATCTTACTACTAATTTTTATTTAGATTTAATTTCAGTGATTTTCAAATGTTCCATAAGTGGCCAAAATATCATCTATGAAATTTAAACTTAATTATTTAATGATGTATTACTTTCATGTTAAGACAGTACCAGAGTTCTGTTTTTTATAACTTTATCTGATTAATTCCATCTGAACGATATACTAGTTTAAAATGAATTTTAAACTCACTGGGCCTCTGAGCATAAATTTTTTAAGTGAAGAGTCATCTCTTTGGATAATTAAAAATTAATGAGATATCACTCCTAGAGTGAACTCATGTTAAAACAAGTGAATGGATTGTAATCTATGATTGCTAAAGTACAATAAAATTGGCTGTTTTTCTTCATTATAGCTTTTTAAAATAAAAATATATTAAAATATTCTAATTACTTTTATAATTCTTTCAAAAATCTATCAAGCTTTTACACTCTGAATGTATTCTAGTTAATGAATTTAGCCATAAAATATAGAGACTTTGCTACCTTCCTTTTGGTAAAGTATGCACTGCTTTGTAGGGAAAAGGCCAAGCTGAGTAGGAGCTTAAAACTTTGCTAGAGAAATTTCCTTGGGAAAAATGTCAAGGGCTTTGAGTAGAGAAAGAGAAAACCCAGATAAAGAAAGGCAGCAAGTGGCCTTAGGACTTGCAACAAAAGACCAGAGGAAAAGCTGACCGGCGGAACACAGAGAAAGATGCCAGGATAGGAAGCCAAAAAGCCAAGATAGCTGTCTCTCCCCATCTCCAGTAGAATGTAAGGAAGCAGAGGGGAGAGAGGGAGGGGACTGAGTAACTTTGGGGAAAGCTCTTTATTCAGTGTGTATTCACACCTGTGCACGAACACACTTACATATATGCATATATGCGTATGTTTTCACTCCTGGGTCACTATAGTAGATATCTACATGCCCCCTTAAATGCTAAGCTAACCATGAATAAAGAAACCTCTTTGTAATCAACTGCCCACCTCAAAGATAAGGCCCTGTCAAGGGCAAGTAGATAGAAAGAAGACCACTGGAAGAAATGATGGAAGCAGAGATGCCTGGAAGCCACTTGAGTTAGGGTGAGTTCCAGGAGGCAGATGGATCTCTTACCCCACAAAACAGACTACGGCTGAGGGCCTAGAGGCATCTACCTTTCCAGTGCACCCTGCTCTAGTTGTGATGGGAGTAGCTATCTGTTCTCTTTTCATGTCTTTCTAATAAAGTTCCTTCCTAAAACTTTGTTATCTTGCTGCCTTACTGATAGATTTCTGTGAAGGGAGCTGCTTGCCCCAGCAGAGCAGCAATGTTCATTCTCAGATGCGACAGGTTTATTAATTTTGAAGAAGCCAATAATTTTTCTGATTATAGCCACCTGCATTCTCTGAAGAGAATATAAATCTGCTTATACCTTTATTTTTATTAAACAATGAAGTAATATATATATATGTATATA
>NW_022900948.1:7689716-7697444 GCF_012274545.1 Fukomys damarensis | reverse complement strand
ATATATATACACCTTATAGAATTTTCAACAAGTGTTTAGAATTAAATAGGACATATTCTGCTTCCTAACTCAGAAGTTAGGAACTGTTCATCATACATCTTTCTAGTACTCTTCTATAATTTATATATAAACATGCATCTCTTTAAAAATCTAAATAGAGTGATACCTTGGTTCACAAACTTAATTTATCCCATGATTTGGAGGAAGATGGTCATGTTCATGTTTCTGCAGGGAAGATGGCATCATGTTCGACACCGATGCAGAGAATGGAGCACAAGTTTGCCTAATATTTCTGTTCCTGAACTAAATTGCTTGCAAACATAAGCATTTGTGAACCGAGGTAGTACAGTATAACCACATGGTACTATTTTTTTGCAGCTCAGATATTTTTCATGTATCAATATAGGTAGAATGTTTCTCTTATAAGACATATTATTCTGTCCCATTGTTTTTAATACTTATTCACTATTGTATGCACAAATCATCATTTATTAAGTTTTCTCCTTCAGACAAGATGCGTAGGCTCCTTTCTAGTTCTTTATTGTTACATTATTTAATATATCATACATGTAGTATACATACCAATTATTTTGCAAATGTGAGAATATTTAACGTATCAGTACATTTGCAGAAGCAACTAATTGAAATTCAAATAAATGTGACTGAGGTGCTTAAACAAACAAAAATAAACTTGGTTCTATAAGAAAAGTTTTAGTAGGATACCAGCTTCAAATATGCGAAGACTGAAGCTCTGAGTTTTGAAATGTTTCTGAATCTCTTTTATCTTCTGTGTGACATTTATTCTCTGAAAGAAATCTGTGTGTCAGAAAACATGATCATCAGTTGATTTAGGTTGTGTCCTTCTTAAATGTTTCCACTTGAAGGAACTGTCTTTTCTAGGATTCATATGGAAATTTCTCAGTGGGACTTCATCCACTTTTGTTACATGCCTAACTCTCAAAACACTCAAAGTGAGGAGGTTGAAGAATTAATAGCTCTGCATTCCAAATTCTGTGATTGAGCGTTTCTGTCATAACCACATAGGATGAAATCAGCTTTTCACTGAAAAAGTCCAAACACTTACAAGGAGTATTAATGTTTTGCATTTTGTTAGAAATGGCCACATTATTCTTTTGAAATAATTTATATTGGAAGAAAATAATGAAATAATCACCTTGCATCACACTAACAGCACATCACATTCATTTGAATTTAGGAGTTAAATTTAGTCTTGTATTTATTTATTTTTTGTATTTTTCATTAATATTAGTATGCTATTGTTTTCACTTATATTTCTTCTATCAGTGTTGCTTATTTTGTATTAAACAATTTATATTTCTTCCACTTATCTTCAGGAAACATTACATATTATGAATCTTAATGCTCTCTCACAAAGGTGGCACATATGTTCTGTAGTCTTACATTGTACTTTTCAGCTTAATGACACTGTATTCTTCATAGCTTCTTATTATTATATATTCCTCAGGGAGGGTTCCCTCTTAGCAAGATTGTTCAAATGTTGTCTAACATTTCTTCTAGCATATTTGAAATTTTAAAAAAATTGACTTATTTTATATTGCCACCTATACCATTTAAAAACAAAAGAGTTATGACATATTATAATACATGCCTCAGTAGAAAAGAGGGAAGTAAATACATATTGATTGATATTGGAGAGAAGATTAAGGTTTCCTGGAAAGGTGTCACAGTTTTTACTTCATAATCACATTCATCAGTGAGGAAGTGTCTTTCTTATCAGTGGCATCTGTAATCCAATTTCTTTCCACCTGCTGTGATTTGATTGCCTTCTCTACAACTCGTGTTGATATTTAATTGCTATTGCAACAGTTTTAAGAGATGATCAGGTCGTATGGATACCAGCCTCTTGGATAGGATCATACTGTTATCAGGAGTCAGCTAGTTATTTCGGAAAAAGGCTTTGTTATAAGAGAGCTCTCTACAGCAAGAGTGTGTGTGCCTGCATGTTCTCTTGCTCTTGTTCTACCTCTGCCAGACCTGTGCTCCTGTGCCCATCTGCTATATTTTGATGCAGTAAACAGATGTGTGCCAGGGACTAACACTGTGCTTTTACACTTTTCAGTTTCCGGGCCTGAGAGTCCAATAAACTTCCATTGCTGTAATTTGCCTAGTCAGTAGTATTCTGTCTTCAGAAAACAGACTATAAATCCACCTTTCTTTTGTAGCCTCATGAAAATATTTACTTTTGTTCTCAGATTAAGCTTTATCCCAGTCACAGGGTGCCAGGTATCACATCTTCATTTGATGATGTCCTAAATAGAAAGGGAGAAGATATAAGTGGTAGTAGATTTTTTAAAAACTTATGACCATTTCTTTTTATCAAGAAGGAGACTCCCAGAATATGTGTCAGCACACATACCCCTAATATTTCTTTGGTCAGAATATAGTCTTCTAGCCGGATCCCCAAACTAATCCTATGCATAGGTGGGTGAGATTCCTGTGATTGGCTTAAATCATTCATTCTTCATCCTCTAGAGCTGAGCAAGAGCCATATGAGCACATTTATTGTCAAGAAGATGTGAGGCAATGGTTGGGGAATGGGCAAGTAGTAGTCTGTTTGGCCAAATACCTAAATAGATCGCAAAGACCCGAGTTCAATCCCCGGTACCAAAACAAACAAACAAACAAACCAACCAACAAAACAAAACAAAACAACAACAACAAAAACCACTAAATAGAGGACTTTAAATCTGCAAAGAATTTTCATGTATTAGATGTATTAGCTTGTTTGATTTGTCATATATTTATGTAAAGACAGCTTTTTTTCCGCAGTGTTTCAAATGAGGAAACATCTTAAAAATCATATGACTCATGAAGAAATCCATAACAAATGCTGGCACATCTGTGGGGGGAAAAGGAACCCTTCTATGATGTTGGTGGGATTATAAACTATAAACTAGGACAATCACTATGAAAACTAGTATGGAAATTCTTCAAAAAACTAAAACTAAAAATTCCATTCAACCCAGCTATTCACCTTCTAGATATCTTTCAAAAATACCTGTGTTTATAGCAGCAAAATTCATAACAGCTAAATTTTGCTAAATTTTGCTAAATTTTGGGAAACTAACGGTGCTGCCAACTTTGGAAAATGTCATCCCAAGTTACTGTGTTGACTTGGCATTGTACAGAAATGGACAACCATATTGGTCTTGAAATGTTAATTTATTTTTATTTATATTTTTATTTTTTTCCATGTTTACAGGGGTAACACATCGTACTAAATATGTAAGGTCATATCTACGTGGGTTTGATTACAGAAACTAATATTCTCTAAATAATGAAAAAAAGAATAAGATATGACTATAAGAGCGAGAAGCAATTTAAATATGTTCAGGGACCATTTTCATCTCCAGAATTAAGGATTATTTTGATGTTACATCATTGCCTTTTCTCTTTTACTTTCCTTTTTAGTTTTATTTTAGGATCCCCTATTTTTAATGTTCATACAGAGATTTCTTTACCTGAAATACCGAACAGTTTCTTTGGTGTGAAAAACTACAATAGTACACAGGATCCTAATGAGATAATTAATAATGTGAAATAGGAAGTAAAGGGCTAAAGGTGTAGGGAAAGTGGGAAGGGTGGGGGAAAGGTAATCAGGGAGAGGAAAAAAATATGAGAAACTGAAAAAATGGAAATAAAGTGTTTGTAAATGGGGAGGGTAGGAGGGGGTGAAAGGAGGTCAGGGACAAGGGGAAAAATGAGAATCAAGACCTATTATGTAAAGGTATAGAATCCCAATGATGAATGTAATTGTATTGTATACCTAGATTGTACCAATAACCTCAATAAAAAGAAAAAAAAATTCCTTCATATTTCTTATCAGTTTTGTTCTGTTTTGTTTCACTACTGAGGACTGAACATCAGGCCTGCAAATGCTAGGCAAAAAATCCACAACCGAGCTACCACCACATACCCTTCCTTTTAAAATGTTATTTCTAGAGAGGGTCTACCTAAATTTTCCAAGCTGGCCTTGAATTTGCTATCTTCCTGCCTCAGGCTCTCAGATAACTGGAATTAGAGATATGCATCACTGTACCCAATTTATCTTTCTTATATTAGGTAAATCCTGTCATTTTTATTAGTACATTTGCATTATATAATGATTACATTCCTTGTGGGGAGTCACTACTTGTACATAACACATCACAATTCTTTTTCATTTCTTACCTCTCCTCTTCCTCCCCTCTCCCTTCATCTCTTGGACCCCTTCCCTTTTGCAATAGATCTATCTTCCTTTTTCTTATCAATTATCTTTTATTTTGATCTTCAACTATTTATAATTTGGGTTTCTCATTTAAGAGAAACCATGCAATATTTAAGTTTGCGGGTCTGATTTATTTCACTTAACATTATGATCTGAAGGTACATCCCTTTTCCTATAGGTAACACAAGGTTATCTTTCTTTATGCATATTAGTATTGCACTGAGTATGAAAACCAAATTTTCTTTTATTTATTCATCTGTTGATGGACATATAGGTCACTTCCAAGTTTTAGCAAAGTTCTGTTGCTGTTGTGGTACCTGGCACCATTTTTTCTATTAGTTCTTAATCATCATCTCGAAAGAGAACATTCTAGAGTAATATTAAATGTAGCTCTGATAAAGCACGGTCCCTACTATGTATCATAAAGCAGGTACTAGATATTTTACATTCATTGAGGTATGATACAGTACTGTCCTACATCAATAGTACTAGATTCAGTTTTGGTTTGAAATTTACTTTGTCAGCAAATAAGATTGCTACCCCTGTTTTTTTCTGAGCTCCTGTCACATGGAAAATTGTTTTCTATCTTTTCACTTTCAGGCTATGGGCTTCTTTTTGCACTAGGTGTGTTTCTTGTATACAACATATTATTGGATTTTGCTTCTTATTCCATTTTGCCAGTCTATTTCTCTTGATTGTTGAGTTGAGGCCATTGACATTGCTGGTTATAACTGATATGTACTGACTTATTATTGACATGTTATTGTCCTTTTGTTGACTCTTTTAACTTTTTCACCTTCTCCTTTTAATTTCTTGCCTTGCCTATTTGATTTGCTCTATTGGGCCTCATGGTGTTGTTGCCTTCATTGTCTTTTTCTAGGATCTTGTTTAGAATTGCTTGTAGTGCTGGTTTGGTATTCATGTACTTTCTCAGGTGTTCTTTGTCGTGGAAGTGTCTTATTTCCCCCTCCATTTTGAAAGAGAGTTTTGCTGGATACATCAGTCTAGGTTGGAGGTTGTTCTCTTTTAGTACTTGAAATATCTCATTCCAGGCTCTCCTTGCCCCAAGGGTTTGTGTTGAAAAGTCTGCTGTGATTCTGATGGGCTTTCCTTTGTAGGTGATTTGTTTCTTTTCTCTTACTGCTTGTAGTATTTTGTTCTTCTGTTGGGTTTCTGGGATCTTGATTATTATATGTCTAGGTGTAGATTTTTTTTGATTGCAGCTAGTTGGGGTCCTATATGCTTCAGTTATCTGAATGTCGAATTCTTCCCCTCTGTTTGGGAAGTTTTCTGTCATTAATTCTGCAAACAGCTTTTTTAAGTCATTTGTATTTTCTCCTGCTATTTCATGGATTCCTATCAGTCTTATGTTATTCTTCTTTGCATCATCTAGGAGTTGTTGGATCGATTTCTCATGATCTCTTACTGTTATTCTTTTATTCTGTCTTCTTTTATTCTGTCTTCTTTTATTCTGTTGCATACACTTTCAATAGAGTGTTTAATCTCCTGGATCTCTGTTTGAATCTGTTTTATGGATTCCATTTCTTTCCTATGTTGGGCGTTTATTTTTTCCATTTCTTTCTTATGCTGGGCCTTCATGGCTTCTATCATGGTCCTGAGTTCATCTATTTTTTTGTCAGTTTCTGCTCTAGAGTCTTGAATCACAACTTCCATTTTGCTCACTATCTCTGTGGTTATCTGGGAAATTATTTCTGTTTTGAATTTTTCTAGAGCCTGATTAATCTGTTTTTTTACTTCCTGTGCTTTGAGTTCAGGGTGTCCTGGTGGTTCACTATCGGCCTTTCCATCCTCATTTGCCCTACTGTTTGCCATTGGTGAACTGGAAGTCTGTCCTTGTGTCTTGCTGAAGTGCTTTCTTATTTTAATTTTTGTTGTCAGACTGTCCTTGGTTTAATCTCTGGATTATCACTCAAATCTTCCTGATAGAGTTGCACCCTAGCTTCTGTCTCTCTAACGACCCACAGACATTCTCATCTTCATAATATCAGAGAAAACAGCTCATCAAATCAATGGCAATGCTTTACCCCAACTGATACAATCAGCAACACATTAAGATCAAGCACAACTTGGACACTGACCACCTGTGGTAGTCACTAGTCTATCACCCTTAAATCATTTGAATTAAATTGAAATCAAGAAGCAGTCCAGAATTGTCTGCAGTGAACAAACTTTTCAATATAGTGTATTTACCATTTAATGGCTCAGACAGAGCGAGGATGCAAGACCCCTGATCTCATTTAGCTGATTGCTGAACCCCATGACGCTGACTGACCTCGGGCTGCAAGGCCCAGATTGAGGTCACCATCCTTCTGAATGGTTGAACTCTGCAATGTTCTATTACAGGTTTCCCCCGCCCTTTCTTTAAAGATTTTCAAAGTTGGGAACTCAGAAAAATACCCTTGATGACCACCTCTGTCTTTGCAGAGTGGGTCCAAAGACTATTCCCGGCGCTTGAGCGATGACTGCTGGTTCGGGAGCAGGCATGGTTCTCCTTCCCGCGGTGGATCGGCCTACCTTCCTGGTGCTTGAGCGATGGTCGAAATATGAACGAATTTAATCAGGTCTTCTGATTTCTAATTCAAGACTTACTTGCTATACATTATCATTTAAATAAAAAATAATGTCTTTATGATAATAAAAATGCAGGATTAATTTTAGATACATACTTGAAACATTATCACCAGATATTTTTATTTCCTCTTTTTCTTCCTTTGGGTGATAAAATTGTCTTGGGATTTGATAGTCACTATAGAGTGGTCTTTTGTTACAAAAAAATGTCAGCCACATAGCAATCTATGTTAAGTCCTTTACCATATAGAGGAAACCTACAATTAGTAAAATAAAGCAAATGAAACATTTTCACAAATATATTCAGGGCAAGTGGAAAACATGAACTAAGTGGTTTCATGGATAGTTTCCATTTCTGTAGGAATGAGATGCAAGGCAAAGATAACTTTTGAATTATGTCACTTAGATAAAAAGTATTTAGGAGGTATCTCCATATTGATTTCCATAGTGGTTGCACTAGTCTGCACTCCCACCAACAATGGAGAAGGGTTCCTTTCTCCCCACAACCCCGCCAACATTTGTTATTATGTGATTTCTTGATAGCAGCCATTCTTTGTGGGGTGAGGTGGAATCTCAGTGTTGTTTTCATCTGCATCTCTCGAATGACCAGTGATGTGGAACATTTTTTCAAATATTTTCTTGCTGCTTTTAGTTGTTTGTCTGAGAAATGTCTGTTCATTTCAGATGCCCATTTTTGAATCGGGTCAATATGGAGATACCTCAAAGAGCTTGGACTGGAGGTTCCATTTGACCCAACCATCCCTCTGCCGGGTATCTTTCCAAGAGAACTAAAAGAATCATGTCAAAGAGAAGTATGTGCACCCATGTTTATAGCGGCACAGTTTGTAATAGCTAAATCTTGGAAACAGCCTATTTGCCCATCCGTTGGA
>NW_022900948.1:7680804-7688963 GCF_012274545.1 Fukomys damarensis | reverse complement strand
TATTGAAGATATACTCCTAAGTGAAATAAATAAGTCACATATGTGTAAATACCGAATAGTTTCCCTGGTGTAAATAATCTGCAACAATGCATAAGATTCTAATAATATTACTGACATTTAGAAATGGGAAGAAAGGAGCTAAAAGTGTAGGGAAGGTGGGATGGGTAGGGGAAGAGTAAAAAGGGAAAAGAAAAAAATGTGAGAGAATGAAAAGATGAAAATAAAGTGTTTGTAGATGGGGAGGGGAGGAGGGGGTGAAGAGAGGGTAGAGGTAAGGGGAAAAAATGAGAATCAAGACTTGTCATGTAGAGGTACAAGATCCCAACAATGAATGTAACTGTACTGTATCCCTAAAATGTACCAATAAACTCAATTAAAGCTGAAAAAAAAAAGTATTTAGGAAAGATTTTACTGCTCTGGACTTCTCAAGACTTTAGAGTGTTGCCAATTTAAGTTATTTTGTTGTTTCTTTGTTGTTGTTTTTCTAAATAGTATGAAATAGGAGAAGAGACATGGCTTTGTTTATAGTCTCTCTCCCAAAGAAATATTACTTAGATGCTTTATTGTCTATTGTAGGAATTCATTCCAAAGCAATCCTGACATTTCACATACAAAGCTCTTAAGGCATTAGTGTGCTCACTCATTTAAAAATAATTCAGTACTAAAACATTAATGTCTGAGTATCTCTTTTGTTGACAGCCAGTCTGACATTCTAGTTTAGATAAATTTAAGTATGAAAACAGAAAGTGCTACATTTGCTGCATTATGAATATTCTGAGTACCTAAATTAATAAAAGATGATAGGTATGGATCCATATTATATAAAAGTTGTTTGTTTTTATTTAAAACTTCCTTATTCAAAAGTCACACTCATTTTCAATGATGCTAATTCCTTTGATTTTTATTGGTTTATTTATGTGGCTCTTTTTCTTTGCTTGGTCAAATTTTTCAACTTTAAGGATCAGTAGATTAAACTTGTATAATTTTATATTCTGTGCATACTTAGTTTTAATCTCAAAGAGTAGATTCATTTATCAAAGAATTTCCCCCCATAACTCACGTTGTGCCTCTTGTGATCTAGTCCTTGTAGTTATGAATCTTGAAAAGTTAAGCCTGTTAGGACTCCTTAGAAAAAATCAATTACAGCTCAACAGGCTCAGCACACATTATACAGTTCTGCTAATGTTCAAGTTTAGGATTATACTTTGATATTAGATTATGTTCAGTCATGTCTATGAGACAGTGGTTGATTATATATCATCCAGGGTACCTGAGAGTCTTGAGAATCTTTTTTCATACTTGAGAAGCTTTTGGAATACTCTCCAGACTTGATTAGGGTAGGGACTTTCCTCTTCCTAATGTAATGGTATTTCCAGGATAACAGTGATCAGTATTCCCAGTGTAACAGTTATAGACTAGCTATTCTCAATGTTTAAAAGTTTAGCTGTTCAACAAATATATCCAATAATAATTATTGATATAAGTTTTCAAAAACAATTTAGGATTCTGATTATGAAGCATTTTTTCTCAGGAAGGGCAAGTATTACTTACGGGAGATACAATAATTGAAAACATTTTTGTAACAGCGTTTTGAACTATAGGATAAACATTTTACTTTTTTGTTGTAAGATAATCTACAGGGGAGCTTTAGCAAGAAGAGGTTTTCATTTTATTGCAGTTTCCAAGGAAATGCTAAATGAATAAATTAGATATTGAATACAATTTATTGAATCAAATTAGAAATAGATATGTTGACCAAAGAAAACCTTACTGTAACTATCTTAATCAGTTATTAATTGTACATACTCATTAATGTCTGCAATAACTATAGTATTATTTTGACACAGGTCCTATACTTGCCATGAAGATACACACCACATATATGCATGTGTGTGTGTGTGTGTGTGTGTATGTGTGCATGCACATATGTGTATATGTGATGCAAATTGACACAGGTCATCTAATTTTGATATTTTCAAAGAAATTCTGCTTTGATGTTTGCCTGCAATGTAAATTGCTCAGTTATGTTTCTCATATTTTTATCCCTCTAACCAACTGTAGGCCATTTAAATTTTGGTTATTTCTATAAATGGTATTTCTAAATACCATTTCCCAAATGGTTGATAACATCATTTTGAGTTACAAAAACTCACTACACATGAGAAATGCTTATTTTAAAACAAATACCAACTCATATTTAAATTTCTTTGTCTTCATTACTTCTTGGTCGTATAGTGGAACATTGATCAGTAATTTGCTTCAGTTATTTGCTGTTACATAGAAAATAAAAATCCCACTTAGAGATTTAAAAGAACAATTACAGTCATCACTCATGTTGTTGGCATTGCTCGTGGATCCTTAGTTTGAGCAGGTCTTGGCAGAAGTGATGGGCTTCTGGTGGGGTGGGATAGGTTTAAGGTGAATGAACCACATTGAAGATAAGTCACAGAACAGGCAGATTGGCTCTGACTATTGCCTGGAATCTCACCTGGCACTGTGAGTCAGGATCCTGGTAGATCCTTTATTGGCTGCTTAGATTTTCTTACACCATGGATGTGTTCAGTAGTGTGCTGATGGAACAAGGCATAGGTTTATGGCATTTTAATGACCTGGACTTGGAAGTCACATAGCACCATTTAACCTGCACTCCCTTGGTTAATGCCTTCTCAAAAGCTTACCTAGGTACAAGGGAAGGGTACATAGTCCCTTTTCTTGCAGTAGTCTATGTTTCTGTAATTCAGATCTTTCAACATAGAAAGCAATCTCAAATTATTTTTTTAGCAGTTTTAGTATCATTTGGGAGATTATTAGAAATGCAAATTCTACTGAGTCAGACACTGTGAAAAGGGCTACACAGTAGCCCTTGACAGTAATCTGTCAAGCCTCTCCAGGTGTTCCTGATGTAAGCTCACATTTAAAATAACTGTTTAAAGAATTCAGATACATTTATTTTTCTGTCTTAAATTTCTGAGACATTCACAGGAATACTAGGAGCATGGATATAGTTGCTTTACCTAGTTAAAATTGAGTGGAAGTTAATAAGCATATTTTTCCTCCAGTGTTCTTTAAGCTAACAACACAAAGAAGACTTGTCCATTTGTGAAATTACCTCTGGGTTTTAGGAGAAAAAAATTAAAAATGCCTTATATTACATGGGGTTTTATTGAGGAAATCTAATCTGTATATAATTTTATAATAATTGCTTCAGTAATATTAACATTTTCTCTAATTTATAATCAAATATTTGTCATAATTGGAATGGCTTGCCTAATATGGAACTTTAGCAGAATAAAACAATTCTCTAAAGTAATACTCTGGAATAACACTATAAGAAAATGAGATAGTATTTAATTGCTCACTTCTAGGCCATTTCAAATATGTTATCTCAATTTAGTTACTGTTTCCTTCACTTTATTGAACAGTATACCATACACCACACACACACACACACACACACACACACACACAATGTTTTAAAAAATTGCTACAGCAGGTTGGTCGAACCAGTGACAGCTTTGGTCTGGTGTTATATTTATGTCAGTAGTTCTCATAGTCAGGTTTCTGGATGAGCTATATTTTCATGGTCTGGAATTATATTTGAGTTGCAAATCCCTTGGCTCTATCCCAGACTTAAGGAAACTGAAACTCCAGAGAGGAAGACCTAGCAATCTGTTTGAATAAACTGTTTCAGTTATTCTGAGAACTCTAGATTGAAAACCATTCATTGAGGTTCCAGAGAAGCTTTTGTTATTTACTTTCTTGGGCAATTTTATACAAATCATTGACTATTCGAGGTGAGATTCTTCATCCTAAAAGGATTATACAAATCCCTGCATGTTAGGTGATTGTGAACATAATGAAGTAATATGTGAGACAGTTTTATGAGTCACAAAGTACTCTCAAATACTTGGTTTTTATCACAGCAGCCTGTGAAGGTGATTGAAGGTTTTATGTATGTATTCTTTTAGGAGTATGATAAATGTTTTAGGAAGTATTCATATTTCCTTCCAAATGAACAGCTTATCTTTATCAGTATTTATTAGCATGCTGTCCAACATGCCAAGCATGAATTTTGGGAAGAGACAGGATGAGGATGAGTTAAAAATATCTCCAAGAGCACCTTTTTTGGAAGGGAATGTCATGAAGTGTGTAGCCACAGCAGAACTTCAAAAGGTACTTGGGAGAAGAGAGTAGAAAAAGAATTTGCTGAACAATACTAATGCTGACGCTTTCATTCTAATTTTGATTCCTGATGTGTAGGATCTCATTCTGTCTTGCTTGTGGCTCAAATAACTGCATGCTCCATGTGAATCAGGAGTCTTGAGAATTGGGGCTGATTTCACTCAAGCTTTGGATCACTTAAGGATAGTTCCATGGCTAGGCTTGGTGTCACAGGCCTATAATTCTGGTGCTCTGGGAGGCTGAAGCAGGATGATTATAAGTTTGAACCCAGTGTTGTCAATTTAGTGAGTTAGTAATGTTCTGTCTCAAAATAAAAAAAATAAAGAGGGCTGGGAATACAGCTCGATGTGAAAGCCCTGGGTTCATTCATATATATTGGGAAAATAGGAGTGGAGAGGACTTTAATGCATAATGTAACAAGCCAGTGGGATTTCAACTGAGAGGCAAATCTAGTAATTGAAAAATCAAGGACTAGAGATTAAGTCTGTGGAGGCTTCTCATTCATAATCCTTACAGAGGTTTAGGTCTAACTGGAGGGTTCAAAAGAAACAGATAATAAAATGTAAATGTTTAGAATTTGAGTGATGAGGATCTAGAATACTGGTAACAAGCCTATGTCACACGTGCTGCAGCAGGCTGTTTGTATCATTGAAAGCTCTAAAAGGTTCACTATCACTGACGTAGACTACCCTTTCTCTCTTTCTCCCTCTCTTGCTCTGTAACACACATGTGTGTGCATAACTACAATAAAGCCTAAATGAAAGCAAATGAAGTGAAGGCTGAGTGAGACCTTATAAAGTTGTAACCCCCTGGCAAGTTCTTCTTTTGTCTTCTCTATCACAATGGAGATGATTCTCAATGGGATCATTATTGGATGCTTTGGATAAAATAGACAGGTTGTTTTATATGTCACTTAGATTCTCCTCCACTCTGCTAAGCACACTATCTTTTCAATTCTTTTCTTGTTTAGTTATTAATATAATGCATGTCACTAATGTTATAGAATGAATAAAGGATCTCTTCATCCTATAATCATATTTTGTCAGAAGAAATTTTCTTTCTAAATGAATTTAGAAAATTGCATCTGAATAATATAAAGAACAAAATATATAGATATAGCCTTGTCCATTTTCTCTATGCATTCTATATTTTTGTTAGCTTAGAAAACAAATTACTCTTATGGACAGCAAATACATAGTAATGCTGCATGAGGGAGTACAAAATTCTTTTTTAAAAATCTTTCATTTTTATAATATGAAAGCAAAACAAAATAAATTCAAGTATCATTCCACACTTTAAAGTCGAACTTATAGATGGATTTAAATTTGAAAAAAAGAATGAAATTTTTGTTTAACAATCTCAAGTATTACTGCTTCCATGGGATCAAGAAATTCTACTATCCCTTTTGGTTCTGTTGATGGTTTCTTTTTCAGTGCAGAAGCTTTTTAATAAGATGAGATCCCAGTTGTTGATTCTTTGTGCTAATTCCTGTGCTACTGAGAATTTGTTCATAAAGTCTTTTCCTATGCCAATGTCTTCAAGAGTTCTGCCTAACTTATCTTCCAGCAAATTTAGTGTCTCTTTTTTAATATTTAGATCTTTAATCCACATGGATTTTAGTTTAGTGCGTGGTGAAAGACAAGGGTCTAGTTTTAATCTTTGGCAGGTTGAAATCCAGTTTTTCCAATGCCATTTATTAAAGAGGCTATCTTTCCTCCACTGAGGATGGTTGGCTCCTTTGTCAAAGATGAGGTAGCTGAATACATCTGGAGTTGTTTCTGCATCTTCCAGTCTATTCCACTGATCCTCAGGTCTGTTTCTTTGCCAGTATCATGCTGTTTTTAATCACAGTGGCTTTGTAGTATAGTTTCACATTGGTAATTGTTATACCTGCTGCCATGTCTCTGTTGCCTAGGATGGCTTTTGCTATTCTAGATCTCTTCTGGTTCCAGTTGAATTTTTGGATTACATTTTCTAGTTCTGTGAAATATACTGTTAGAATTTTTATTGGCATTTCATTGAATCTGTGTAGCACTTTTGGTATTATGGACATTTGCACTATGTTGATTCTTCCTACCCAGGAGTGGGGGATACCTTTCCATTTTCTTATATCCTCTGTGGGAAAAAATTTTACCAGCTGCTCTTCAGACAAAGGACTATTATCTAGAATATATAAAGAACAAAACAAAACAAAACAAAAACAAATTAGCCACCCCAAATGTGAAGACCCAATTCAAAAATGGGTATCTGACATGAACAGACATTTCACAGACAAAGAAGTAAAAGCAGCAAGTAAATATATGAAAAAATGTTCCAAATCACTGGTCATTTGAGATATTAGGATGAAAACAACACTGAGATTCCACCTCACCTCAGAAGGAATGGCTGCTGTCAAGAAATCAACCAATAGCAAATGCTGACAGGGTGTGGGGAGAAAGGAACCCTTCTTCATTTGTTGCTGGGAGTGTGGACTGGTGCAACCACTATGGAAATCAATGTGGAGATACCTCAAGGAACTAGGACTAGAGGTTCCATTTGACCCAGCCGTCCCTCTTCTGGGTATCTTTCCAAAAGAATTGAAAGAATCATACCACAGTGATATATGCTCACCCATGTTTATAGCAGCACAGTTTGTAATAGCTAAAATTTGAAAACAGCCCATTTGCCCATTAGTTGGAGACTGGATAAAGAAGATTTGGTTTTTCTATAAAATGGAATACTACATAAAGAATGAAAAATTAGAGTCATTCATAGGAAAATGGAGACATATTGAGGTCATACTCAGGTGAAATAGATAAGTCACACATGTGTAAATACTGAATAGTTTCTCTGGTGTAAAAAGCTTAATGTGTAAATAACATCCAAATGGTATAATTGACAATGTGAAATAGAAAGAAAAGGGCTAAAGATGTAAGGGAACTGGGAAGGGTAAGGAAAAGGAAATAAGGGAAAAGAAAAAACTTTGAGAAAATGAAAAAATGGACATAAAGTTTTGTAAATATAGGCAAGGGAGGAGGGGATGAAGGAAGGGTGGGGGTATGGGGTAAAAATGAGAGCCAAGACCTATCATGTAAAGGTACAAGATCCCAATGATGAATGTAACTGTACTGTATACCTAAAATATACCTATAAACTCAATGAGAAAAGATAAAAGAAATTCTACTATCCCTGATTTCAAAAGAGTGAAATATGATGAAGTTTCAAATTACTGTTAGGTATAAATGTATAATTAATTTTCTACATAGATCTTTGAATATAATATTGAGTTTCTTTTATTTTACATTATTTATTATAATTTCCCTCACACAGTATGTTTCTACTTCACTGCCTAATGGTAATTACAGTGAGCTTCATATACCACAATGAAGTTTTAGTTTACTCCTTGATTTCTCAAATATTTTTGCAGTAAAACAACTCTAGAATTGGATTTGTTACATTTTGTTACTATACTAACATGATTTCTGAATGGTACTGCTTACCATTAGACATTCTTTGTTAAGCTTCAGTGTATTAATAGAGACTGAAATTGAAAAACCAGGACAGAATTGCAGAATGTATAAATGCAAATATAAATGTATATTTATACATATAAATTATCTGTATATAAGAAAAAACATACATACCTCAGGAAAGGAAAAGTAGTATGATTTTTTTTCAACAGATGGTGTTACCCTTGAATAGGGGACCCTAGAGATATCATATATCACAGAAAACCCATTATGCTGCCAGCCCTTAGAGAAGAAATTGAAAATGCATGTGAAGCAATTTCAATGACCAAGGTCACATAAGTAGCAGTTCACCATACTAACAAATGTCTGGAAGTTAATGGCCACCACTTGGAGCAGCTCTTGTAATTGTAAAGGCCAAAGGTAACTTGTATTAATCTCAAAATGTCTCAATAAATTTAGTATCAAAATATTTATGCAAGCTTTTCTTTTCCTGGAAGGGTATATTCATTTTTATTTATATATATATGA
>NW_022900948.1:7658547-7680660 GCF_012274545.1 Fukomys damarensis | reverse complement strand
GTGTGTGTGTGTGTGTGTGTGTGTGTGTATTATTTTCAAATATACATATTTGAAAATAATAGAATGTGGTACTTCTATAATTGAGTATTTCACATTTCACTTTATTTATAAGTCTGTTTCCATTGCCATCCTCAAATCGTGAGCATTTTTTTGCAAAGTCATTCTTTCTTAAGTAAACCTCATATACTCAATGATGTTTTGTTTAGTTTTAAACTGAATATATTTTTTGTATTTTATTTTAAAATATACAAGTTAGGATGGTGAAGATACATTCTAAACTAATTTCTATTTTTTTATAATCTTGTGAGGTCTTTACAAGTTTGGGGAAATGTGCTTAAATATATTAATTTGCATGTATAGTATTATTTTAATTATTATTATTACTTTTATTTTGTTTTGTTCCAGAGTAAATCACACATTCTAGGAGGCAAAAATCATTTGGATATTGAGTTTAATGTTTAGATCTAAGGTACCTCTTGTGATACCTTATCCTCCTGAAAGAGTGAACATACTTAGTTTTTTCTCTGGTAATAATTTATGAGGAGCAAGAAATATATGGACAGTGAATTTCCTATTACATTTTTTAGTGGAAGAATCATGTTGAAATTGATATTCAAAGACCTATGTAAGAAGGCTAGAATTTTATAGCATGTTCCATTAGTAATGAGATGTTGCTTTCCAAAGATACAAATAACTTTTTCATGCACTTGAGTTTGGAAGTTATCAGAAGAAACTTAATGGCATGCAAACTATAGAAGAATTTTAGCTTTATTTATTAATACTCCATCTATATGCTTAAATGAGATGTAATCATGTACCAAAGTACATTTATCTACTGTTTCATGTCTAGTAATAGGTAAGAAACCCAGCTGTAAATGAAAGCCATTAGTTTTATCTTCTTTTCTTGCCTAAAGTCAACAGTTGATTGACTGGTGTAATATGAATTTAGAGGTAACTAAAATCTCAATATTGATGAAACTACACTGTATAAGCCATCAGTTCTCAGTGATGGCACATAAAAGCCAGATACATTTTCGCAGCTCAGTGTACTGTGAGAAGTCAAATGGGGCTTTTTTTGTTGTTTTGCAGATTTTCTGTGGGCTCTGAGTTACACATCCTCTGGGCTGTGTTACAATTTTATTATGAACAACTTAGCTATATTTGTAGTAAAGAATGAATATACACTGATGTTTGTGGTAGTTATTGCCTCATACCTTTTTTTTCAGTGTATATCTAACAAAGCAACCTATATTAGCATTAGACGAGAAGGCAAAGCTATGTTTTGAGGTCCATTTTAGAACCCTTTGCTTGATTTTCATTGCTGTCACTTCTAGACTGCCCTGGTGGGAAAGCTTCCACAATCTTCCTAACTTTATAACCACAGTGTTTTTGTGTGTGTTTCTTTCATCCTGTCATGGCTTCTCACTGAAGGGCAGTTTTGATTTTGTTTTTAACCTTACAGAATGGATTTTTCTTTGCTCTTAGCTTCCTTGAGATGGCAGTGTAAGCTGTTTACTCTGGAATAAATTTCTTTTTTTCTCAAGAAATGAAAAACCACCTCACTGTTATTGGACAATAACTTACACATTCCATTATCTCAGAGTTTTAAAAGTTCATAAATTTTTGTTTGTTTGTTTGTTTTTTTTGCGACAGGGTCTCACTATGTAGTTGAGACTGACCTGGAGTTTGCTATGTAGCCCAGGCTGGTCTCGAACTCACAGCGATCCTCTGGCCTCAGCCTCCCGAGTGCTGGGTTTACAGGTGTGCACCACCACGCCTGGCTAAAAGTTCATAATTTCATAAAAGCTAGACTAGATACTCTGAGTACTAGCTAGACGAGACACTTAGATGTACTAGATACTATGAGTGTTATTGTAATAAAATAGTAATTATTTGAGTATTATTTAGAGAGGATTCATTTTAATTTTCATGATTTTTTTCATTCATTTTTTGGGTGCTGTAAAGAAAAGCCCTCATTTAAAAAAAAAAAGAAAAATCCTCAATCTTTGAAAAGATGATAATGAGAAATATCTAGGTCACATATTTATTTCTGCTAAACTCTTAATTCCTGAGATTCATGAGAGAAAAAGAATTGTAATCAGCTCATTGCAATACTCATGAATATTAATACCAATATCACACAGGCAAAAGACAGTAAAATAAAAAATGGGTAGAAAAGTACAGAATGATCCTTCATCTGGGCAAATGATGAACCCATAAACTTTAAAAAAATATTTTCCACTGTTGAGTGTTTTGGGAATTTTAAAGTCATAAAAGGAAAATATCTTCATATACTTAGAATCAAAGAGTAAGGATACAATAATTTATGCAAGGGAAAGAGTAATGTTAAGGCAGTAATATGAAAGACTTAACGGTTATTAATTTTTCTTTTTGTGGGAATAGAAAATTGTCAAACTATTCATTATTTTTCAGCAGTAATTATAGCAAGAATGAGCAAAACACTTCATGTAAGTTGCTATGATAAATTCTTATCTCCTCTTGTTCAAACAAACGACATCATTACTGTTGCTCTTTTGGGTCTTTAGGAATTAGGTTTGAAGGAACTGATGCTAGAAATCAAATAGGGTACATGCTTCAGTCATTGGGATTCTAGAGACTGAGGTGTTAACTCTGGAGATACAGATTTTTTTTATTAGAGGAGATAATTCTACTTAGTGCACATAGAACCAGTATAAAAATAAGAGCAGGCTCCTAAAGGTGATTTGTAAGTGGTCACTAAAAACAATCAAAACAATTTTGATTGAAGTGCACTATAAAATTCTTAGACTATCAAGTCACAGTTACTTGCTTGCTTTTCATAGGCTCTGGTAACTCAATCAGTGTCAGTTGCATGAAAATGTGTTTATGTCCATTTTAGTAGAAGGAAATTCCTCTCTGGCTCCCACGTGGAAAAAGTCAAGGATAAGGTGGATGCTCTTTGCTTTTATCTCTTTCACATTTATTCAGTTTCTAACTACCTAGGGAGTACATGGTATTGATCTATATTATTTTCTTTTGGTGAAATTCAATTTTTTTATGATCTTATTATGTGTATGTATATATATATATATATAAAATAAGTTGATTATGTGGATAAAAGGATAATTTCAGTATAAGCCATTTTAATGAGAGTTTGTATTTCCCCATTTTCAAGACTAAACAAGAATATTTGGCTTTTTAAGTAAATGTTTTTTCCTTGTATTTGTGTGGTGTATTTAAAAAATAATTTCTATTGTTTTAAGATTATGCTGGTGGAATATATTTGAAATAATATATGGGTAAAATGATAGGCTCTGACCTCAAAAATTCTGTAATGTAAACTTCTGTGACATTTTCTTGCACTGCTAAAAACAAGCCAGTATATGATACTACACTGTACATTTTCTGGGATCGATGTAGACCTGTGGGTCAGAAATTGTAACTTCTATGCCTAGTTATGAACTCTAAAATAAAACCTTGAAGGTGGGAAAAATGAATTGATGGATCTTGGATTTAAAAATCTCACGTCAAAAAAAAAAAATTCTCACATCATAGGAATTTAAGCTTGAATTTGCAAGCTGGTAATTGACAGCTTTGCTCCAGTTTTTCCCTGACCTATCTATGTTTCTCTAAACTACAATATGACCTAACTTCATTGAAATAGGCTACTCTCAAGAATACATATGGAGCTCAGTGGTACCGCTGCCTACCTTGCAAGTGGAAGGTCCTGAGTTCGATCCCTGGACCAAACAAACAACAACAACAACAACCCCCAAAATACATATGGGGATTGAGTGCTAGTTCTGTACATTAACTGCTAATTAATCACACATTATGCTTAATTAATAGTATGAATTACATGCAATTGCAACTTGTATTAAACCTACTTTAAAATGAAAGTTTTAAATATGTGTAACAGTGCTTGCTTCGGCAGCAGATATACTAAAATATTTTTAAGATGTTAATGATAATTAGAAAATAGGATTGAAAATATGCAGTGTGGATACTGTGCAAGTACTGTATAATTTCTCTGTTGTGAAAACCTGAAAGTGTAGAGGAGGATCAAAATGTATGATAGATAATGTGAAATAGGAAGAAAAGATAAAGAGGAAGTGGAAGGGGAAATGAAAGAGGAAAAGGAAAAAAACAGAAACAAAATCCTTCTAAATAGAGAGGGGTAGAGGGGTTGAAGGCAGGGCAGGGGAATGGGGAAAAAATAAGAACCAAGATACATCATGTAAAAGTACAAATTCCCAATGATGAATGTTTTCATATTGTATACCTAAAATTTACCAATAGACTTTATGAATAAAAAAATGCAATGCTAACTTTAACTTTCAGAAAAATGAATATTTTAATCTAAATATTTCATAAAGTGCATTTACATGGAAAAATGAATATTTTAAATTATAATTATTTTATCTGGGTAAGGAGCCTATTAATGTAAGGCTGTACTATAAGAAAGTCTGAATGAGAAAAAAGACTAAATGAGTATTAAGACTGCTGCAAAAAACAGTGAAGAGAGAAGTAACTCTACTGAAAGAAAAAAATTAAGAGAAACAAAGGGAAAATTACAGTGCTAACCAAATTAGGTATTATCTGTAGTAGCAAAGACTTCTGCAAATGTGTTGCTATAGAGTCTGCAATGGAGTTGGTATTGGGTCATCAGAGGCCTCTTGATCGGTGATCTATGGAAGGTAAGTGCCCTTTTCAGAAGTAACATAGCCAGGGACTAGAACCACAAAAACAGTTAAAGATCTGACTACCATATGGCAAGGCTTTTTAAGAGAATTATAATGTTGGTACTTGTGAGATTCAACTATACTGGAGTCTTGAGTAGCAGATCACCCCCAAATTTCTCATTGTCACTTAGGAGAAGCAATAGAGTGATAACATTTGCTGAAAAGGCAATTGGACATTTGTACTTGAAACTGTGCAGGTAGAAGGTGCTTATTAAATGTTTAATGTAAATAGTAGTTATTTCTCTGTGACCTTGCGTTCTGCATCTGTATATTCAACCCACCATCATGGATCAAAATATTTGAAAAACAAAATTATATCTGTAGTGAACACATACTGATATTTTCTTGTTATTATTTTCCAAATAATATAGTATAATAACTATTTTCATAATATTTATATTTATATTATGTACATTATAAGTGATCTAGAGATTATTTAAAGTCTTGGAGCATGTGGGAAAACTATGCCTTTTTATACAAGACTTGAAAGATGAGAGATTTTTCTATCTTGGGTATAGGTGGCTCAAACCCATCCTCCCACAGATACTGATGCAGTGACAATTGTACAGTGTGCTTGTCAATTTAACCGTCTAATATCACTTTTAGTAAAGTTACTTATTTCTGTTTCAGATATTCTCCTCTGTATTGGAAGTCAGTATTGAAAAATATTACTAAAGAGAGCTCCCTGTAAAACAATGTTGAAAGGGAATTTCTGGAAGACACTGTTTATAATTTGTTTACCAAAATATGGTAGCATGAACCAAAATTATTCTTTCTGTCTTAACCTTATTAAAGATTTTTGGAGTGTAATTAAGCATTATTGAACCAATACATGGTTATAAAAGGTTGAAAATTAAAATGGACTAAATTTTTCTTAGGAATCAAAATTGTCACTGCATTATTATTATTTCTAGAGTGTTTGAATTAGTGAAGCTTCATTTGACTTAATGAATTGGGAGACTTTAAAGTAAGTCCATTAATTCTCTGAGGATTTTTATCCAAAGATAGTTAGGAATGAACGTGAATAAGTTCAAGGACTCTCTTCTATGACAACACATAAAAGTACAAAGCAAAATATCTTATTTTAGTAGGTGAGGTAGAAGTGAGTTTGAATAATTTTATGCTGAAACAGTTTTCCCAATTCAGGTACAGAATAGTGCAGCTTTAAATGTTTGAAAAGCAACTAGCCATGTAGCTTGCTTGCTTTCTCTCTCCCTCCCTCTCTCCCTCCCTCCCTCCCTCTCTGTCTCCCTCCCTCCCTCTCTGTCTCCCTCTCTCTCTTTCTCTCTCTCTCTCTCTCTCTCTCTCTCTCTCTCTCTCTGGTACCGGGGATTGAACTCGGGTCCTTGTGCTTGCAAGGCAGGCCACCAAACCACTGACCTAAATCCCCGGCCCTGTAGCTTTATTTATTGTATTGGCACATGGATAGTTTATTTTTTAATTATGGTAAAGCAAAATTCCATATGATCACCCACGTTTATACAGCAAATTGTCTCACTGTCCCTCAACATCATAATATGCTCTTTAAAAAAAAAACCCAAAACAATAGGTTCTAACCAGAGAAATGAATCAATAGATTAGCCACACCCTTATGGTTTCTATGGTTAACTGTTTTTCTATGTCTTTCATTATTTTCATCTTTGGAATTGAAATGCATTGCTCAGTCCTAATTGAAAAAGAATGAAAATGTCTTATGTAAAATGTTTCTATAAAGCATAGAATATGGCAGAAATAAGATGTTTGTAATTTTAGGATTTTGACATTGTAAAATGATTATAGTGGAATAATTACAATTGCATGGACTATAAGTTTAATCCCAACTCTGTCATTTATTCACTGTGTACAACTAGGAAAGTTACTCAGCCTCTCAGTCACTTTCCTCCCCCATCTACATGGAAAGGTGAGCTTGGAAAAACCACATGTGAGAAATTCTTTGGCAAGTAGTAGACTAAATGTGTTGGTTGCTTTCTCGTAGGGAAATGGCTCATGTCCAGGAGGAAGGGTTCGCAGGCTGTGTAAAAGTATAGAGAGATGTGTTATTAGTAAATAAAATGACACCAAGACAAATTTAAGATACAAGTAATAAGTAATTTAAAAGAGGTCATACACTGGAATATGCAAATATTTCCCTCTCCATCACCAACAGTAGCAGTGGTAACTGCATTGTCACTACTAGGCACTATTATGATTGCCATGATGCTATTTCTATTAATATATGAAATAAGTATGATTGAAAATCACTGTTATAAAATTGACTGTTCTTCAGAAATAACAACAGGCTGGAGAATTTTTAAAGCATGATTTTATTATCTCTTCATGAAGTATTTGGAAATATTTGTTGGAAATTGGCTAATAAATCACTAAAGAATTATAATAATAGTCATGTTAAAGGACAAGATCTCAATAATGAATGTAGCTGTACTGTATACCTAAAATGTACCATTAAATCCAATTTTAAAAAAAGAATTATAATAATAATCAGCTTTATTAAATGCCTTATATTGTTTCGTTTGCAGATAGTTTTATTTTTTGGTGGTTTTACCAATAAACTCAGTTAAAGCTGAAAAAAAAAGCTATTTATTTATTTATTTATTTATTTATTTATTTATTTATTTATTTATTTATTTATTTATTGGTTCTTTTGATAAAGGGCCTCACTATGTAGTTGAGACTGACCTGGAACTATGTAGCCCAGGCTGGTCTCAAACTCACAGTGATCCTCCTACCTTAGCCTCCCAAGTACTGGGATTACAGGCATAATTCTACAATGCCCAGCTAAAAATGCTATTTAATATACAAGAAAGTGAGCAATATATGTAAAAATTTATGGATTGCTCTATAAATGCAAGTGATATGAAAATTTTAATATTGTAAAAATTAAATCTATAAACCTGATAATTTTCTTATAATAGTTTGACTATAGTTAGAAGATAATTACTGATGCTTATCTGACTGTACTTTGACTATTTAAAAGATGGATTTTTTTTGCAAAACATTTAGTAGTACATTTTAGATATGCATAATCATAACATTCATCATAGGGAATTTGTCCCAGTACATGATACATCTTGCTTCTTTTTTTCCCCATTCTTTCTTCCTTCCTTATGTACAAAAGCTTTGTTTCCATTTTTTCCTTCAATTTTATCTCTTTTTTGGGTGTGCCCTTTTCTTCCTTTCCCCCACCCCTTCCCTTGTTCCCCTTCCCATTTGAAAATTCTCTTCCCATTTCCCCATATCTGTTACACATTTTAGTCCTTATTCCCACTTTTGGTTTCTCACACCAGAGAAACTGTGGTGTTTAAATATGTGTGTCCCATTTATTTCATTTAAGAGTATGGACTCAAGATGCTAACATTTAGCTGTAAATGTCTGAAATGTATCATTCTTTATGGCAGAGTAGTATGCCACTGTATCAAAAAACTACATCTTCATTCATTTGTCAGTTGATGAGCATTTGGGCTGATTCCAAGACTTAGCTATTACAAACTGTGCCACCATAAACACAGGTGTGCACATATTGCTGTAATATGATGCTTTTTATTCTTTTGGGAAGATGCCAGTAAGGGAAATAACTGGGTAAAATGGAACCTCCAGTTTTAGTTCTTTGAGGAATCTCCACACTGATTTCCACAGTGATTGCACCAGTCTACACTCCCCACTAGCAGTAGAGAAGGGTTCCTTATTCTGCACCACCATGCCAGCATTTGTTATGGGTTGGTTTCTTGATAGCAGCCATTCTTTCTTGAGTGAGACAGGATCTCAGAGTTGTATCTCTGAAATGGCCAGTGATGTGGATATATCTGTTTGCTTTTTCTACTTCATCTGAGTAGTGCCCATTTTTAGATTGGGTCTTTAAATTTGAGGGGTTTGATTTTTTTTTTGTTTAGTTCTTTATGTATTCTATATATTCCCTTGAATAACAGCTGGTAAAACTTTTCCCACGCTGTGGGTTGTCTCTTCGCTCTGTTGGTGGTTTTTCTTGCTTTGCAAAAGCTTTTTAATAAGATGAAATCCCACTTGTTGATTCTTTGTTATATTTCCTGTGTGACTGAGGTCTTGTTCATAAAGTCTTTGCCTACACCAATGTCTTGTTCTACTTTTTCTATATCTTCCAGCTGACTTAGTGTTTCTGTTTTAATATTTAGATCTTTGATCCATTTCAATTTTAGTTTAGTGTGTGTTGAAAGATATGGATCTAGTTTTAATCTTTGGCAAGTGGAGAGCCAGTTTTTCCAGCACCATTTGTTAAAGAGGCCATCTTTCAGCAGAGATGTTTGATTCGTTTCCTTTTTCAAAATAAGATGGTTGAGTATGTCTGGAGTTGTTTCTGTATCTTCTGATTTGTTTCATTGATTCTCAGGTCTGGTTTTCATTTGTTTGTTTGTTTTTGTCACAGTAGCTTTGTAGTATAATTTTTAATCACAATAGCTTTGTAGTATAATTTCAAGTCAGGAATTGTGTTGCCACCTTCCTTGCCTTTGTTGTTCAGAAATACCTTTGCTATTCTAGGTCTCTTCTGGTTCCAGATGAATTTTAGGATTGTTTTTTCTAATTCTGTGAGATATCCTATTGGAATTTTGATTGGGATCACATTAAGTAAATATAACAATTTGGAAGTGTGGCCATTTTCATTATATTAGTTTTTCCTACCCAAGAATAAGGACTATCTTTCCATTTTCTTTTCTTTTTTTTTTTTTTTCCAGTACTGGGGATCGAACTCAGGCCCTTGCGCTTGCAAGGCAGGTAGTGAAATGACTGAGCTCAATCCCCAGCCTATCTTTCCATTTTCTGATGTCCTCTTTGATCTCCTTTTCAGAGTACTGTACTTTTCATAGTAGAGATTTTTTACTTCTTTCATTTTATTGACTCCTAGGTATTTCTTTTTCTTGGATGCTATTGTGAAAGGTGTTGTTTCCCTAATTTCTCTCTTGGAGTGTTTGTTATTCATGTACAGGAAGGCTATTGAGTTTTGAGTATTGACTTTGCATCCAGCTATACTACTGAATATAGTTATTAAATCTAGAAGTCTTTTTGGTGGAACTTTTGGGGTCCTCTATGTAGAGTATCATGTCATCTGTGAATAATGATAATTTAATTCTTAGTTTTCCTATCCTTTTTCCTCTTGTCTCGTTGTTTTGGCTAATGTTTCCAGAAATAATGTTGAATAAGAGTGGTGGCAGTGGACGTCTTTGTCTTGTTCCTAATTTTATAGTGCATGTCTTCAGTTTTTGACCGTTTAATAAGATGTTGGCTGTTGGTTTGTCATAGATGGATTTTATCAGATAGATTTTTTTGACAGATGAATATCTGTATTAATTGACTTTGGAGACTAATGGATATATTGTTTATTTTTTTCATTTTCTGACTTCATAAAAATCACTTTATATCAATTTAAAGAAAACTCTATAGAGTAAAAGATTCACCTTTAGGTATTTAAAAATATATGTACATGTTTTATAATTCCCATTTTCAATTTTTTGCTACAAATTTTTGATTAAGGTCCCAATAAGAGCAAGAGTGTATATAAGAATTGGAGGACCTGAACATTATTTTGGTTCTCTAACAACCTAATTTTATTCATGTAGATGAAAGTTTGAAATACTTGATTCTTTTTCAGTAGCCTTCCTTTTGCAATCTTATGAAAATGACATACTTTTAATAATTATAGTTTTATGTAAAAATTCTCTATTTAAAGTTATCAAAACTGTATTTGAAGTTCTCTTATTTTTGGAGAGTCTTAAGTTTAATGAAACCTTGTGTTTTGGTTCAAAATTATGGCAGTTTAATTGTCTAGTGTAAGGACCTGGTAGCTTTCAAAAACATTTAAATTACCACTTCATGTGATTAAAAAAAAGTATCTTTCTAAGTTACAGTTTACAACACATTCTTTACCCTCACTTGTTTTTTTGTTTGTTTGTTTGGTACTGGGGATTGAATTTGGCACCTTGCACTTGGGAGGTGAACGGTGGAACTGCCCTCACTTCTGATACTATCTTTCTTTTAAATTTGTAGGTGCGTAAAAGCGTTTGTACAGTGTTTTTAAACACAACTTCTTTGTTGTAAGAATGAATGAATGACTTGATATGATTTTGCAAGAATTCTAAATTATATTTATTTTGATGACAATTATTAAGGCCATTAAAAGTCTTACATATTGTAGGTATAAATATAGGTATAAGTAGTCCAGGGCTAACTTTTTGTTCTTTATTCTACCAACTGAAAGAATAAAAAACTGGTGGCAAACATTTAGAAGCAGTAGTATATTTGTTGAGTTATATTTGTATAAGTGTATGTACATGCATGTATCCTTATCTGCATTTATCTTGTTTTATTTGCATGGAGACATTTGCTACAGAATACACAATTATTTAAATTGATGTCATTATATTTTACAGTCAAGAAGAAAACTATTTTGGGCTGGGGCCTTAGTTCCGTAGTTCTGCCACCTGCCTTGTAAGCTTAAGGTACTTAATTTGATCCCTGCACTAAAGAGAAAAAAAAAAAGTCATCAAGAAGAAATTCGTTCTATATGAATGGAAAATAAAATCAAACAAAACTTCCATATTCATGGGACTTGTTAGCATAATAGTAAATCAACTCATGATACAAACAGGTTTGAAATATTCAAACTATATAAATTTAGTTGGAAAATTTGTTCTAAGAGTATAGAAATATATTTTTATTGATTTGATGGGTTGGTTGAAGTTAAAATTTAATATTTTTATTGTGCAAAAATAGGTATTTATTGAAAATTTATAAATTAGAAGACCACAAATAAGAGTAGCTTGAACTTTTTTCCTTTGGTGTTATATAATTACGTTAGTGATAAAAGTAGTGTGTTGGAAAATGACTACTAATGACAACTCTGTATTTTCGTTCTCCTTATGTTTGGCTCAAGGTATTTTCTGTTTAAATATAGATAGAAGAAGAAAATAGTTTCTGGTAAGAGGAAAGATAATTGGCGAGATAGACTTCCATCTTCACACCTGGATCACCACGACCTGTGACAGATGACATTTGCATAATGTGAAGCTGCACTTACATGTAGGTGATCCTTAGGATGGTTTATTGCTCTGAGAAACTGCCAGAACTTCAACTCTGCTTCTTTTAAGTTATCCCGAAATGCCTTTAAAATTAAATAAAAATAAATGAACCATTCTGACGTAGGAGCAAAAACCCTCAAAGCAAATTCCAAATGCATATCTATTACTTTGTTCCTTTTCTTCTAAACACATCAGGCACAATACTAATAGAAAAACATCAGTATCAAACACATGTTGATTTTTGCTTAAAAGAGAAACAAGTAACTTGTAAGTTAAAAAATCTTCAATGTGGTTTATTTAGAGACATTGTTCTTGCCCAATTTTTAAATTTCTCCTTCCATTAGTATGCTGCTGGGAGGGTAATTCCTGTTGACTACTTACAGCATGGCAATCAGCCATCCTACATGGAGGAGCTAGTCTTTCCTGCCATAGGGCTTTGAGTGTTAAACTGCAAGGCGTGGGGGGATGACTATGAGTTTTGAGTGGATTAAACCAGTTCTGAGAGTACTGCTTTCAGAGCTACTTTGGCACCTGCCTGTTATTCAGCTGGTTCTCAAGCATCCTGCCAATTCCCTGAGCTGAGATAGGCATCTCTTATGCACTTGCAATAAATTTCTCTTTCAAAATTAGCAGATCCATATTGGCAATAGTATTTGCAAGCAGTTACCTTAACCAATGATATTTTAAGCTTATTACTTAAGATTAAGTTGAACTTTCTACTGTTATTCCATAGGAGGTGTGGAAACAAATGATCCTTCTGAAAAACTTTTAAAAATTGTTGATAAATTAGCCTTCTAATAGCTCACATTTTAACATGCATATAAATTATCTTTTGACTTCAGCTTCTTTGCAGTAAAAAGCATACAATCTAAAAATTTCCCTATTAACAAACCGAAGTGTGAACTAGAGTGATATTAACCATGCCCACTGTTACATAGGAGGTCTCTAGAACTTTTTCAATTATAGTTTATTTGAAATATTAATTAATTAATTAATTAATTTTTTAATGTCTATTCACGGTAATGTGCATTTTTTGTTTTGTTTTGTTTTTTTGGTACCAGGGATCAAACTCAGAACCTTGAGCTTGCAAGGCAGACGGCGGCACCACTGATCTAAATCTCTGGCCCTTGAGATACTTATTTTTATTAAAAGGATTTGTCACTATACCTAATTCTGGTTTTGCTTCCTTCCATGGGTTGTGGTATATTGTGCTTTTGTTTTCATTTTTCTGATGATATTTTCTAAATTACAATTTGATTTCTTTTCTTGCATCTGTTGTTTGCTTAGGAATATGTTATTTAATCTATACATATTACTTTTTATGTACCCCTTCTGCTATTAATTCTGGTTTCCCTACCACTGTAGTTATAAAAAGAGATTTGGTGTGATTTTAGTTTTTTTACCTTTTTAAAGGCCTTTTTTGTGGTCTTTGTGTTATCAATCCTGAAGAACAGTCCAGATATATTTGAAAAGGATTGTAGTATGCTGTTGTTTGTGGGATAGTCTGTTTATGTCTAATATTAATTATTCAGTGCTGTTTTTCAAATCCTCTCTTTACTTATTGGTTTTCTGCCTCATTGTTCTATTGTTAAACATGGGAGTGAAATGTCCTACTATTTGATATTTTTTCTTTCTTAGTTTTGTCAATATTTACTTGATATAATTAGGTGCTTTGATAATTGTGGTCCGCCTGTCTGTTGCCAGACAGAACACCTGATGTGTAAAATAGAGAAAAGTTTCTTTTTTGTTTTCCCTCATGGTTTACAGTTTCAGTCCATGAATGGCTGTCTCCAAGGCAGAAGCAACATGACGAGAGGGTATGATGGAGCAAAGCTGTTCAGTGTATGGTAGATGAGAGCAGAATAGTATCACTGCACCAGAGAGGAAGAAGTTAAAGAGCAAATATAGACCATGAGGCCATGCCTCCCTAATCTACCCAAACACACCCAGAAAGAACCTTTACTAATCCCTGGGATGAGTAGAGCCAGTCAAGTTCATAATGCAGTTAACTGTTTTAATTGTATATTTAACAATTATTACTGCTTTCTTTCCAGGTAAATTAACCATTTTGTCACGGTATGACGTCTTTATTTGTCTCTTGTGAGTTTTTTTTATTTAAGTCTATTTTGTCTAATATGAGTACAACCATCCACACTCCCTTAATTACACTTTAGTTATCATTTTCCTTTTATTTTCAGGCTGTCTCTGTCCTTAAATCTAACAGATTCTTTTGTAGAAGGATATTGTTCGGTCTATCTTTTTTGTCAGTTCAACCACTGTATTTCTTTTTGATTGGGTTGTTTAATAACCAATTTAAACATAAAAAGGCTTTATAATTTGGGTTTGTTGTATAAGAGAATCCATGTGATATTTAAGCTTGTATGTCTGATTTGTTTAATGTTATGGTCTCAAGGTGAATCCATTTTCCTGCAAATGACTCAAACTTATCTTTCTTTATGTCAGTAGTACTCCATTGTATATAAATACAACAATTTCATTACTCATTCATTTGTTAATGGACCTATGGGCTGATGCCAAGATTTAGCTGTAAACTGTGCTGCTGTAAACATTGGCATGCATGTATCACTGTAATATGATGTCTTTCATTTTTTGGGGGAAGATAATCTAGAAGGGGAATGGCTGATGTGAATGAAATTCTGATTTTAAGTTTTTGAACAATCTCCATGAACATGTACTCATAAAAAATAAAACATTCAAAAAATAATCTTGCAACTAGTATTTTTCATGCGATTATTAAATGTCAAAATAAAAATTTTGAGATTTAATAAAAATTTGTAATAAAAACTTTAAAATGACTCCTGAAATAGAAACACCCTTACTATTTTATTATGTTCTGTCTGTTCTCTTTCTTCACTCTTGCTTTCATATTTGTTCCTGTGTTCTCTTGTGCTATCTTTTACTGTTTCCTTGACTTTTTTTGTTGTTGTCATATACTTTGATTTGTCTCATTTTTTCCTTTGTGTATCTTATACAGTAGTTTCCATGTAGTTATTAGTTGGTTTTCATGAAATTTATGATTATAATCACCTATTTTAAAGCAATATCATCTTAAACTTAGTCACAACCGACCACTTTTACTCTTATTTCCCCTCCCCTACACTTAATGTTATGGATAGCACAAATTACCTCTTTTTATGTTGTTTTATTTTATTGATTGGTATTGGTAATTGAACTAAGGTCCTTGCACTTACCAGGGCTGTGAGGTGCCACCAAGCTAAATCCCTAGCTCTTTTTTTATTTTAAAAATATTTTCGTTACATTTACATTTATTTTTATAGTATTGTTTTTAAGTTTAATACTGCTATTAAAAATTACTTATGTAGGGGCTGGGGATTTAGCTCAGCGGTTCGGTGGCCTGCCTTGCAAGCACAAGGACCCGAAATCAATCCCCGGTACAAAAAAAAAAAAAAATTACTTATGTAACACCATTACAGTATCATAGGATTTTGCTTTTGTCTAAATATATGCCATTGGTAGGAAGCTTTGTATGTTCATATACTTTTGTATTGGTGCCTGGTTTTCTTTCATCTTAAGTGATTACTTTTAGAATTTTTTAATAAGATAGTGTGATAAATTTTTTTAGTTCTTATATATCTGGGGAAGTCGTTATCTCCATTTTTGAAGAATATTTTTCTGGGATATTTAGTACATTTGATTGGTACTTTTTTTGTTTATTTCAGCACTTTGAATACAACATCTCACTTCCTTCTGGACTGCATGATTTGTGCTGATGTTCTGTGGAGCATCACAGAATGAGCCACTTATCTCTAAGTGCTTTAAAAATGGTCTTTCATTTTAAACAATTTTATTTTAATTTACTATGCTGTGATCTTCTTTTGATTCACTCTAGTTGGGTTACATTTGGTTTCGTAAATCTGGTGTCCATTTCTTTCCCCCGATTTGGGGAATTTCTTGCCGTTATTTCTTTAAATTTGCTTTCTGCCCTCTTTTGCTTCTTTTTCTATTTTTGGCATTTCCATAATGTTGTATTGATCTGTTTGATAATTTCCCAGAATTTACATATCTCCATTCTTTTAAGTTTTTGCTTCTCTGACAAATGTCTTTTGGGTGATTTCAAAAGGGTCCATTTTTGAGTTTACATATATTTCATCTACTTGATCAAGTCTGCTCTTGATCCCCTTTGAGGAATTTTTCAATTCAGTTATTTTGTCCTTCATCTTCAAAATTTTGTTTGGTTCTTTGAAATATTTTGTGTCTATCTTGACATAGAATGAATGAATGAATGAGACAGTTCATTCTGTCTCATTCTCTATGTTGTTCAGGCTGGCTTTGAAGTCATTACATAGTCCATGCTGGCTTCAAATCCAAAGTGATTCTCTTGCCTCAGCCTCCTCAGTGCTGGATCCCAGGAGTGCATATCCATGGCTAGCTTTCTCCTGATATTTTCATTTAGTTCCCATATCATTTTACTAGTCTTCTTTAGTCCTTATGATAGTTGATAGGTCATTCTTATACAGATGATCCCTGACTTATATATGTTTGACCTGTGATTTTTCAACTTTACATAGTACAGATGTGATAAATGTATGAGTAGAAAGTATATCTTAAATTCTGAAGCTTGATTTTTTTTGTCAGACTAGTGGTCTGTCGTACAATACTCTGTGGTGATCCTGAGCAGTGCAGCAAGGTACAGCTTCTGTTTATCTGTGCAATGAGAATAAATAATTCTGTAGCAGACATGTCCAAGTCATGGCCCTTGGGTCTTATGTGGTCCTGGACAGCTAGTAATGTGGCTCTCCAGGATCATAAGCTTAGTGTGATTTTTAGCATTATTCTTCCTGGCTCAATTGTGTAGTGCTTAAGCATAGACTAAAGAGATGACAGGGGATCGCTGTGTAGGGGAGGCTGTAGTACAGTATTCTCTGCCCCCTGTGACCTCCTTTATCCTTACACACAATCAGTTGAGATAAAATACTAGTCAGATGTTACATGCGCTTGTTTGAGACTGGGTGAGTTAAGTGCAGTGATTACTGGTGATAGTATGTTTGCCACCTATATGGTACCATTGCATGTCTGTGACAACAAGCTTTTACTGTTGTTGAGGAGACATAAGTATTTTAATTTAATTATTAAAGTTGGGCTTGTTTTGTTTTGTAAAATAATTGAATCAGGTAAAATGCTGGTTTAGCAGCTGTGGCATTGGGAATATAAAATGAATCAGATAGTTTTTTGAGATAAGGTCTCACTATGTAGTTGAGACTGACCTGGAACTCATTATGTTAGCCCAAGCTGGTCTCGAACTCACAGCGATCCTCCTGCCTCAGCCTCTGAGTGCTGGGATTATAGGCGTGCGCCACCATGCCTGGCTGTATCAAATAGTTTTCTGCTCATGCTATTGTTATAATTACATCTGTAACTTTGCTAATACTAGAAATGTTGTAGTAAAAATTAAAAATACAGAAATTTTGGTTACTTATGTACATTAACTTTATTATATATTTTATATGTGGCACAATTAATTTCCTCTTCAATCAGTGCATCCCAGGCAAGCCAAAAATTTGGATACCCAGTCTCCACAGTGTACTGTTTTGCTAAGGTATGAGGTTCTGTAGGTACAGTCTGTTATATGAGGTTTCAGCTTTCATATTTTCTAACTTACACTGGGTACATTGGGATGTAATCCTATCTTACATCAAGGAGCATCTCTACTTCAGTTTTTAAAGTCAATTTCTGTAGGTTTATTTTTATTGCATTATATTGTGTTTCCTGATTTCTTCCAGTGCCTTTTTTACTTTGTGTTGGGGTCCATGCATACAGCCAACTCTCCCAATCTGTACATTCTAACTTCACAATCAGTAACCTAGAGATTGTGGGGTCCTTTCAGCTCTTTTTTGTGAAAGCTTGTTTTCTGTATTTAGGTATGTAAATTTCCAATTAGTGAGTCAGATTTTGCCAGTTTCTTTTTTAGAACTTCATCATCTCTTACTCTCTTTGTCTGTTTATAGCTGTTATAAATTGTCCATCTCTGGTTTTTTTTTTTTTTTGTTCTCAGTGGTTCCCACATATTTAGAATATGCTACATCCTGTCAGCACTTTGAAACAGATGACAGAGAAATCAGTCCCTTAGGTGGTCTCATGAAAAGCTGAAATACTGTAAACACGTTCAGTTCTTCTCATTTTCCTGAGAAGAAGGTACCATGCTGTACTTGTCTATGCAGCACTGCCAATCCTCCAAAAAATAGCAAGCCACCCAGCTCTTTTATGCTCTCTATTGTGCCTAGGTATCTGCATTATGTCATGTACCATCAGCACTTTAAGACAGGCAGAACAGAAACTAGTCCCATAAGCAACCCCATCTCAGAAAGCAGAATGTTGGACAAATGCACCATTTCTCTTCTCAAGAAGTAGCTGGAACTTGGGACAATTTTTCCCCACTGGTACCATACTGTGCAGTGAGAAGGGCATGGTAAGTGAGTACCAGAGATTTTCCTCCTGGCTTTGGAGGACCTGACTTTCCACTTACCTGAGTTTAAGGAGTTTTGCAACTTATTTCAGGATTTCTACCAAAGGGAATTGATCATACATTGTTGTTGAATCAGATTTTCTATAATGGACACAGAACTAAGACTTGCTATTTTGTGATATTCTTGTTTAGAATTTAATATCATAATTGTCATAAATGCAGCAACTGTATAAAAATTGTCAGCTTTTCCGTTGCTGAACATGATACACGATATGCATAATATAAAGGAGGAGAGGTTTACTTTGGCTTGGGTTTTAAGGGATTTAGACAATGGTATGCAAGCTCCCAGAGGAAAGGGACTGGGAGAGTAAAGCTGCTTAGTTCTTGTTGTTTGGGAATCAGAACAGGGGGACAGTCCCACAAAGGAAGGGGCAGGGATTAGGTAATTTTACCAAGGTCACACCTACATGACTTACCCAGACATGACTAGCAGTGTTCTCCACCAGTCTTCTGAATGGCCCCTAAGTGAATGAAGTTGACAAAATCAACTTCATCTTCACATCTATCCCCTTGTCAACTTCGGTCAACAAGACCCAAACACATCTCTTTAAACCATACATTAAACCCCAAATAAACAGAAAGTCATAATTACACCTAACATGATACAACTTTTTCAAGTACAACTGAAAATGCAATACTTGTGTTCCCAAAATTTCAACAATTCCAACATTTTTTTCACCTTTAATTGAGTTTATTGGTACATTTTAGGGATACAGTACAGTTACATTCATTGTTGGGATCTTGTACCTCTACATGACAAGTCTTGGTTCTCGTTTTTTCCCCTTGTCCCTGTCCTCCCTTCACTCCCTCCTCCCCTCCCCATCTGCAAACACTTTATTTTCATTATCTCACATTTTTTTCTTTTCCCTTATTACCCTTCCCCTACCCATCCCACCTTCCCTACACCTTTAGCTCCTTTCTTCCCATTTCTAAATGTCAGTAATCTTATTAGGATCTTCTGTATTATTGCAGATTATTCACACCAGAGAAACTATTCGGTGTTTACATATGTGTGCCTTATTTATTTCACTTAGGAGTATATCTTCAAAATGTATCCATTTTACAACATTTTTCATAAGTCCAAGTCAAAGTCCTTTCTGAGGCTCAGGGCAGGTATTTAGTTGTGAACCTTTGTAAAAATTTAAAATAATTATATAACCCCAATGTATAGTCGCAAATGGCAAACATTCTATATCCAAAAGGGAGGTACAGAGGAGTAGAAAAAAAATAAGACCAAAGCAAGGCCAAGACCTAACAGGGCAAATATTAGATCCTGTAGCTCCATGTCCAATATCTGGGGCAAATGACTGAGGCATTTCTGAGAGCTTGAGTAGCTCTACTTCTGTGACTTTGCTGCTTATAGCTCACATTGTCTCTTGGGTTAGTACCACAGAAGAGTTGAAGCTATGCTTGGAAGATGTTCTGTGGCTCTGGCATCTCTGATTTCAGTGACTCTTCCAAATGAAACCTTTGTGTTTTGCACCTTTGATCTTACAATCTTGCACATGGTTCCTTCTGAGCCAAATTTAATTTTTTTTCAAAATTTTCTACTCAACTCCTCTTCTCCCAGTTCTCACCATAATCTTGCTAAAGCAGTCAGCAATGCCCATACTACGGCCTGAATATTGAACTGTCTGAACATGTCCTCTGCCCAATTAGTCTGTCACTCTTAATCTCAGTCTCTTGCTAAGACTCAGGACATAGGCACAATGAAGACAAATTTTCTGCCAGAGTGTAATCAATATAGCCTCTATTAGAGTTGCTAGTGGAGGTTTTGATTCCAACTGAAACTTCTTGATCCTGTTCTTTATTGTCTGCATTTCTGTGACCATTCTGATCTTTTGAGCTCCAACCAGAATCACCTAAACAGCTCTTTTTATAGTAGTAGCATTCTATGGCTTCTCTGGCCTCCATGTACAAAACATTCCAAATTTCTCCCTCAAAGTCATTCCAAAGGTTTCCAAACTAAATGATCATGTACAGTCACAATATTCATGCCACTTTTGTGGTCCTAATTTCCTGTATTAGTCAGTTTTTCTGTTGCTAGACACAGTACCCAATGCCTACAACTTAAGGAGAGGAGTTTTGGCTCATATTTAAGTCCATGGGAAGCTGGCTCCAAGGCAGAAACATCATAGTGCAAAGCTGTGGTGGAGCAAATCTTAGTTCGTGGCATCCAGGAAGCAGAAATAGGGAACAGTGTCAAAGAGGGAGGATTAAGGGATCAGACTGACTCACCCAGGCACACACACACTGTGCTCCTCTAATCCCCTGGACAGCTCCAAAGCCGATAACTTTGACAGTTAAGCTTTACCACCACAAACTACAATGGTCCCTTGACTTATGAATCGATCAGTTCGCGAGGGTTGGTGGTAACTCAGGTTGGTTGTAGATCAATTCAGTTGAAATGTGGATTTTTACCTGGGTACATGCTATAGATAACAAGAAGTGGATAAATCTTCCATTATCATAATTAACCCAAGTGGCTTATATGTCAGGCTGGTTGTAACCTGAGGGTCCACTGTATGAATAAAGCTGTTGAATTGAGGATGTAACATTCTCTATGGCCGTTGGCTAGAGGATCCTCTCAGATTTTGTCTTATGTAACACCTTGCATAATAACTATTAGCTGGCTTCATTAGAGTGAGCAACTGAGAAAATATGACAGAAATTACAGTATTTAGCAACATCCTCTCAGAAGTATCACTTATTATTTTTTGCTGCATTCTGTTTATCAGAATCAAGTTACTAACCATGTCCTGGTGATACTCAAGAGGGAATCATTCTAAGTCTGAATTAAAAGGTGGTTGGAATTGTGGTGGTCATTTCAGAAGCTGATGACCATAAAACTTATGCATTTATTTGGGGTTATATAACAATGATAAGTAAATATACATGACACATTAACTGTGCTGTTGCAAAATTTGTATGATCTTGGATTAATTACTAATCTATGTTGTTTTAACAGGTTAAATCGACTGTTTACAAAATGAAAGTAATTATGCCTACTTCATTGGGGAATGTAGAAAACCTGAGAAAAATAATTTTAATTATGAAGCACTCTAAATACTGATGTGTATTACTAATGTGCTTTGTATTCACTTAGGGTTCATGGCTAATTATTGGAGTGACCATCTCTGACACAGTACTTTAAACAGAGGGATGTGTCAAATGTAGAAAAGTGAAGTAAAAAATAACTAGAACTTTATTTTAATGAGAAAATATACAGCACTCAGTCAATGGTTGTATTAGGCAACATAAACAACATGCCAGGGCCGGGGATTTAGCTCAGTGCTTCTGGCGCCAGCTTTGCAAATGCAAGGACCCGAGTTTGATCCCCAGTACCAAAGAAAAGAAAGAAAAATATGCCAGTAACTCTGTTTAATTTGCATGGTAAGTAAAGGACAGAGATGGGCTCTATGTGCTGGGATTTTGTTAAGAGGGAAGGAAGCAATGTTTAAAGATTTCTAACCAAAGGGATATATATATATATATATATATACTTTAGCGAAGTTTATTGTACCTACTGTGTTAATCATGAATTAAAACTATTGTCTCATATTTTAATTGTATTTTCTGTAGCTTGCAATTTCAGAAGAATTTTGTTTTCATATGCTGTTCTCTGGTTGAGACTCCAGCTAATTAAGACTCTCTGTGAAGTAGTATTGTATATTTAAAACTATCAAACTATGCTAAATAATATTACACCTACCAAGTATCTATTATTTCCCTATCTTTCTTTGAAAACTTTATTTTATGATATTAGTTAATCTTTACCACTCTTCTCTAAGATCTGTACTATATAATTTTCTTTCTTTTTTTTTTTTTTTTTTTTTTTTTTTTT
>NW_022900948.1:7634011-7658515 GCF_012274545.1 Fukomys damarensis | reverse complement strand
TTTTTGGTACCAGGGATTGAACTCGGACCTTGCACTTCTGAGACAGGCAGCAGAACCCCTGAGTTAAATTGCCAGCCTTATTATTATTTTCTGATGATTTTACAAGTTAGAAATGCAGTACCTCACCTCATGTCCTATAACTAATAAGCTCATAAGTCAGGAACAGAGCCTTGTTATGGCTTGTATCTAGATGCCACCCCAATAAGCCTCATGCCCTCATAGGTGGGGCTTTATAGAGCTAGTGGCTAGATCTAGGATATATGATACTAGTATTAAAGGTGTGTGGTAGTAAATTATTACACTGATTACATTTGCATGGTTCTGGGTTGTACTACCCAAAAGGCTGGTATCCTGGATGAGATGAGAGGGAAAGGCAGCCTGGGTGCTGCTGCTGCTGCAGGTGGTTGCTGCTTGCTGCTTGCTGCCTTCTGCTCACCATGCTATGCACTGTTTCTCCTCTGCAGTATGCCCCTCTGCTGTGCCACTGTGCCTCAGAACTGGCTGACCATGGACTAAAACCTCTTCAAATTATGTGTGCTGAAATAAACCTTTCCTTCTTAAACTTCAGGTATTGAATATTTTGCCCCAGCTATGAGAGAAGTAAGAGAGACAGACCTAATAATGTAGCTCTAGAATCTTGCTAATAAAAATGTTATTATCATCTCATCCCAGTATCATGTGAAAGATTTGTAAAAATGTAAACTATCAGGTTTAATTTGGGGTGGGATCTTGCCCTCAATTGTTTTATTGTGTGTAGGATAAATGAAAAGAGCTAGTTAGTTGTGGCCACATATTGTGAAGGGTACTCATGAAGTTACTCTGAGACAGACCTTGTCCCTCTGGAGCCTCAAATTGAAATTATCTAAAATAATATTAATGTAATTTTACTTATGAGTCTTCCTCTTTCATATATTCAGCTAATTTGTAACCATAGATCTACATAATTATCACTGTTTTTAAGGACGCATGTATGAAAGCACCTTGTGAATTAAAGTATTCAACCTAGACTCATGAAATGTATGGACTGGGAGAATTATTAGGGTTTATTTAGCCTCTGCAAATTACTGATGATAAAACTAAAATTTCAAATGGGTCGAAAGTCAGTGAAGTCAAGGTGAAGTGGTGGAAGACTAGGGGTTATCTAAAACTCCAGTTTCATCAGTGCCCTTCTAAAAGTATCAAGAAAAGGGTAAAGTTACAAAATTATATCCTAAACAGGATTCAGACAGAAGAAAACTTTTCCATTGTACTGAATCACTGGGATTCTTATGTTTTTTTCTTTTTTTAAAAAGTTCAATAGCTGGAAAATAAAATGAGGTAAATTAAGAGATTAAATAAGTGAAATTATCAGGACAGATACATCTTTCTGAATATAAATATATCATTAATTTATTCATTGTTCACAGAGGAAAATTTGAGTTTGTTCAGTTACTATGCTGTATAGTATACCGAAATGTTTTTTGAAGAGTCAAGATGATATGAGTATCAATTAAGCACACATTTCATGAATCCGCTTAGAGAATGGAAATGTTTATTTGGAACTGAACACTGTTTAAAGTCCTTGTTATAGATTATATCTTTCATCAGTGTGTGAGAATATTCAGGGGAGAAGGAAAGCATGGTGTAGACTCACATTTGGGGAGGAGCACCATCTAAGAAGAGGAGGATGAGGTATTTGTGGAATTGAGCTAAACTCATGGAACTCAGCTCAAGGAAATGAACTGAGGAGGAAAAATATTTCCATAAAGGTGGTGTGGAGAAGTCAATGGTGAGATATTTTAGGATGAGTGCGTTGAGCAAACATCTGGTGCTTTTGATACATAATAAAAAACAAAATATCTGTAATTTTTATTAATAAAATATTAGTTTTTTAGTAGAAAATTATTTCTGTGGCATGTCACATATTGACCAAATGCATAATATATTAAGAAGTCGAGGCAGTATTTAAGAACTAAATTTTAGAAAACACTACTGTTATGGGAAGAAGAGGAAAAAAATAGTAACTACAATGGAAGATTCCTGGAAAGAAACTTTTCCCCCAGTTTGTGAGGGAAATTTTAAATAGTTTGTATGGTAAAGGAAAAAAAATCTTATGGAGAAGTTAATATACTGGCAAAATCTGAGCCATGTTTTCCATGGATTAATAATAGGTTTAAATTTGTCCCTTGGATGGGGGTAAGGGATGCTTTGTATTAGAAGAGAATGTCAGTGAGCATAGAGAAAGCAATTGATAGGAAAAGGAAGGACTCAAACTATGGCAATTGGAAAAGATTTGTTTCAGTAGTGAACTTATAAATATGTTTTCTCTATTCAAAGAAAATTCAAACTGAAGCAGTAAGAAAAAATAAAACAGTAAGAAACATTACAACTCTGGAGAGAAGATTAAGGGGGGAAAAAGCAATGGATGATTTTGTTATCAATGAAAATAATAGACTCATCCTTCATATTTTATGACCTGTGTGGAAAACTGTAGAGATTAAAGCCTTAAGTATAGAGCTTACATTATTAACTTTAATGGTAACAAATCTACTAAATGTCTGTGCTTTTAGTGAGGGGAAGAGGAAGCTCTTTTCATATCATATTCATTTAGCAGATGGACCATTAAGTAGATCTCATTTCTTATGGGCACCAAATAAAGCTTTTGTGTGGTGTCAGTAAACATCACCCCCAGGAAATTCTGGCTTTTATTGGCGGAAAAGAAAAAAACTACTCATGTTGTAATGGTATCATGATCGACAGTGATGGCTTAGTTTTTGGAGTGTTCTTTCACAATAAGAAGTTAATGTAGAGCTATTTCCGACAAACTTTTTTCACTAGTATGCCAAGAAATAAATGTGTCAGTTATGTGGGCTAGTAAGGAAGATGTTATTTATTTGAAATTTCACACTGTTGAAAATGTTGGTCCAAGCATAAAGAACAGATTATTCAGTCCTGACCATAACACCAAGTCCCTGTATGATACTCGCAGGTAATTTCTGTATTCTTGGCCTGAATGTCCACATTTTTAATGCTTCTTTAAGGACAAAATGAAATAATAATAGTCTTCAAGGAACTTTTATTGAGAAAAATATGTAAGAGCAGGATAATTAGTGACATTTAAGCTCTATGACATTTAAGAACATAAATCAGGGCTGGGGATTTAACTAAGTGGTGCTGCCACCTGTCTCACAAGTGGAAGGTCCTCAGTTCAATCTCCGGTACCCTCCCCCTCAAATCAGTTGATAAGTATGTGGACAACTTAGAAAAATTTAAAACAGTATAGGAAAGAATGTAATATAAAAAAATATAGTGTACTAGGGGTGGTGGCACATGCCTGTAATCCTGGCACTTGAGAGGCAGAGGCAGGAGGATCACTGTGAGTTTGAGACTGGCCTGGACTACATAGTGAGTTCCAGGTCAGTCTCAACTACATAGTGAGACCCCATCTCAAAACTGCCCCCCACAAATGTAGTGTAGCATCACAGCCATGCATTACTAATTGTTTTTAATTCTAACAACAAAAATATGGAAAAACATCCTTTTTCAGCTTAAAAATGCTTTTATTAAAAAGTGGTCAGGATTATGATAAAGGATGATACACATGTTCATTGAGTACATAGTCATACTTTGAGAAGATTGACTCAACTACATTGTACAGTTTTTACTCAATTATGTTTCCTTTAAAAATGTACCTATACAAATAACTTTCTTTTTTTCACCTTCTCCTTAAACTATTTTCTCTTAAGTATACAATAGCAACATAATTGGGGGATGATTGAATGATAGGATGAAAGAGCTCAAAGAGGGAAGAAAATATTTCTGAAAGATGTAAAAATATCTGCAGAAATAATGGTGTGCATCAAATCATTTCATTTAAATAAGTTTTTATTATTTAGATCAGAAATAACTTAGACAAATCAGTGGCTTTTATGTTTGCCCAAAGTGTGATGAAATTAATTTTTATATTTCCACTTGACTAGTTATAAATAAATATGTAAGAAATCACCTGTTGCCACAGTGAGCATTGAACATCTCAGAATAAACCTTTGCAGTAAGTTTACTGGTTCTAAAACAAACCAGATGTTCACAAGGATACAGGAATTAATTGCCCCACAAATGCTTCATTAATTTTACATTGATATGCATTCATTTATAGTCTTTCACACCTAAATTGCTTTAATGATTTTTTTCCTCTGGAAATGTAAGCAGTTTCACAGAATGTTAAGATGCCAATAAGTGTTAAATTTATTGTAGTTCTCTCTATAGCGGAACATCATTTCAGCCATATTTATAATAATTAATAAAGTTGAAAAGTAACAAAATATTTAAATACAACATATAAATATTTACATTAACACATTAGCAATAAGGTTATCAAATTTTGTCTTCTTTATTCTATTTTATGTTAATCTCTTATTAGTAATAAAATATGATTTTAAAGGCTTTTGTGAAGTAAAAACTAGTTTTTTAAAGTATTTTACTGAATGAATATTTTTACTTCAACAGGGCAACAGGAAAAATAATACAATGTTTGTCTAATTTATATTTTCTATTTGAAACAGAACAGCAAATAGCTGAACCCATTATGAATGCATTTAAACTAAATGGATAATTTTGTTATAAATTAAAAATATAAGAACTTTATTCTATTTGCATAATATTTGCTATTCTTTTAGAGAATACTAATAAGAATATGTTATATAACCTTAAAAATCCCAAAGATACATGTCATAATGAGATATTTAAGCGCATATTTGTTTTACATTCCTTGGGTATCAATCCAAATATGGACTTTGAAAACATCTATTATTTCTGGCTTTTGAGAGTGAATTTTTGAGCATGAAGTTCTTGCTTAATTTTTAATTACATAGGAATTGTTTTTACTCAGCAATTAGTATGATAGGAACAGTTTATTAAAAAATTTATTAGGGAAGGAAAAGTTTATTTAAAACTTTATGAAGGTAGGTCGTAAGGTAGGACATAACTCCTTGGCTTGTTTTGAGCTACAGTGTACATTTGAAAGAATACTTATGGCTTCTCTGATTTTGATGTTTTACTCTATCTGACTGAATACTCCTCAACTAATTTAAATGTTTGGGTTATACTTCTATTTACAAATGTTTCCTTGTGTTTTATTGGACATTTGTATAGTGTTATCTAAGTGCATGTATTTCATGTTGAAAGAAAGCAGTAGGCCATACTTCTCTTGCTAGGCTATCCTGGGAAAAAGTCACTGTGTATTTGGGTTGATCTAAGATGCTTCCAGATAGCTTTTTTTTTTTTTTTTTTTTTTTTTTTTTTAGTATAAGGTAAAAACTTACCTTATACTAAAGAGAAATGATATACTGTGTTTAGGCTGCTCTGCACTCTCCTGACCTGTGAGCCTTCACTGTGTAGAACAGGATGATTATGTTGTGCAGACTCTGGGTAATTAAAGTGTGTTCCAAAGAAAAGAAGCAAGGACTTTTATCTGAGAGCGCATTATCAAAGTAAACTGTCAGGACTCTCCTGACCCCAGAACCGGAAATGAAAATGTACATCATAACATGTTCTCTCATTAATTTGTATGCACCCTAAAGTTTGAGACACCCCAAGTTAAGACTTCGCCAGAAACGAAGTCTACATTGATCATTTCTCTTTTTACAGGACATTGCACTCATTTAGCATTAGTGCTATATATTTGTTGATTGACCAGAGTTATGTTGTAATGTGTTAATTATGGACCATTTTATTTTGTTTGGTCTTGGAATGTGGGACTATGAAAAATGACAGCACTTTCTGCCTCCTTTGTGTTTTCCTGTCATTCCGATCTTACTACTTTCTTCCAAGCAGACAAAGTCACCTTTGAAATTTTTTCCAGGTGAATAAGAAAAAATATATTTTAAAAAGATCTGAGGCTCTTTGATCTTCAAGTACACTAAATAAAAAGATGATAATCTTTTCTCCTCACCTGGTTGCATCTTAGTAAATGCTGAGAAAAGCAGATTTGATGAAATGTTACACATTTTATTGGAATGTGATACCATCTTATACATTTCACCTTCTGCCTTATGAGACAATGAATTCCCCATGTGAAGTGCCATTGGGTTTAATTATGTACTACTCTTATCAGAGCTTAAACCTCAACTGAGGTATGTGCTTTTTCCTTATTAAGGAGTGCACAAGAACACACAGTGTAATTTGTATTTTTATCCGCTGCATGAAAAGCCTTTCATCAGAGAGGCATTAACTTTATGAAGCATCCCAAAATGTTTTGCATGAATGAGACTTTTCCCCTCAGATTGTTTTGGCTACTGGACAAGTGTATTAATTTCTTTGTCTATAACAGTAAAAACTATTGAAACAAATGGGGATTTTTCTACATTTAAATTGTTTTTTCTTGGTTTGTGTTTTGTTAATTTTGCTTTATGAGGGGCATACTTTACATTTTTTTTTAGAAAAATAGGAATCTAGAAACATTACACCTTCTCACCTTTAAACTGTATTTCTTCTGGTACATATTTAGTTCACAATTTCTAAGCTTTACCACCTCCAGTTATCATCACAGTAATATTAAATAAAATTTCTTAATAGACCAATATTATAAGAATAGAATTTAAGCACATCACAAATGAAGATACCACATATCTCTTGCAAAGGAGAAATGAATCACACGTAAAGTCAAGGATCAGAATTTCATTTGACTGCTTACTAGTTGGAAGGGAAGGTGGAGTGAAATGGTAACTTGGATCTCTTGTGAGATGTTAAGGCAGTGTCCCTTGCTACAGGTTATTTTCATTTCATTGTTGATTGTGTAGGCATAGTCTGTCTGGAGAGTCATTCCCTTTGTGGTAAATTTTATATCATCCATTTAATAGTTCTTTTTTTTTTCCTAATCTTTTCTTAACCTCTTATCAGTTGAGTGTTGGGTTTTTGGGTTATTTTCTAATTCATTTGGAGTGCAGATTTGAAATTCTTAAATGTGACAAAATGTTTCCACCATTGCGTTTGTCTCCCAATTTAAATGTTTACATTGGAATACATATTCTCTATTTGAATAATGAGATGCCTTAGAGAATCTGAAGGTTTTTATTCTACTCATTTTTTGACTTTGTTACTGAGTAAAGTAGCACTTTTCCAAGTGTATTCCATTCTCTTTGGAATTTTTCTGTATGTTTGTAGTAGAATTTTGTTGATGGACTAACATGCATGATTATAAATTTTTGTGTGGCTCATTGCGTAGTTCACTTTGACAGTATTGTAGATTCAGCTGTATACCAGTAGCACTGGTATCTGAGTCTCTGCTTGTTTGTAAGTCAAAATTGGTTTCTGGTCTACTCCATACTTATTTATATCTTCAAAAATTCAGTTATAAACCTCTCTGGTTTCTGAGAGTAACAATATGTATTAACCTTTTATCTACATATCTCTTGGGTTCACCTTTCAAGTGAGTACTATGTTGTCTCTGCATGACTTTGATATGAGTATTGTTGCTAAAATCTAGAAATAACTACTCAGATAACATTTACAAAACACTCACAGTATGCCAGGAAAGGTGCTAATATTTTGAGAGATGTAGTACCTTACATAGTTGTTAAAACAGTTCTGTCATGTAGGTCTTATTATGTAAGGACAAGAAAGCTTAGAGAAGTTAACTTGTCCAGTTTGCATACAAAAAGTTTTTAATGCCTACTTCTAGTCTAGTTTGTAGATTATAATGGCCAATTTCTTGGGCACTATTCTTAAAGGCAAAGGTCTGAACTGCTATATATCTTCCAGTGTATTTTCAATGTCTCAGTATAGAATTTGTTTAGCATTATAGAACTTAAAATGATTATTACCTAAAACCCTCTTTATTGAATATTTGGTCTAAGAATTGTGGAAAGAAAGTATAGTTGTATCACAATTGGTAATAGCACTATCCCTCATAAGTTTTAAAAAAGATTTATCCAGAATAAAACAATAGGATAATGCAGTGACTAAAGTGAACATTAATTACACAATTGAAATGTATATTAATTGGTATTATTATCTTTCAAACTCATTTTTGGTTCAACTTCCCAAGTTTCAGTGACATTTCTTTTTGTTTAGATTTTTATGATTACTAACAAAGTTGACTGTGTATGTATATATAAAAGTGTATTGTGATTCTGAAATTTTATCTAGATATTCAACAACACTTTTACTTTATATTAAGTTTATGATGAAGAGTTTATAACTAATGTTATCATGGTTCCACAATGTTTCTGAAAGCTCCTTGTGAGAAGTGTTAAGTATCAGTGTTTTAAAAATCTCCTTCAGCATGCATAAAAATAGAACAGCTTTTTCTACCTTTGAAAAGTTATGGGAAAATGAAATGGTGGAGAGGTAGGGATTTAGCTCAGTGGTTTCGCCACCTGGCTTGTAAGTGCAAGGTCCCAAGTTTGATCCCGGTACCAAAAAAAAAAAAAAAAAAAAAAAAAAAAAAAAAAAAGAGAAAGAAAGAAAGAAAGAAAGAATAGTGGAATTGCCTGGATTGGCTCAATTATTCCAAATTACAAAATTTATACTGTTCCAAGTTTTATATACTGCTCCTCCTCATGCATTTATAAAATCCAAGATGACTTATTTACAATAAGTAATCATTCAAAATATACATATAAAATTGTTACAGTTGAAACCAAAGTTTAAAGGATTCTATACAAGGTAACAAATTATAAGGCCAGATTGTGGTTAAAAAGTAATTACTACTTAGAGCGAAGCTGACCACTGTTTACAATAAACTTCAATTTAAGATATACTTATATTTCTTATAATAACAGATCTATGTTGCCATCTGCTGTAGCATTGCATTTATCAGTATCTATTATCTTTTTTTTTAATTTAATTTAATTTTTTTATTTTTGGTACCGGGGATTGAATTTGGGTCCTTGTGCTTGCAAGCCAGGCCACCGAACCGCTGAGCTAAATCCCCAGCCCTTATTATCTTATTTTTAGTTTCTTCTTAATACAGATTTTTTCAGCAAAATATATTTGATTTGAGATAGCAATAATTTGGGATAGCAATATGCAACTAAAACAAGAGAAACTCTAATAAAAGGAGACAAATTCATAATGTTTGGCATGTGAATAAGATGTGTTGCCAAGACACCACTTTAGAGCATTATAATTTTATATTTACAGCTAGCTGTAGTAGTTAAATCTACATTAGGATTCTCATAATTTCTGCTTAAGAATTTTTTAAGAGTTTGAGTGAACATCTGAAGATTATAAATTAAGAATGAAATATTTCAATATTTAAAATTATGTAGCTTTATTGATTTAAACTTCAGTTTTATTGACTTTGCATTCCTTTTATTCTTACCACCCTTGGCCTTTTAAAGGTTTTAGACATAGATGATAGATCCATACACCTTGAAAGAGACCTATAATTATAAATCCATCCTCTCAGGAGTATTTCAGTATCAAATGTACTATTTCATTTTTGCTTTATGGTCAAATTCTATTTATTCAAGCTTATTGAGCCATACTTGACAAATGAAAATTATATATGTATATATTTGTAGTGTACAAAATGATGTTTTAACATGCATATACATTGTGATTACCACAATTCAGCTAATTAACATATCCATTACTTTATTTGGTTACCAATTTTATGGTATGTGGTAACACTTAAGACCAACTTCATTAACACATTTTACAAATACAATACAGTATCATTAATTATACATAATTCTGTACATTGCATAATTAAAACATTCATTTGCATAACTGATGATTTTACTCTTTAATCAAGATCTGCCTGTTTTCCCCAATCCCTATCCCCTTGGAATAACCGTTCTATTTTTTGCTTTAGGATTGTCTTAGTCCAGTCAAGTTTACTATTAAGCTTAAACGTCACAGCATCATTAGTCATCACTATATTAGATGGCATTGCTTTCCCACGACAATCATTTTTAACAGGCAGAAGCACTTCTTTTCAAATTGCTGGACATTTCACAGCTGAACTCTTCTCCTGAGAATTAGGCTTTGATGATGGGAGTCTCAGGAGGTTAATCCCTTTTCCCAAGGGCATCCCATAAGCAATGACTAACTGCATCTGGTTTACCAAAGGCCAGTCCCCCTGGCTCTAGAGAGAATAATTCTGTAACGTGCTGCTTGATAGTCCAGAAATCACGGCAAGATCGGTCTCAACCAATGTTATGCTGGAGTCAGTTTCACTGAAGCTGGCTGTTAATGTTACTTTTAAATTCTATGTATGTTTAGGGATGTTATGTGGATAAGTTAAAATTAACTGTGGTGAGAGTATTTCCACTATAGAAATAGAAAAATATTAAAAATCAGGTTTCTTTTTTCTTACTCCAAAACAATTTTCTAACAGATAATTGAACTGATTCCACACCGTCAGTTGTCTCTTTTCCCTGGCCCGTCTTGCCTCTTTTACGTCCAATAGGTTTTTCCTTGGAGCATGTTCCCGACAGTTATATATATAAGTTACTACTTCAGAATTCTTCTAGGATATCTTAACCTAAGACAAGTACCTACTATGTTCCAAATATGATACTATGGATTTTACATAATTGTGTCATACAATTCTCATAGTGACCCTATGAAAAAGATATTACTCTGCTTTTCTAGATCACAGGTAAACTTTAGCTAGCTAAATGTCTCCGAAACATGTCCTTTCTAATATGTCACATTTCATCCAAAAGATGAAAAGAACAGAACATTGAATGATCACCTAGTCAATCGTGTTTCTTGGTGTGGCCTTATGTGAACTGCTTAAGTTAATTTACTATCCTTCCTATTTGAAATAGGTATAGGTTTTAATAATGAAGTAAATCACTTTGAGCAAAGGACAGACATTTAAACATGTGCTGAAAGATATGATTTTGATTTTCAGTAGCATCATAGTACTTTGTAAAGACAGTCTTTAAGGGTTTTGCTTTTTTCTCTTGTATATACATAAAATTTGGAAGCTATGATTTATTGATTATATGTCTTTTAAAAAGTAGATAATCCCCAAATATTTAATCACATCAGCATTTTAAAATTTAAAAAAATGAGGGGTTTTCAGCCTTTGAAATTAATTGAAAGAAATGAGAACTTTTTTGCAGATATTACTTAAATTTCATTTTAATTATTTTTTTTCTCATTGAGCTTATTGGTACATTTTAGGTATACAGTACAGTTACATTCATTAGGATCTTGTACCTTTACATGACAGGCCTTAGTTCTCATTTTTTCCCTTTGTCCCTGCCCTCCCTTCACCCCCTCCTCCCTTCTCTATTTACAAAAACTTTATTTCCATTTTTTCATTTTGTCATATATTTTTCTTTTCCTTTATTACCTTTCCCCTACCCTTCCTACTTTCCCTACACCCTTAACCCTTTCTTCCTATTTCACATTGTCAATTATCTCATTAGAATCACACGTACCATTATAGTTTTTCACTTATTTATTTATTTAGTTTTTTGGTACTAGGGATCACACACAAATCCTTCTATTTTTTTTTTTCTGGTACCCTATAGTCAGCCAAAACTCAAATAGACTGAAATGGGAAATTTCAGCAAAGTAAATTTAGTACATATAATTTATCTTTTTGATGTTCTTAAAGAAACGATATGTGGATTAAAAGTCAATTGGCCAGGGCCGGGGATTTAAAAAAAAGAGTCAATTGGCCAGAACAGTTTTGCGCAAAATATTGTAATCTTTGCACTTTTCTAGGTTTTGTTTATGCCTTGAGTGTGGAAATAAAACAAAAAAAATTTTCATGTTTCTAAGAAAATAGATTTTATTGCTTTTATTATTTGCTCTCACATAGAAACATTTCTGTTTTACACAAACTGCATAGGATTAGAAAATATATTTTTGAGTATGTGTTAGTTTTAGTTCTTTAGTAAAAATAATTGCTAAAATTTTGAGTCATTTTCCTTTATGAAAGGCTTCATTTTAGTTCTTAAAAATCTCATTTAACAAAGTTAAATCTAGCTTACAATGAGTGTTTTCTATTTTGAAGATATATCACATTTTATCATTATAAAATAAAAATTTTAAGTTGTGGTTTGCTGAGGGTCACATCTGCTGTTAAATTCTAGAATGATGTTTTAGTTACATTAAAAAATAAAAAAAGGGTGGGAGCATACTCAGTGGTTGATTGCTTGTGTATCACATACAGGACTCTAGGTTCAATAAGCAAATCTGGAAAAAAAAATTTCTTTGAACATTCTGCCTGCATGAAATAGTACGGAAATACCATTACTAAACCAAAGAAGCAAGTAAAAAAAACATTGTGTTGTTTATTTTTTAAAATATGTCAGTTGAATGAAAGTTAGCTTTTCTCATTTTTCTTTTAGTATTTAGTACTATATTTTGCAGTTAGAATTTTTTTATCTTACTGAGTTTATTGATACTTTTTAAGTATACAGTACAGTTGCATTCATCATTGGGATCTTGTACCTTTATGTGACAAGTCTTGGTTCTCATTTTTTCCCCTTGCTCTGTCCTCCCTTCACCCCCCCCATTTACCAAGACTTTGTTTCCATTTTTGCCTTTTCTCATAATTTTGCTTGTTCCTTATTTCCTTTCCCTACCCTTCCTGCTTCCCCTACACCTTTAGCTCTTTCCTTATTTCACATCATCAGTTATACAATTTGTATACAGTTATACAATTTACACTTTTAGTTTTTAACACCAGGGAAACTGTTTGGTATTTACACATATGTGTCTTATTTATTTCACTTAAGAGTATGGACTCAATATGCATCCATTTTAATTATGTTGGAAAAACTGGATTTCAACCTGCCAAAGATAAAACTAGATCCTTATCTTTCACCATGCACTAAACTAAAATCCAAGTGGATTAAAGATCTAAATTTTTTATTGAGTTCATTGGTACATTTTAGGTATACAGTACAGTTACATTCATCATTGGGATCTTGTACCTTTATATGACAGGTCTTGGTTCTCATTTTTTCCCCTTGTTCCTGCCCTCCCTTCACCCCCTCCTCCCGTCCCCATTTACAAACACTTTATTTCCATTTTTTCATTTTCTCCTATTTTTTCCTTTTCCCTTATTACCTTTACTCTACCCTTCTCACTTTCCCTACACCTTTATCCCTTTTCTTCCTATTTCACATTGTCAATTATCTCATTAGATCTTATGTACTATTATAGTTTTTCACACCAGAGAAACTATTCAGTATTTACACGTGTGACTTATTTATTTCACTTAGGAGTACATCCTCAATATGCATCCATTTTCCTACTAATGAATCTAATTTCTCATTCTTTATGGCTGAGTAATACTCCATTTAATAGAAAAAACACATGTTCTTTATCCCTGCACTAAATTAAAATGCAAGTGGATTAAAGATCTAAATATTAAAACAGAAACTCTAAATTTGCCGGAAGATAAATTAGGCAGAACTCCTGAAGACATTGGCATAGGAAAAGACTTTATGAACAAATCCTCAGTAGCATGGGAACTAGCAGAAGGAATCAACAACTTGGATCTCATCTTATTAAAAAGTTTCTATGCTGCGAAAGAAACCACCTACAGAGTTAAGAGACAACCTACAGTGTGGGAAAATATTTTTACCAGCTGCTCCTCAGACAAAGGACTATTATCTAGAATATATAAAGAACTCAAAAAAATGAGGCCCCCCAAATATAAAGACCCGATTCAAAAATGGGCATCAAAAGTGAACAGACACTTCTCAAAGAAGTAAAAGTAGCAAATAAATATATGGAAAAATGCTCCACATCATCAGTCATTTGAGAGATGCAGATGAAAACAACACTGAGATTCCACCTCACTCCAAAAAGAATGACTGCTATCAATGAATCAATCAATAACAAATGTTGGCGGGGTTGTGGGGAGAAAGAACCCTTCTCCATTGTTGGTGGGAGTGCAGACTGGTGCAACCACTGTGGAAATCAATGTGGAGATACCTCAAAGAACTAGGATTAGTTTTTTTATTGGATTCTCCTATCCCTCTACTGGGTATCTTTCCAAAATAATTGAAGGAATCATACCACAGTGATATACGCACACTCATGTTTATAGTGTCAGAGTTTGTAATAGCTAAAACTTTGAAACAACCCAAATTCTCTTCAACTGGATACTGGGTAAAGAAGATGTGCCTTTTCTATAAAATGAAGTAGTACTTAGTACTTTTACGAAGAAATTGTCCTCTAAATGGGTTAGCACATTAAACTCCATTGTGGATTTCAAAAGGCAAAACGTCTAAGTTTTAGGTAGTATATTTAAACACTTGCATTTTATCTTTTGGGAGTTACTATACTTTGACATGGACAGTCCATGTTTCAGAACTCATAGTGCTTGTTTTTAAGTTCTAGCTCCTGTAGGTACTAGATGTGTTGTTGTCTTGAGCAAGTTACTCAAGAGGAATGAGGATTATGATGACTTACTATCTACTTCAGTGGGGGTTTTACCAGTATTAAATACATCAATATATAGAAAGATCATACTGTAAACACTAATATAGAATAAGTAGAATATGAGTATGTTTTTATCAGCTTTTGTTAGGGACCCTTTTAATACAGTCTGTATTTGCTATATAATATTTGTCAGGATGAAGAATAAAGAAAATGTTCAGTTATATTTTCATACAGGAACAGTAGCTGTGGGGACAGTAGGTATTAATTTGAAAATAAATAGCATTTTTCCAATATGTTTTGTCAGTTGACACTTGAATATATTATGATTTCTTGTAGATTAGGAATGTGCCACCAGATGAAATGACTTTCTTCATAATTGTTCTATGGAACATGTAGGTAATATAACAGTTTGATACAAGTTTTAGAGTATGTGGATTAGGGCAGCTGCTTTAGGTACAAGGCAGCCAGAAATCATACCAGAGCCAGTAGCAGGTGATCACAAGAGTTTTTTTCATTATCATATTTTACCCATTGGTTATGTACATCAAACTTCATGCACTGGAATCACTAAAACTAATTAAAACATGGATTTGTGAGCAACCTGTTATTGAATAAAGTGTAATGTGGCTTACCTTAGAGTAGATATGGAAGACACTGAATCACAGTGTGGTGCGGGATTGAAATCCACGCAGTGATTGTCTGAAGCACGGCCTGCGTTATCTTAGCTGTGCACATTCCAAGTTTAGAGGAAATTATTTTAAAAATGTCATAAACTGATTTTTGCTAAAAGGATCATTCTTCAACTAAGATATATATATATATATATATATATATGTATATACACACACACACACACACACATATATATATATATACACATATATATATGCACACATTTCTCATTCTTTTATAGTATCAGATTGTGTGCAAAGACTTATTAAATGATTGTATATATGACAGACTGCTTAGTTTATTTTAAAACTAACTTGTGGGGGTCTTCATTTTCCTATGTCTATTATTAACTACTGTAGTTATATAATTATCAAATATAGAGTAAGTTGTGGTAGGGGTTAAAAACTGATATTTCCAGAATTATCATGATAGTATCTTGAAAGTTTGTGGTCCCAGTATATAAATATTTCTGGGAAGGAACATATGCTTAAATTTCTGTAATGTATCCAGTTCCCTAACTATTAAATGCACTTATTTTGCAGGTTCAGGAACCTTAAATAATTCCTAATTCTTCTTGTGAGAATTAAAACAATTTTTTTCAGTGCTGCATTAGTTTTGGGGGGTAGGTTGTTTGATGGTCCTAAATTCTTTTATACCTTCACTTTTTCTTGATGGGAAGTATCTTCATGATTGCAGTAGGGAATGTACTTTCTTTTGGAGCCACAGAAACAATACAGAAACTTCAGTGCAGTGGATACTTTAGCCTGTTTGCAGAGAGGCTGGAGCTGATTAGCAGCTTCTTTTTTCTAACTCCAGCAAATTCTTCTTTGGTGACTTTGATATTCAAGCACCTTATAAGTCACCAGCTTTATTAACACCACCCTTATGTATCAATTTCTTTGTTAACTCTGTGTCTGAAAACATAGACAAAAGCAAATTTGTTGTGTAGTGACAATGATCTGTGGTTATCTAGCCACACCAAACTCAGTGGCTCACTTTCTTCCCTTATTCAACTTTAATATTTTGTGAAGAATGAAATCCAGACTGATTTTTCAGGTATTTCTGGACTTTGATGTGGCCATAAGCTTTTAGGCATCTCCATTGTTAAGTTGTAAATTCCTGAAATCATTTATAATTATATGAATCTCCTATTTTTCTCCCAAAGTTGTAAGGATCAAATATACATTCAGTTTAGGTAAGGATTTTATAAAAGGACGAGGTATTTTATAGATATATATTGCTTTTTTCTTATAAATTATTGTCTCTTCCTTCAAAAGAGGATAGAGCTGGAATACATAAAAAAGTTAGATTAATATGATTTTCACTATAACGGCAAGTCATAAACACAGTCTATTTTCTAAAGAAGCAGACTACTAGAGGTACCTCAGCCAATGAAATATGTGATGGAATTTCTAAAATTATGCAGGTGAAAATAAATTGATTTAGTTAAGCACTTTATGCTGTAGCTTTTTTATTTAATGAACTTTAAAAAAAACATCACTAACCATCAAAATAAGAGGAAAAAGCTTACATGTAAACTCAGACTACACTAATGGCATATATATATATAAATATGTAGATTTCTATTGGATTTTATACTCCAAATGATAATGAAATAGAAAAATGCTGTATATTTTAGCAAAATGGTTCTACCTATTATGAAAGTAAATTTCATCTAAGTCAAGGACAGAAAAGGAGTCAGAATTAAGTGCATGGTATGCTTTGCTGCTGATTAGGGTCACACAATTCTGTTTCACAAATAGATTTGCAATAATGCATTTTGTCTGCATTTATTCATGTCACCTGCTTCATTTTCTGGCTAACCTCCAGCATACAGTGTTAGCACCCGCTTCAGTAAATTTACAGGAATTCAAGTATCTCCCTGTAGCTAGACTCATAAAAATTAACTCTTCATTACCTGTGTGTTCATTAATTCTAGAATGATTTTTCTTTCTCTTCATGAATACTTTTAAAAGCTACCACTCTTCCTGTCAGCTGATGTTTGCCCAGGGAAGAGGGTCTAATTTTAATATTTACCAAAGTAATGTATAATTGGCAAAGCTACTAATCTATAATGCAGTACATTTGTGGCCAAATAGAAATATGCTTTTAATTTGTTCTGCTCCTTGCTGTTATTCTACATGATTAAAACTTACTGAATCCTGGCAAATTATAATCTTTGGAGGCAATGTACTGATCTCTTGTTCACCTGTGACTGAATCTACTGTTGAAATTTTTAGAACTCGTATAACTTTATTTTAATCTTTTGAAACATGCTACTTTTATAATTTAACAAGTGGAAAGATTCTGTGTTCTAGTTGTCTAGTCTCCCAGTGACTAATTGCTTGATTTCATCATGTGTTTTCTTCCAGTCAGAAGTTTCTCATTTATGTTGTGTCTAAAGCATCTTTGTAGGTAGGTTTTCTTCCAATTAAACAGTTAAATAATTCACTTGAAAAATGAATGGTTGGCTGTTGTGTGGCTGTTGCCGTATTGACTTTTGAAATAGGAATGAGAATTCCTTACCTAATTATTCAGAAACAGACAAGCATATTTAGTTTTGCAGTGACTTTTTTGGGCCTTTATAGTTTTCAGGTGCCATATGTTATCCAAGACACTTGGAAGATTATACTTGCAGCTGCCTGTGAACGTTTTGTTTTTACGGAAACTTTAATGTATCTTTTCAATCATAAGGTTCCCCTTGAGTATTATTATTATTATTTTTTTAATTTTCAGGAAGCTAGAAGAGCAGGTCATAGGAAGGTTATTTCACTTAGTTGAAGAATCACAGTGGGTTTGATGCAACATCAAGGGGAAATTGCAATGACAGATTTATATTATGATGTACTATACAGCTGATGGTTGAGAATCACTATTGAAAGGTAAAGATTGCCAAAGGAACAAATGAAATCATTCTTGGATAACTGTTTCTCTTTAAGATTCCTTTTCAATTTGAGAATTGCCATTTTTTCTACATATGTAATAATAGCTACTTAGTCAAGCTGTGTAATATTTTTAAAACGTGGATTGTTCCATGAAAAAAACAGAAAACAGTTATTTTTGGCCTTTAGGTGCTTGAGAAAACTTAATGGCCTTTTATATTGTGGAGACACAAAGTTAAGAAGATTTGTTTGCAGAGTTATAGTCCAAGATAACTCGATAGCTTTCACTAAAACTTTGAAGCAAACTGAAAGAAGAGTACAGTTTCATTTCAGTGATGCTGCATGCTTGGTTTAAGCAACTAGTGATCAAGATAGTATTGCATAAAAGAGCCTTTGTGTCTGTGTGTGTGTGACTATGTGTGTTACTGGAGATTAAATCCAAGGTCTTTGCACTGAGGTACATCCTCAATTATTTAAAAAATTTTTTGAAACAAGGTCTCATTAAGTCTCTTGAGTTGTCCAGACTAAGCTTGAACCTGCTTGCAATCTTCCTGCTTCAGACTCTTAGAGTGCTGAAGTTACAGGCATGTGCCACCACCCATGCCTTGTAAAAGAGCATATTACATTGTCAATATAATGTGTATAGCAGGGTAGATTCAAATAGTTATATTTTGCCCAGTAGTCTTAAATACAAAGAAACTCTGGGTACTGTCTGCTACTCTGCTGTACTGAAAGTCTCTTTAGTACAGTAATATGAAATCATGGAAACATTACAAGCTTTAGAGCAGACAGATCTGAATTTGTGTTTGGATCTATTTGTAGCTACATACTTTCATTGAATCACTTCTGACATCCAGTTTTCTCACTTTTCAATGAAGAATTACAACTTCCTTGCAAACTTTCTGTGAAAATTAAAGTATAATTGTAAAAAAGAATATATAATTTCAGTGTGCCACTGATAATTACAGTTTTTAAGAATATTTTTAAATATGTGAAAGTAATATGCCCCATAGCTGACATTACTTACCTTTAGTCTGCTAGCAAATACAGTATATGTTCAGCCAATGAGAGTTGCTTGATGATGTCCTTATGGGAAATCAAGCGTAAGCAAAATGAACATGGTAATAATCCCCATTCTTGTTTTAAATGGCATCTCAAATTTACAAGAAAATTCATTGTACTCCCAACTGCCTTGCATGTCTAGACAATTTCAAAAGGAAATGGCTAAAAGTAGAGAAGAGTAAGGTAGAAAGAAGGTAAGTTAGTAGCATAACTCTAGAAACTTTCGGGTTCTTTTTCTTCAAGTATGAAATGGGATGATTCCTATGACTTGAAAATTCACAGTACTAAATGAGAAAAATATTTGAAAACTTCAAGAGTCTATACAAACATGAGCAACAGTAAGTTATTTTCTGACAGTTTCATTGAATTATGAAGCATTCATATTGTTTTCCAATTAAAATAATCTAATCAAGAATGTTAAGTACTAAATACCTACTGTAGTTTACTTGTTTTAAATCTTGGGGAATATACAAAGTATAAAGATTTGGTCTTTTCTAGTATTACTTTTCTTCTACTGCATAACTAATTAATGCCAAGTTTTTTTATTCTAAAAGGAACATATATTTAATATTTTGTGTTTTTCATGGTTCTGCACAGTTTTGTTAGGCTTTGTGCTCAAGGTCTTACAAGGCTAAAATAAAGAAGTCCATTGGTTTGTTCTCCATTATGGTTTGTCTAGGAAGTTGCATCTGTGTTCTTTTGACTTTTGGCAGAATCCATTCATTTTCTTTATGGATGTGGTACTAAGTTCATCATCTTTTTGCTGGCTGTATGTGGTCGGAATGTTAGGGAAGGGGTCACTCTCAGATTTGCAAGGCTATTTTTTTTTTTTGAAGTGGGTCTCACTATGTAGTTGATACTGACCTGGAACTCACTATATAGCCCAGACTGGTCTCAAATTCACAGCGATCCTCCTGCCTCGGTCTCCTGAGTTCTGAAATTACAGGCATGCGCCACCACGCCTGGCTTGAAGGCCATCTTGAAGACTGAGCAACTTGGTATCCTCCACAGGAAGTTCATGTTATGACTATTAGCTTTCTTCCAGGATAGCAGGGGAATGTGTTTCTAATATTTTACCTTCTATTAAAAGGATTGATTGATTAGGTTAGGACTACTTCAAAAGAGATAATATTTCTATGATTAGCTAAAAAAATCAGTTGATTAGTAATTTAATCATAGTAGTGATACCTCATTCCAGTCATGAGTCCCACCCATGGTTCTGTTTAGATAGTACCCATACACCAGAGAACTAGAATCTTGGAGTCCATTTTCATGGGCTTAGCAAACTGCCCGTGTTTTGGTACTTTATTTTTTTGATGACTAAATTTTTAAATATTATAACAGAAGAGTCTTATTTTTTGGAATGTAAATAGGTAAGGTTGAGGTTATGCACAAAAACTCATTTTTCTGTATGACAAAGCAATATAGACAGAAACTTTCTTCAAATAATTCTATAATATGAATGAGCTCACTCTGCTTAGTTAACTCTTGATTGACCCAAAATGATATGGCATTGATTTAAGTTATGTCTCATTGAATGCTAAAAAGGATAATGATTCTTCTAACATATTATTTACCATTTGTTTTATTTTGATTCTATAGTACAGAATCTGTTTTTAGTCTCTTACTCTTACTGCTTAAATATTTGTGTAATGAATACAGTGATTTGATGAAGTTCCTGCTAGGTCATCATTTTTTAATTTCCTAAAAATTGATAGATTATTCAGGTGTATATTCTAAAGATAGGATTTTCACTTCCAGCTTTTATCAGTTAGGGTTCACTAGAGGGATAGATTTAAATACATAATACATAAATATGTGTATATCTCTATATATAGATATACACACATTATATAAACATATAAACATATATAATAAATACATATATAAGCACACACATATGTGTATATATATATACATATATATATGTATATATATATATATATACATATATATATGTGTATATATATATATATACACATATATATAAATGATATGTGATATATAAAAGATTTCCAAAGTACGCTTACAATAGCCACCTGCAGTCACTGGGTGAAAGCATGCAGAAGGGTCACCTGTGTAGTGGAGAGCTGGAGGATCTGGTCTAATGAAGAAGGCCTGGAGTTCACTGCAGAGTGTTGTGCAAGTCCTTAATAGGAAGGCCAAATGGTCTGTGTTGGGAGTCTAAAGAGTCTACACTGGAAATCTGAAGAGTTGGCAGTGAATGTCTAACAGTGATGAGGTTTGGAGCTTTTCCCAGAAAACAAGAGGGCAGACTTCATTCTTCTTTTCCTTTTGATTACATCCAGACTATAAGCCCGAATGCCACCTGTATCTAGGGTGAGTCTTCTCTTTTCAGTTTGCAGGTTGCAAAGCAGTCATCCAGATACATCCAGAACTGTGCTCCACTGATCTGTTTGGAAGTTGACACCACAATTCACTATCACTCAGCTCTATTGCTACATTACTCTGTAGCTAAGAGAACCCTTTGCAAATCCCATTTTTTCCAAGTGTAAAATGAGGCTGTAAACCCAGAGAATCCCCTCTGAAACCAACATTTTTAATCTTTCTGGAATTTGTTACATAAATTTGATACTATCTTTCAAGGAAAAGTCTCTCCATATGTTTATCTAGAAATTTGACCTTCAAAAGATTATTAGCATTTGAAAACAAGTCTGAAAATGTCATATGACAAAATTTTAAAGATTTTAAAAAATGTAAAGTGATGCATATTTTGACCCTAGGAAATATTGCATCTTTGTTACTTATTCTTCCAAGTAGAACCTGTTATTCATGCTCATTTACCTAAAATGTGTTTAGGTAAAGATCACAAATACATTTGGCATGAGGATAAAGTTTTCCTTTTGGTTTTTTCAAATCTTTTTATGACTTGATACAACTTCAGGTCATAAAGAGGTAGTTATAAAGTAACTGAATATTTTCATCCTTTGTGATACTTTTAAAAATATTTGCAACCCTTGTTTGAGATTATCCAAAGAACTTTTTTTTTAAAGTTGATATGTTGTGAATAGAACTATAGTAGCAGTTCAAACAAGCTGAAGTTTTAGCAGTAGAATTCTATATGCAAAAACATTCATTTGCATTTGCCTTAATATTCTATTGTTTGCTGAAGATTATTTTATTTCATTCACTTTCAGCTTATTTGGCAAGTTATTGAAGAAATAATACTTGCTACCTTTTGAGTTAGCATTAACTACTCCTTGAAGATGTAGGAAGTGAAGAGAATGCTTTCTAAACATTATTTGTTAAATTCCAAATTTTAGCATGATATGTAAATGTCTGAGTGTATCTCTTATTAAAATATTTAAGATTTGATACACCGTAATATACCAAATAATATTATACTAATAAAAAAACTGTTAAATATTTCACTATGTAAAAAATAGCACACAAAAGTCGGGCATGGTGGCAAATGCCTGTAATCCCAGCACTCAAGAGGCTGAGGCAGGAGGCTTGCTGTGAGTTCAAGACTAGCCTGGGCTACATAGTGAGTTCCAGGTCAGTCTCAACTACATAGTGAGACCCTGTCTCAAAAAAAAAAAAAAAAAAGCACACAACACCAAATACTCTGTAGTGGGGTAATCATTACTTCACTTAGATCCTAGCATGTTTTCCTGAAACACATTTGTGCATATTATATACATACGTATACATAATGTGAGATGAAGTGTCTTTAAGATAAAGACACTACCCTTATGCTTGAGGAATTTCCAGTGTCATGAAGCTCAGACCTCATTATTTTTGTATGTTTATATATATGTATATATATATATATATATGTATGTATGTGTGTAAAAGTAACGGGAATGGATTCATGTCCTTATGCGTGCAAGGCAGGCGGAGGAACCACTAAGCTAAATCCCCAGCCTTACATCTTTTTTTGTGAGGGAATAAAAATTTTGATAAGTTTTACATACACATTAGTACTCTCTCCTCTTTTCTATGCTATTCTTCATTGCTCTGTTGCAAACAGACTTTACTTCCTGTGAAGCCACAGACATTATTAACAAATATAAGCACACTCATTCTTCTGATACTTTTATCTCAAAAAAGTCACCTATAATTTAAATACTTTTATAAAGTATGAGGGAAGCTGATTTGACAGAAACATTTTTTTAAAGCAAGGAACCGACCTGTGATATATCTAGTAAAGTATTTGTCTTTACACATACTTTGTTTTCTTAAAGTGTACTTTTATCACGTATTCTCAAGGTGGATTCAAGTTAGTCTCTAGACATTTTTGGTGAATGAATCTTTGAATGTGGAAATTACATTTGCATGTCTATGATTCCAGTTTGAATTCCTTTTTATGGATTTGTAATGCATTGAATTTTCATTTATGTTTCCAGCCAGTGTTCATATATTTTTAGAAATATAGGTTGTAGTTTTTTGTGTTTATTTTTATTGTCACACTGATAGTGCCTTTGATTCATTGCATTAGAGATGATATAAAGGCCCTATTACTCCTTTTCAAGTGTCAACATTCTGGTGTCATAAAAATTGTGTTTTTCTTATCCCTAAGAAATTAAAGGACCTTGGCAAAGTTGTGACATCTTTTAGCCATAAAGGGAGAATTACAAGTAATAAAAAATGGAAGTATCATGAGTTAATAAGAATGCTGAAAACTCAGGGAAATAACCCTACTTATAATCGTGATCCTGGTCATTTTTTACTTCTCCATCCCCACTTCTACTAGTTTATTACAAAACACCATAGTCTTCTGCTTGCATTCCTGCAGTTACAACTTAACTGATCTCACATCATTTTTGCCTTACTGTACCCACTCACTTCAGCACAGAGAAGTCAGACATTTTTTGTAAATGCGTATATGGTATTAATGAGCATTGCCCTGATACACATTATGAAAGCATTCTTATATCATGTGTAAGGCCCAGCATTGATCCCCAGCTATGTAAAAATAAAAAAAAATAAAAAAAATAATGTAAGCAGTGGTTTGATTTTATTTTTTCTGATGTACATCCAAGAATGATGGTTTGTTGATCACTGCTGAATTGCCACTGCCTAGAAGATATTGAATCAGTATTTGATGGAGGGATGTATGAATGTTTAAGAATGCTCTAAGTATAGAAATATCCTTTCGTGCTGCAGAATTTCGTATTTGGCATCATAAAATGTATTTTAATGCAATGTTAGTGATTTAGCATAAAAAGTCAACATTTTACTTATTGTTTACTTTAAAAGTCTAAGGAGAAAGGACATGATTTATCAAGGAAAAACTCAAAAATACCATATAGAGTTTTGTTTAGGTGTTAAATTGTATTTAAATATAGGTGGAATTTCAGTAGGTTTCATCACATTAAAACACACTTTCAGTTATTTCACTTTTTACTGAGATAGCATACTGTTTTCTTTTTATGTGTCCTGTTTTGCTTATAAATGATGAGAGGAGACAGCTTTATGACAATGTTTACAGAAACCTCTCTGAGAAATAAAATACTTATAATATAAATATATAGACTTTGCCATAATACTTGCCAAAATGAAAAGCAAGAATGTATATATA
>NW_022900948.1:7631985-7633802 GCF_012274545.1 Fukomys damarensis | reverse complement strand
TATATATATATATATATATATATATATGTTGATGTTTGCTATACTATATATACCTTGGAATGCTACTTACCATGGGAATTTGAATTGTTATTTTATCCTTCTCATTAATAGAATTAAAAAATTCTATTAATAGTTTTTCTTATATTTTCTGCCTGTAAAGAGAATTCATGGGTGGGAAATCTTAGAAATTAAATTTTATAACATGATACATATAAGTTACTAAAATCAGTATAATTATCAAAAACTTTCCTGATATCAGGGAATAATTAGTTGAAGAAGAAAAGAAAACCTGAAGAAACTCACCCATTCACTAATATTGCCTACATATAATCACCTTAAATATACTTGAAACGTTTAGATTAAAGTAGAAAACCAAATGTTAAAAAGTATTTTATTTTGAATTATGAATGTTAGTAGAAATAGACTTTGTAAGTCTTTTCATGGCAGGAACTCTGCAGAAAAGCCTTATAATCTCCTGAAAATTCACAAATCTTCATTTGATAAATAAACATGGGTTAAAAAGCATATATACCACCTATTTCGAGCTTTGGAGTATTTATATTTAATTGTAGAGAAGAGGTTGGCTCAGCATCACTCTATGTCCGACTCCTTTCTTCCCACTCCTCACTTAAAAAAAAAATCATCACACTGTCTTCCATGTCTTAAAGTATGAATCACATAAATAAAATCTCAAACCCATCATGTCAACAGTAACAGAATTGGGCTTTTAAAAATTGCTCCGAAAGAGCAACTCCAGTGCCTGGATGGTAACTCATGAAACAAGCAATAGAGCTTGATTCCATTTTTAAGGACTAATCTCTGCCAGCCACTTCTCAACTCCTGCTCCTTTATACCACCCCACTATGGCACCATCTTTACACATTTTCAGTGCTTCTTAGGTAGAGTACTAGAAAATTGAAAAGTAACTACTCCTCCATGGAACTATTGATTACTCCACTTCTAATTGAATAGGATTACTAAGGAGTGTCTGTCAGGAAACTACTTCCCCTGGGGTGGAGCAAAGAGAGTACTACAAATAGTATCCTCCTGTTCTTATCTCTAAAAATAGATATGCACAGTCCTCATAAGTGCTTTTGTTGTAGGCACTTAATTTGTGCTAGAAGTTTGGGCTAGAAGAATAGTTTTGAAAGAGAATGTTTTTTTGATTGTACCTGTGACATCGTCCATGCTTTGAAAATGTTGATTCAGTGAAAATATATTTTGATACCCTGTGGTCAGTCAATATAAATGACTTTTATGTCAAAGCTAATCTGTTGTGTTTAAGTTGTTTTCTTTTCATTGTTCCTCTTACAAGATCTTCAAAATAAGCAGTGAGAAAATCAGTTGGAAAATAGTTAAACTTTGCCATGTTGTATAAACCTGATTTTTTTCATTTTGAAGAATGTTATTAGCTATTGCTATAGTTTAATAAAAAAATCTATTCTTATTGGAATTATCTTCGATTATTTTCCTGTGACAATGAAAATTCAATCCCCTCATTTTCTATTTAGTCTTTTGCCTTGCAAATATTTACCTAAGTGTAGAATAGATTTTGGATCACAGTGGAATTTGGAGAATAATGTTTCTGAAGAGTGAAATTAATGAGTATGAAATACAGAGAAGCATTCCTGATGAAGGATAGAGTCATAATGAACCTATGCACATTTCTGAAACTTATTTGGAATTTGTTGATTGGTGTGGCATTTAGATTATTTAAAAAATATGTTTCTGAATGACAGGGAGATATTTTTAGTTGACTAATAAAATGATAGAATTTTCACTTAAGAAATGATTGTTCTTGGAATCTTTAAAAGATA
>NW_022900948.1:7614387-7631952 GCF_012274545.1 Fukomys damarensis | reverse complement strand
AGATAATATGCAGGGTTATGTTTTAGAACAATATAATACAAATCTAATATGTGCCATTAATATAATATTTAAATTATTGTAGATATATTAAGGGTAGGAGAGACAGATGAAATTTATTTTAATAATATGTTTTTATCTGTTATATCCACAATATTAGATTTCAACATAAAGTTGATGCAAAAATTAATGGTAAAATAGTTTAGGTTGCTTTCTCTAAGTACGTAATTGTGATTCATAGTGCATTTTCCATACTTGGCTCACCCTAGTTCTAACTAATCATATTTAGGCAGTTAAAGGTGCAGGTGGCTAGTGGCAACTGTGCCTGGGCATGGCCGTTACGGCCAGCACACAGTACTGTCTAGTTGTGAGATTTAGACAACATCTATTTTTCTGTATCAATTTCTTCATTCATTTATGCTGTCAGCCTGATATTAAATTCTGAATTGTCATGCTGAATTATTTATACTAATATTAATACTAATATAAAATATTTAAACTAATAGAAAATTATGTTACTGTAAAAAAATAGGCCATATAATTTCTTGAAAAAGTTTGTATAATTAAAAATCATGGGATGGCTTGTAACCACTTTGGTATGGTGCACTGAATTCTTTATGGAGGACCATGTAAGCACTAGGTGCCTCTATTCTGCCCTCTAGCCCCTCCACATTTCATAAAGCTAGAATAAAATATCCCAGTACTTTTTTCAATATATTATAAATGCCCTCATTTATGAGGAGGATTCAGTTAACTGTAATCTTTAAAGTAGGAATGAAACATAATTTTGCCTCTAAATATTTATAATATTTTCATAGAAAACATATTTACTTTGCTAGCCACTTTTTTTTCTTTTTTTTATTTTTTTTGCTAGAATACCTTTTCAGTGACCAAGTACTGCTTGATGCTATATCAGTTTGCAAAAATAATTAAATGCTCACTGATCAGGTAGGGCACATTCTTCATAAGGGAGAGAGTAGATGGATGACATGGCAATGCAGAAATTTCTTCTGATTTTAAAAATATATTTAGCTGTATAATGCATAATGTTTTCTTAATGAATTCTGTGGAGCATAGTCCTTTGGAAAGTTAGTAAACCAAGTTGATTAAAAGGATTAAACTTGCAAAACTATTATTTGTTATATAGTTTAACATACTTTAACTTTATCTCAAAGTAGGGAAAACCCTATGTATTAGATATTCTTAGGAATGAAGTTTAGTTTTCACTATTTTCTGTTTCTCTAATATGTATTAATATTCTTTATAAAGTCAAGAGATTTTTATATAGAACTAAAAATGAAAATTTTTCAGGTGACCTTTTAATTATGTGCCTGCTATTGCTTTCACTGATGCTACTTTTCTATTCTGTCAGTTCTTAAAAGTAGAGTATGGATTGTGTTTTTGTTGTAGTCTAACCAGTACTATTTAGATGTCACATTTTATACTGTTTATAAGATTTTTGTGGGAAAGTGGTAGATTAATTTTACATATTTTTCATAAAACTTTATATAGCTATAAGATATATGAGATATATAAAATAGTGCAGTTAAAAGGAATTAGTGTATTGAAAGTATTTTATAAATGTTAAAGTTAAAAGTATGATATGTAAACATGTATTATATATTAACCATAATGTCCTATCAATGGTAAGACTCAAGATCATAAATTGGCATAGGATGTCAACTTTATCTTGATACTGATTTTTTGGTAAAGGTGCAAAACAGGTTTTTGAATGATCTTAGATCTCAATACAATTATTTTTTGCAATTTATTAATTATGATATTTATTTTTACTTTAAACTAAATAAATTATTTCTGTGAGGAATCACCATTCTATATTTTCATTTATCAGTGTTGCCAGAAACAAGCATACTATATATACAAAAATAATACCCCCATTATATATATATATATTTTTTTCTGTGTGTTGGTTAATGTAGATATATTATTGTCATCATCACTGTATTCTTCTGTACAGAGATACTTATTTGTATTATCATAATTATAAATACATTAAAGATCATGATACCCTAAAATATAATCACTTAAAAACAACAAATATTTATTATCTGACAATTTCTGTGGATCATAACACATGGGCATCTTAGATGAAACCTTTGCTTTGAGGTTTCTCAACAAAGCTCCAATCCAGGTACCTAAAAGAGGATGTTACATATCACAGAAAACCCACTGTACTGCTGGCCCTTAGAAGAGATATTGAAAATTCATGTGCAGCAATCTTAGTGACCAAGGTTACCCAAGGAGCAGGTCACCATATTAATAAATGTATGGAAACTAATAGCCACTACTTTGAGCACCTCTTGTAACTGTAGAGGTCAAAGATGTCTCAGTATATTTAGCATTGAAATATTTATACAAGTGTTTCTTTTCCAGAAGTGTGCATACATGTTTGTCTCTATATATGTATATATCTTTATATTTTTAATTTATTTACAAAATATGACAACTTATATGACTACTTTTTTAATAATTCTTTGTCTAGAATGAGATAATATGCATTTACCATAATATAAAATGAACATTTTTTCAAGTTTATTTTGAATATTTGATACGCATCTTTTAAAATGTTAGGAAAAATGTTGTAATATGTACTTGGTTACACAGATATAGTTCATCTTTCTATGATTTTATTAAATATCCATCTGTTGTGAACCTCTGAGAAAACTCACAGGTGACATTGACTGCTAACAAAAATGTGCCATTGTCACTCTTTCTTCACAAAATTGTGGGATCTGAAGCAGATAAACTTTACTTTTGAAGGCTCTACTCTCATCATAAAAATATACACCAAAATATAGCAAAATGTGTCCATATGGATCATGGTATATATGTTGCTGTATGAGTTAAATTAATCTGATGAGTGAAACATTAAGTGCTAATTAACTTGACTTTCCCCATTGTAGAACTAAAATTTTCAGTCTACAACTTTTCCCCTCTTCTGGTGTTTTTTGTTTTGCTTTGTTTTGTTTTGTTTTTTGGGTACTGGGGGTTGAACTCGGGACCTTGCACTTGTGAAGCAGGAGGCGGAACCACTGAGTAAATCCCAGTCCCTCAGTCTACAACTTTCTGAGAAGTAATGGAAGCAATTTGATTTTTGCAACTGTGCCTGAAGCAATAGTGAATCATGGCTTTAAAGATGGGTCTTATTACCTATTTTGTGCCTGGGATACAGTGGTTGGTTCCGGTGGTAGTTCTAGAGGTCAGCCGACTATGCTATGTGCTTTGGCCTTTCTTCTTGGAATTATGAGTCTTTGGGTATATTGTTAACTATTATCTAATAAGCCTCAATTTCTTCATTTTTATAATTGAGGTGTCATGTGTTTACTTTAAGAAACATTGTAGAAAATGTTACAATTTGGGAAAATATTCTGGCATACTGGTGTGGATATAATAGCATCCAGGTCCATGTTTCTAACAGTTCATTCATAGTTATTATTACTATTTTAGTAGCTATCAAGCATTGAACTACCACATAACTACGTACAACATCTCTTTGAGGCCCTATATAATGATTTACATTTTAGGATTTTCCTCCAGTTTTGTATGAATGAAGAGAGACTTCAAGCCAAACTACTTATTAGCCAAGAAAACAGTAAGTCTAGTTTTAATAACGGAAAATAGAACCCAAAACAAAATATCATGTATGTTTCATCTGTCATGACTTGTGGAACTTTACAGACCAACTTTTTCTTGGAATCTAAGTGGTGAATAAGACAAATATGAGATTATTTTGTTGCTACAGTTGCTTCCTGTGATGTGGAGGGATCCGTATTTATCTGATGCCAGTAACTTATCCAGTAATTGAGGAGGATCCTCACATTCTGCATTGGTAAAGAGAACTCATTTATCAGGTGGCCAGATGTAGGCCTAGGGTGAAATACCTTACACAGCTTCCTGGAGCATCTTTGTACGTGGTACTGACTGAGTGCTGTTTTTCTCCATCATTTAGATCTGAAGTTTAAATGAAAAAAATTCTTTTCTACTACAATCAATGTTTAACAAAAACAGGCATTTTGGAAATACTACTATTTATTTGTATGGAATTCTTCATCTTCCTACTACTTACTATATTTTATTTTAAAAATGTCTGTAAATCTAAAGAGGAGAAGAATCTGTTTCCATGGTGGTCCATTGGCATAATTGAGAAGCATAAAATAAAGTGTATAGCTAGCTCAGCTGTCAAAATAGAGCATCCGTTTGTAGCTGGTAATTTTCCCTTACAATAATCCTTTGATAATTTCCCAAGAGGTGACAGATTTGGAAATGCAATTTTCAATTCTGAAGAAGAATCTAAATTTCAACCAGTGTCATGACTGTCAAATGAAAGGCAGGAGAAGAAAATCGTATTTCATTTTCATGATCACCTTAAGTGGGTTCAAAGGAATTTGTGTTAAATGTTTATTTCTTTTATCTGGAAGGAAAAATAAATAACTGTCTGTTGAAATTACAGTCTGCTGATATTTCTCAATGAAATTAATTTCTTGATCATAATTGCTGAAATAAAAGCACTAGAAGGCAGTAAATGATTCTATATATACATATATACAAATCATAATAAAAATTATGATTAGTTTTATAAGTAAGTTTATAATCTAACCTCATCAAGGACAAATAGTTAATGAATTTACTGAAATCCTGACTAGGTTTGAGAGATATGTGCTTCATAGTACTTTCTAAGATCTACTTGTATAAAAAAAAAGTTACTGGTAATTCTGTTGTAGTTTAGGATTTGACTACATAAGTGAATTGTAAGCAGCCCCTTAGAAAACTTAAAGAGATGACAGAGGTAGGCGTGGCATAGATGTAAGCACTACGTACCAGTTTTTCAGAGAATTCTCAGAAAGGTGACGCTCTCTAATGGCCTGGGAATGAAGGAATATTTGGCTTTCCATGGAGTTGGGCAATGGAAAATGAATCTGAGGCAGGTGAAATGTTATAGTGGGTGAAGGAGCGTGATATGCATAGGGAATAATATATCACTACAATATATTATGGCAAATGTAAGACGGGGTACATTAGCACAGACTTGGTAATAGAATGCACTCTATCGATCACAGGCCCTCAGATAATACATATTTAATAAACATAAAAGACCTCCCATATCTTATACTTTTTATTTTTTAATAAATTTTTTGAAGCATAACACTTATTGGTACATTTAGATGCCCACAATGATAACACATCACAGGGAATTTATCAGAGGAGTAGGCATCTATACATAATATATCCTGCCCCTTCCCTTTTTCTATTTCCCCCTCCCCTCCACCCCATCATCCATCCCTATATACAAAAGTTTTGTTTCATTTTTTCTTCTATTTTTACTTGTTTTTCATGTTCCTTTCTTCCTTTTTCCCCTTAGTTCACCTTCCCATTTGAACATTCTCTTCCCATTTCCCCATATCTACTATACATTTTAGTCCTTATCTCCACTTTTGGTTTCTCACACCAGAGAAACAATGTGGTGTTTAAACATATGTATCCACCTTATTTCACTGAAGAATATGGTCTTAAGGTGACATTTAGGTGTAAATGTCTCAAGATCTTCCATCTTCATGGCAGAGTAGCAGTCCATTGTATAAAACAACCACATCTTCTTTATCCATTCATCAGTCGATGCACATTAGAGCTGTTTCCAAGATTTACCTATTACAGACTGTGCTCCTATAAACATGAGTGTGTATGTATCACTGTGGTGTGATGCTTTTAATTTGGGGGGGAAGATACCAAGAAGAGAAATAGCTGACTCAAATGGAACCTCTAGCTTTAGTTCTTTGAGAAATCTCCACACTGATTTCCGCAGTGGTAAACCAGTCTGCGTTCCCACCAACAGTGGAGATGGGTTCCTTTTTTCCCCAAAGTCCTGCCAGCATTTGTTATTGGTTGATTTGTTATTGGTTGAATAGAAGCAGCTATTCTTTCTGGAGTGACATGGTATCTCAGAGTTGTTTTAGTTTGTAACTCTGGAATGACGAGTGATGTTAAACATTTTTTCATATATCTTCTATTTCTACTTCTTCATCTGCAAAGTATCTGTTGATTTCAGATGCCCATTTTCGGATTGCGCCTTTAAATTTGGAGTGTCTGATTATTTTGAGTTCTTTATATATTCCAGATAGTAGTCCTTTGTCTGAGGAAAACCTGACGGACATTTTTTCCCATACTGTGGGTTATCTCTTCACTCTGTTGTTGGTTTCTCTTGCTGTGCAAAAGCTTTTTAATAAAAAGAGATCCCAGTTGTTGATTCTTTGTATAGTTTCTTTGTGATGGTACCAGCAAAAAAACAGACCTGAAGATCAGTGGAACAGATTAGAAGATGCAGAAATAACTCCAGACATACTCAGACACCATATCTTTGACAAAGAAGCCAAACGCTTTCACCAGAAATCAGATAGGATCTTTAATAAATGGTGCTGGAAAAATTGGCTTTCTACATGCTGAAGACTGAAGCTAGACCCATACATTTCACTGTGTACTAAACTGAAATAAAACTAGATTAAAGATCTAAATATTAAAACACAAACTCTGTGCTTTATAAATACCTAATTCATAATTTAATGTATCCATAGGGAATAATAAATAATGATAATGGATTTAGTCACTTTGTTATGTTTCAGAATGAAGAGTGCCCCCAGGGCCTGGGAGATTAGCTCGGTGATAAACTTCTTAGCCCACAAAAGGCCCTATTCAATCCCCAGCATAAAGTAAAATAGCCTTAGAATTAATTATGTGTCATTCAGCGAATGTTTGTATTTATTTAACTAATATTTATTGAAGACCTAGTATATTCCCTAGAAAGTATAAAAGTTTTGGGGATACAACAGACAACAAACAAAAACAGCTGCTTTCTCATGATTTACATATCATACCTGTACTGCGGCAGTCATGAGATATTAATTGCTGTTCATAAAATTTGTTGTATATGAAAAATACAAGGCCAGATAAAAACCAACAAAAAATCTGTCATTCATTCACAAACACATTAAATGAATATTTGTTGAATTATATGTATGTAACAGGCACTAGGCCTACATTGCTGACTACGGAAAGAAGGATAGAGGGGATGAGAGTATATAAATATTGGAATTTATTTAAAGTAACCTGTTAAAGTATTCTATTATATTTAAATTGATCTTACTTTACTTTTTCTCTGTCTGTGAATTTTCATCATCATTCATGAATAGCCCTTTAATCAGCTTAGAAGAATCCTAAGAACTATTTTGTTATTGCTGCTGTTCAGTTGTCAGAATTACCTTGAAACATTTGAAATACTGATGGTTTGCTAGACAAAGATGTATATTGTTTAATCAAAACATATTAATAATATAAACACAATTAGCTCTGGCTATAGTGTAAGTATAACAAGTTAGTATTATTTTATGCTTATGGTAAAAACATTGCTTAGTTTTAATTGTTTCATGAAACCTTCTTTCATTAGTTTAGGTATTTTAAAAAAATGGAGGGATAAAAGTGTGAAGATCTGTTAGACTATATCCAATAATAAATATTGTCTAAGACCCTGTTGCCTTGAAAAGTAGTAATTGCACACATAGGATGGAATTTTTTTAGAAAATCTATCTGCCGTCTTACCACAAGCTCATTTTTTGGGATATAAATTAGTTGAATTTTCATGAAGGACATATGTTATTATTGTTGATAGAAATATTTAATTTAGATTTTAGGTCTATGAAACAATTATCTCAGTATTGCAGTATAGTCATTCACCTATGATGTCAGCATTGTATATTCTCACATAACTTTCCAGATAATCATATCTATATTCATTTTATTTTGAATCAGTGTGAATGTTTAAGGAGTATCTTAAAGCAGATTTGTAGTTAGGCCTATAGTTAATATATATAAAACAACAGTCTTCACATGTATAATTTTTCATCTCATTTTACTTAATAAGCTACCAAATTATATTTCCTACCACCTTTTCATTTATAAGGTGTTCTCAAGTTTCAGTGTGATAAATTAATTATTAAGTAGTTGTCATGAGAAGAAATCAAGATCGGTGTGACATCTGAATAAGAAACCAGTGTGTGGTTGTAGCTGAGCTGTATAAAGAGGTCCTCTAGTTCATTGTTTCCTTGATGGTCATACCTTTGTAGTAATGCAGAGTTGACTTTTTTTTGTTTTTATTTTTTCATTGTTATGTACATGTTTGGAGTACATGCAGTTCAAGTCATCTTGGGAAGTGGATACATTTGTGTAATTCAGCTTGGCTCTTTTATTTTTTAATCCTCTTCCTTTTCCATCCCATCTCTCTCCCTTCTGTACATCTTTCCTCATTTTCACCTTTATAATCTAGAAAGATACAAGAGGATAGATACCTTGCAGATGGAAAGAGGTAGAAGAGAACATGGGTGACGTCTAAGCTGACTCTTTAGAGTAAGTCTTGGTCACAGTGTACACAAGTTATCTGATAAAGAATGGGAGCAGTACTAGTTGAGCCTCGAGCAGCAGGTTGTGGATTTACCTGCTACACTGGAGTAGTAGAGAACCTAGCCTAAATGGCAGGGGCTGTAGAAAGATGTCTAGCATCTGGAGTTAGGGCCCTAGGTGTGGTCAATGAACTGGAAAGCAATGTTGTGCTTTTTAATCATATTAATAAAAGTGACACATTATCTGACCTTATTGAGACAGCACTCTCCTAGGGTCAATCCATTCATTTTCTTATTTAATTCTCACAGCATTCCTCAAAGGTAAGCCATTCTTTTTATGGGTAAGAAAATGAGATAACATCGAATAAAAATAAATGGATGTGCTATTTTATTTTACTTTGGTATTGGGGATTGAATACAGGGTCTTAGTACATTCAACCCATATCTTTCAGCACTGAGTTACACCCGCAACCCCTGGAAGTATTGGTAATATATTTAGAAAGTCTTTTATTCACTGAGTACTTAGTATATAATAGTATTTAACTTATCACGTTTAATTTAGCCATTCAGTCTGAAAGAAATAGGCACCATTGTTATGCCTGCTTACAAACGAAAAAAAATGATGTATAGAGAAGTTAAAGCATATTCCCCAAATAACACAGCTGGGACATAAACCCTGACAATACTAGGTTCCTTTTCTTTTGAAAGATAAAGTCTAATTTTTTCACTTCTTAGCATTTAATGTTTTATTTGGCCAAAACTCTGCACTGAGCATTATGAAAATATGGACCTCGAACAAAACTTCCTTGAGACACTTCCCATGTAATTAGATTAGGGCCCAAATATTATATGAGTAAGAGATAAGACATCTGGAAAAGAGGGACAGTGAGTGAGCCTCAGAGCCTCAGAGCATGTCTAGGACAGCACACAGGCTGTTGTATCCTGTGGAGTTTTAAGTTTACATTTCCATTTCCTTATTAAATCTGACTACTCATACAAAAGTTACTTAGTCTCTTTGAGCTTCTCTTTTTTCAATAATATAATGGGTTTCCCATGAAAGTTTAGTAAATGAATTTCAGTAGCTACTATTTATTAAGGACTTAATTTGGACTAACCACTGGTTTAAGAACTATATGCAGCTTATCCAATTTAATCTTCCAAACAGTACTGTAGGGTAAGTATCATCACTACCATATGATAAAAGGCTTTCTTAAAGAAATTATTCAGGTTGCCGGGAAAGCATCAAACTAGGATTTAAATATTTGTAACATTAAAGAGATCACTGCTTTTGGTACAGTAGTCGAGTGGTCAGAGTGACAGTGCTATGTAAAACCTCTAAGAGTAAGTCTAGCACACAGAGGACTGTAAGTTGTAATTCATACCATGAACTTAGATGCTTTATTTGTGTCTTTACTTTTATACTTAATATTTTTAATGAATATTTACAAACCTAAAACTTGTATATATTTATTGGCTACCTGGTGTGTTTTGATACATGTAGACATTGTATAATGTCTGAAAAAGGTTAAACATGTCTCTTTTCTCCAATACTTATCATTTTTATAGTGAACATTTTCAGAATATTTTGTGGTAGCATTTTGAAAGGTGCAGTACATAATTTCATTTGTATTCAGTATTCTGTACAATAGAACACCAAAACTTCCTGTTCTCATCTAACTGTAACTTAGTACCTCTGATCAAACTTTCCCCATCCCCCAGCTTCCCTGGTTTCTAGTAATTACCGCTGTACTTTAATGAGTTTTACATGAGGGTACATGTATGAGTGAGAGCGTGTAGTACTTATCTTCCTGTGTTTGCCTTATTCCATTTAACTTAATTCCGAGTTCCATCCATGTTGTCACAAATGATAAGATTTAATTATTATAGTGGGATAGTATTCCATTTTTATAGATGCCATATTTTTATGCAGTTATCAGTTGTACACATTGGTTGTTTTGATTTCTTGGCTACTGTGAATAGTGCTGCAGTGCACATATGAGAACAGATACTCTTCCACGTGTTTATTTAATTCTCTTTTCATAATACTTAGTAGGGGATTGTTGAATCATGTTATATTTTTAGTTTTTGAGGAAGCCCCGTACTGTTTTCTACAATAATTGCTAATTTACTTTCCCAGCAATAGTGTGTAAAAGTTCTTTTTTTCTACATCTTTGGTAGCACTTTTATCTGTTAGTCTTTGATGACAGATATCCTTATTAGGATGAGGTAATACCTCTCTGTGGTTTTGATTTGCATTTATCTGGTAATTTGTGATGTTGAGCATTTTTAATAGATGTAGGTCTTTCCTTACCTATGCCTTTGATTAGACACTTTTTTGAAAATGCATTAATTAATAAGAGCAAGAAAGAATAATTCATGTACTTTTATTAGAAGTATCTTCTCTATTTTAAATTATTTCTTTCACCTATTACTTTTACAGAAAAGCATTGAGGAATCATAGTTTTTTTCCTCAGAAACACTCTAATTAAAATTTTTCTTCACATTATTGAGGGTAGACTTGAAGGATTAATTTTCATTAGGTTCAACTGATAATACTAGAAGTAGAATTACTATTAGGGTTTTTAATGCTTGTGACAGTACTATACAGTCTGCATTAGTTAAGTTATAGGGTGATAAGAAAATAATTCAGAAAAACTATGTCTCTTCTCTCCTTAAAAATTTGGGATCCATTTCATTGAATTTGCTAAATGAAGAGAAATATTTAGTTTAATTATTATTCTCAGTAAGATTTTGTGTGTTCTCTGAGCAATGAATATTCAGAATCTAAGATGTCCTACATTGTATGCATTTTAACTACTTCACTTTCTTGCCTTGCATGTTCTTTTGTTGTCTTTCTATTGGGCTAAAAAAGCAGCAAGGAGGTGAGACAAAACGGTCCTGCCCTCCCTTCTTTTCCTTTTCCACCATTGTACAATACTCTCTTTTTATTCTCCAGAAAAACAAAAGCCTCTATTGCTTCAGGAGCACATATGTGCTTGACTCTAGGTGAGACAGAAATTGGAATTGCTTATAGGAGTACTGAGGCTAAATCCTGATGTTAAGAATGATGTCTGAATCTTGGCTCAGTTATTTAACAAATATATGTTAATTGAGCAATTTACTCAATCTCTTTGAGTTTCAATTTTCATGATAAATAGAGAATACACGTTTACCTAATAGTACTTACACTATACTTATCTCATAAATTTAAATGGCAGATCATGAGTATATAGTATTTGAACATAGTAAGTTCAAGATTAATGTTAGCTACCATTATTAGTGTCACCGCATTATTTAATAGGACTTCCGAGAATAAAATCACATCCTCTAGCAATTCCTTGATATTACACTTTGTTCAGGCCAGAAATATTTATGGTTGTGCTTCATTCATTCATTTGAACCCAGAAATTTGTTATCACACCCCTTTAACCTTTGATTTTTTTCTTTTCAAAAAGTTATGAGAGGATTATATCTATTTCATATGACTATTGTGAGCAATAGATTATATTTTAGCAAAGGTCGTCAACTGATGGAGCTGCCATTTTTTAAATTCTGTATTTTTCAAGAGAGAAAATATCTAGAACATTCTAATGATTTAATGTATGCTTTTTCTACTTGTTCTACTGTTGAGTGAGTTAATAATCTAGAGACTGTCTACAGTGGAAAGAATATAATATGAGATGAATTTGTAGAAAGTCAGTGAACTGGGCTGCCAAATATTAATTTTGAATCCAGCAAGTATGATAATGATAACATAGATGAATTTAGGAACCAATTCCCATATTAAATCAAAATGTTATCACAGTAAAATTGCCTGAAGAAGAAAGTACCTGTTATTTAGGTTGAAAAATAATGAGATGAGTGAGCTTTTAATTGAATAGTACAGAACAAAACAAAACAAATACATAACTTGTATAGTTGACCTTTTCTTTGAGCTCTTTTTATTGAGTTTTGTATTTATTCATTGCTTTATTCAGCCATTTAACTTCATATTTGAATGCTTTTCATATGGCAAGTGCCCTGGAGTTCAGACATTTGATAGTTCTTAAGAAGCCTGTAACTTAGTAGGAGAATCAGACATTAAGTAATTATAAATAAAAGCCAAATTTCAACACTGGGAAGTGTTAAAAAAGGGAGTGGTAAGGGAGTGCAGAATAGTAAGCATTCTTGATAGAGGAATTTCACGTGCTAAAGGTTATAGGATGCTTTAAGAAGAGAGTTGCTGGATATGAGATCTAAAAGAGTTTATGTATAGCACAGGATCAGATTCTGTACCAATTCACTCAAAGAATTGTTGTTACCTACCTACTACAATCATATTTCTTTAAATGGTAATTTTGAACAGAAAGTGAAGAGAAACCTACCCTACTAATTTGTATTTTTTTGTTTGAAAAAGTATGTTGATAATTAAAATTGATTTCTTAACTATACTATTTTATTATAGTACAGGCTTTAAATTATACTTATTTTTCTTTCCCATTTGAATTCTGTACTATCTTAGAGGAAAAAAATGTAACCAAGTTATTTGATGAATTTCATAGGAATGAAATGAAGTACAAAGCAGCTAAGCAAGGGGTGTGTATCAGAACACTTGCATTTGCTATGGGACTGCTGAAGTAAGTTATTGTAACTCAGAAATCTTCAAGAGACAGCAGTCTACAGGAAACTAAAGGCAGATGATATTTACGATGACAGTAGCGAGATCTTGCCAGTCATCTGGCTGCAGTTTCAAAAGGTGATTTAAATGTATTTCATGGTTTGCCTGAAACCACTGTTTTGTTTGTAGCTGGGTGTTTCTATTGAACCTGGTACAGTCCCCTACAGACTAACCCAAACTACAGACTCTGGTTAAAATGACAAAGATAGTTTTATAGAGACCATAAATCTGGGTTTCCATTGCACCTTTGGAAATTTGAAGCTGTGTGACTTTGTACAGGTTACTAAATCTATCAAAGTTTCTCAGTTATTCTTCTGTACTTTGTGACTTCATTTACTTCTCACAAAATTATTATGAAAAATACCTAATGTTTGTAAGGTGTTTGCCACAATGTTGGGCACACAAAAGAAATTTAGAAAATTCTGGCTGTCTTATTTTTTATTATTTTAAAATACATATGCACATGGTATAGTGTGACTTCATTTGCATGCTTGGCACAATTTGTTTTTTTTTCCTTCATATTCTAATAGTCTGAATTGTTCTTTCCATGTTTAGTAGGTTACAGAGAATCTTGATAATTGACCATATGCCATTGTATTTAGACAGCAATATTTTGTCTTCCTATTAGTGTGTGTTTCCATCAATGGAGCTATTCAGGAGTGAGTTAAGGAAAAGTATTTGTATTTAATCGGGGTTTTATAAAATCATTATTTTGAAAATATTTTTTTATCTTCCCTTGAAAATAGATATTTTTGTCAACTTTAGATAAATTATCATATATTTATGCATAATTAGTTTCATGATAGCTGAGATTATGTATATTGTAGATATAAATATCACAAACTCCACTTTATAGGTGTCATTAAGTTGTTTTATAGAAAAGCTGTATTTCTTATAGCAGATATTTTCCTTTTCATTTATGAATTCTGATTGTTTATTGTTCCTTATTAGGTGACTCATTCATTAAAGAATAAGTTAAAGATCTCTCTTTTTACATTTCATCATTTGTCTATGGTTATAGTTTCAAAGCACCAAGGATGGGATGAAAAGAGAGAAAGAATTCCTGTTTTGCTTATCCTCCAATTTGTGCACAGAACACAAATATCATAGTAACATTTTTTTCTTGTAGAACATGAATGATCTCTGGTCTATACCCATATTGGGAATGAGATAGGCCAACATCATGATTTAGCAGTTGTACAACATATTCAGCTCTGGATTTGAACCATGGCTTTATTATTTTGTAGTTGTATGAAAATATTATTCATAACAAGAGATTTTAATGCAACATTTTCAACTTCATAGACATGAAACAATGAATTAATACAATAAAAAACTCTAAACTCCTGTTTCTTAGGCCCTCTAATTGTTATTTAGAAAATCTAGTCAGGGACCTCGAAATTTGAACATTTTTATTATCACACAAATTCTGATATCGATGCTTAGTGGAGTATTCTTTAATGTAATTGGAGAAAGTCTTTTTTTTCAATCTGGATCATGGAAGCAATAGGTCTGTTGGTCTATATGACTTGATAATTTTCAGAATAGACGATTCCTATAAATTTATGAAGTATTCTAATTTTTACAACAATCAACTTGGCATATAAGTGTATATATATCCAACTGTAATCAAGGAAGATTGAGAAGTCCTCTTAGTAGGTTGTGAAAAAAAAATCACGGTTTTATGCATTGAAAAACTTTGAAGCTGACTAATGTCAGTTTTAGTGAAAGTTAGGTCATTAAGGTTTATCCAAGTCAGAGTAGAGGAATTTCATATGAATATATTTATGCTTGCAGACTTTTCAGGCTTGATTAAGACATTTCATTTTCTAATTTACAAACATGAAATATAAGACTTTTATTACCAGTGTAGGTTAGCTCCAGATGCTAATGTTCATTTTCTAAGCATCTCATTAAAGTAAGAAATCAGTTCTAAAGATTTTCATTTGGTGGCTTTAATTTCAATACCATCAGTACTAACTGATTCTTGGCCTGTGTACTCCTTTTTCTTTTCCTTCACCTCCAGGTTTCCCCTACAGTTTCTCTCTAGTTACTGTTCCTTGTTTAATCTTTGTTTTTTCTTAACTGCACCGTAAACATTAGCAGGGGGAATTTATTGCTGTCCAAATTAATTGTAATCACAACCCTATGTTTACTGAATAAAAACCAAGTGGACAAATGTGCTTCCTTTCTCTCAAAAAAATTCAATCCTCTTGTATTCTAATTCTACAAATGTTATGACTAGAGTTTTCAGAGTTGAGATGGTTTTCCAGCATAATATTTGCCTTAACCTTAAACTCCAGTTATTTGAAATCTCACATCTGCTGTGTTCCTTTACTTCTCCCCATTCTTCATATTTATGTGTAGATTAGTAGTGATTTTTTAAAAGTTGCAGTATCTGTGACAGGCTAATTTTTTGTTTTTGATGTTGTTTCAAAATGAGTATTTTAAATTTCTTTTTTATAAACCCTTATCAAAAAGGATCCTGACATTTTATTTTACAATCCTTAATAGTAGTTTAAATTTTATTTCATTTTCTGTTTTTAGTTAGTATGAACAAAATTTTAATATTATTCAGTTTCAGTTTGTTTCATAGTTAAGTTCAATTTCAGACATTTATCGTTTGTTAATATAAGAAGCATTAAATATTTGTTAGATATTTAATAAATTGTCTCTAGATAAGTGTTTCTACAAATAAATCCATTGATCTACTTTAGTCTACACTGAATTATGTCTGATGTCATCTATCTTTGCTGTCTTGATATGAATAGTTATAAATTGAAGGCATATTCTGATGAAGTAGTAGATTGCAAGGCAGTGCATTTTTTGAAATGTCACATGGGCATAGACATACACTTGGACATGTTTGTTTCAATCCATTAATTTGAAGCTTTATGACATTTTAATTTATTTATTTATTTGATACTGGGGATCGAACTTGGGTACTTACACTTGCAGGGCAGGCACCAGAACCACTGAGCTAAATCCCCAGCCCTATGACATTTTTCGTTAAATTATGGTTAATGTAGTCATCTACTTTTATTATCTGTGTAAATTCAATGCAAACTTTTTCCAGTTACATGAATATTTAACCTAAATAGTATCAAATGTGTGATACACACATTATAAATATTTTTGAAAACAAATTAAGCAAAGCTATTTGAAATAATTTTCTAGATCTGTTTGCCATACTTTCATGTCTCACTGTAAAATATGGGAGTAAGTATTTTGAAGATCTCACTGTAGTCAGCATCCACAGTAGAAAAAACATAGCACTATGGTCTGTAGTAAGTAAAGAGCATACAATATGTAGTCTGACATTTACTCTCTTTTCATTCATTCACTCACTTTTATTTCTTTATTCAGTTATTTAGTGACTATACAGGGACTTCACACTGAGCTATGTCCTCACCCCAGTCTTCATTTTTAAAAATATATTTTTACTGGTAATGTTAGGTATACATTACAATTACAATCACCATTGGGATCTTGTACCTTTACTGATGTATCTTAGTTCTTATTTTTCCTCTTGCCCCTAGCCTCCATTTATCCACTCCACCCTTCCCTATTTACAATGACTATTTCCCTTTTTTTCTTTTCTCTTACTTTTTCTTCTCTCTTCTTCCGTTTCCCCTACCCCTCATATTTCCCCAATGCCTTTAGAAATTTTATTCTTATTACACAATAGCAGTTACATATTTTGATCCTTATTTACACAGTTAGTATATCAACTAGAGCAACTATACAGTATTTACACATCTGTGTTGTATTAATTTCACGTAAGAGTGTAGCCTCAGTGTGCATTAGCTGTAAATGTCTCTAGTTTCTCATTCTTTATGGCTGAGTAGTACTCCATTTTATGTATTTTTAAAAAACCACATCTTTATCCTATCTCCAGTTGATGGGCAGTTGTGCTGTTTCCAAGTTTTAGCTATTACAAACTGTGCCACTATAAACGTGGATGCACATATATCACTGTGGTATGATTCTTTTAATTCTTTTGAGAACATATGCAGCAGTGGAATACCTGGGTGAAATGGGATTTCCAATCCTAGTTGCGTAAGGTATGTCCACATTGATTTCCACAGTGGTTGCGCCAGTCTGCATTCCCACCAACAATGAATAAGGGTTCCTTTCTCCCCAGCACCCCACCAGCATTTGTTATTGGTTAATTTCTTTATAACAGCTATTTTACTGGGGTGAAATGGAATCTTAGTGTTATTTTTATCTTTATCTCTCTAATGACCAGTGATGTAGAACATCTTTTCATATATTTATTTGCTTTTACTCCTTTGTCTGAGAAATGTCTGTTCATTTCAAATGCCCATTTTGAATCGAGTCTTTGTATTTGGGGGCCTGATTTTTTTTTTTTTTTTAGTTCTTTATATATTATAGATTGTAGACCTTTGTCTAAGGAACAGCTGATAAAACTTTTTCCAACATTGTGGGTTGTCTCTTAACTCTCTTGGTGGTTTCTCTTGCAGTGCAGAAGCTTTTGAATATAAT
>NW_022900948.1:7577758-7613802 GCF_012274545.1 Fukomys damarensis | reverse complement strand
TTTTTTTTTTTTTTTTAGTTCTTTATATATTATAGATTGTAGACCTTTGTCTAAGGAACAGCTGATAAAACTTTTTCCAACATTGTGGGTTGTCTCTTAACTCTCTTGGTGGTTTCTCTTGCAGTGCAGAAGCTTTTTAATAAGATGAGATTCCAATTGTTGATTCTTTGTGCTAGTTCCTGTGTTACTGAGGATTTGTCATAAAGTCTTTTCCTATGCTAATGTCTTCAATAGTTCTCCCTAGTTTATCTTCCAAAAAGCTTAGCGTTTCTGTTTTAATATTTTGATCTTCAATCCACTTCAGTTTTAGCTTACTGCATGGTGAAAGATATGGGTCTAGTTTTAATCTTTGGCAAGCTGAAATGCAGTTTTTCCAACACCATTTATTAAAGAGTCTTATCTTTCCTCCAGTGAGGATGCTTGTCTTCATCAGAGATGAGGTAGCTCAGTATGTCTGTCTGCTGATCTATTCCACTGATCCTTGGGACCGTTTCTTAGCCAGTACCATGCTGTTTTTATTACAGTGACTTTGTAGTATAGTTTCAAGTTGCGGAGTGTGATGCCCCCTGCCAAGTCTCTGTTGCTTAGAATGGCTTTTGCTAGTCTAGGTCTCTTCTTGTTCTAAATGAAGTTTTGTATTTTTTTTTTCTCATTCAGTGAAATACACTATTGGGATTTCAATAGGGATTTCACTGAATCTGTATAGTAGTTTTGGTAGTATGCTCCCTATCCAGGAAAAAGAGATGTCTTTCCATTTTCTTATATTCTCTCCAATCTCTTTTTTTTAGAGTGTTGTAGTTCTCAATTCAAAGGTCTTTTGCTTCCTTTGTTACATTTTTTTCCTAGATACTTCATTTTTTGGATGCTATTGTGAAAGGGATTGTTTCCCTAATTTTTCCCTTAATGACTCTTTTATTTGTGTACAAGAAGGCTATTGATTTTTGAGTGTTGACCTTGTATCCAGCTACTCTTCTGAATCTGTCAATTAAGTCCAGAACTCTATTGTCAGAATATTTTGGGGTCTTCTATGTAGATTATCATATCATCAAATAATGACAGCTTCCCCTCTTCTTTTCCTATCTTTATTGCTTTTATTTTTCTCTTGTCTGATTGCTGTGTTTTAAAGTTTCCAAAACTGTATTGAATAGGAGTGATGATAGTGGATGTCCTTGTCTCTTTCCAGATTTCAGTATGAAGATTTTCAGTTATTGACCACTGAGTATGATGTTGGCTCTTTTTTTTTCACAGATAGCCTTTATTAAATTGAGATAAAGACCATCTATTCCAATTTTCTGCAAAGTTTTTTTTTTTATCATGAATGGGTGTTTTAATTTGTTGGATGCTTTTTCTGCATCAAATTAGATGATGATATTTTTTTCTTTGACTTTCTTATTATAGTATATTGCATTTATTGATTTCTGTATGTTGAACCATCCTTGCATCCCTAGGATAAATCCGACTTGATCAGGGTGTATGATCTTCTTGTTGACCCTCTGTATTCTGTTTGCCAGTATCATATTGAGGATTTTTGTATCTGTGTTGATTAGGGAGATTGGCTTTTTTTGGTTGGGTCTTTCCCTCATTTTGAAATCAAAGTAACCCTTGCTTCCAGGAAGGAATTTGGTAGTATTGCTTCCCTTTCAATTTCATTGAAAATTGTTTGGAGTAGTGGCATTGGTTGTATAAATGTTTTGTAGAATTCAGTAGGGAATCCAGTAGGACCTTAGTTTTTTTTGTGGTAAGTTTTCAATTTCACTGATTGTAATTAGGGTGTTTCACATTTTTATGTCCTCTTTGTTGAACTTTAGTAAATCATATGAATCTAGGAATAAGTCCATTTCTTCTGTATTTTCCACCTTATTGGTGTATACCTTCTCTAAGTTGGTATTGATGATCCTGTTGATATCTGTTGGTTCTATTGTAATTTCACACTTTTCATTCCTAATTGAATGGATTTGAGCCTTTTCTTCCCCCCCCTTTTTTTTTGATAAGTTTGTCTAAGTGTTTATCAGTTTTATTTTTTCTTTTGAAAAACTAACTCTTCGATTCCTTGATTTTTTTTGTATCTTTCTCTTAGAATCCATTGCATTGATTTCTGGTCTGATATTTATAATTCTCTTCCTTGTATGAGCTTTGTGTTTATTGTACTCTTTTTCTTCTAGAAGCTTAAGATTCACCATTAGGTTGTTTTTGTTGTTTTGTTTTGTTTTTTACCTTGCTCTGTTTTCCTAGTGTGGGCATTCACTGCTATATATTTCCCTCATAAAACTGCTTTCATTGTGTGCCATAAATTCCTCTATGTTGAATTGGCATTATCATTTATCTGTAAAAATTTTCTAATCTCTTCTTTAAATTCCTTTGTGCTCCCTTGGTTGTTCAAGAGAGTGTTATTTAATTTCCATGTGTTTGTGAAGTTTTTGCAGTTTGCTTTGCTATTTAACTCCATTTTCATTGCATTATGGTCTGATAATATAAAGGGGATAATTTCAATTTCTTTGTACTTGAACATGTTCTATGAGCTAGTATGTGGTCTATTTTATAGAATGACCAGTGTGCAGCCAAAATGAATTTATTTTCTGATTTTGTGGGTTGGAATACTGTGTAGATGTCTGTTAAGTCCATTTGTTCAAATGCTTGGTTCAGTTCCAGTATTTTGTTGTTGATTTTTTTTTTAGTCTGGATGACCTATCTATTTGTGACAATGGGCTATTGTGGTCCCTCAATACAGTTCTATTAGTGCTTATTTCGGTTTTCATGCCCCTTAATATTTGTTTTGTATAGTTAGGGGAATTAGTTTTTGGTGCATATCTGTTTATGATTGTCATGTCTTCCTCTTGGATTGTTCCCTTTACAAAAATGTAGTGCACTTCTTTGTCTGTTGTAATTAGTTTTGGTTTGAAATTTACTTTGTCGGCAAATGAGATAGCTACCCCTGCTTTTTTCTGGGTTCCTGTCACATGAAGAATTGCTTTCCATCATTTTACTTTCGGTCTATGAGTTACATTTTGAACTACATACATTTATTGTATACAGCATATTTGTAGATTTTTCTTCTTATTCCATTCTGCCAGTCTCTTTCTTTTGATTGGTGAATTGAGACCATTAACATTTGTAGTTATAAATGATATGTATTGACTTATTATTGTCATGTTATTTTCCTGTTGTCAGCTCTTTTTAATTTTTCTCCCTCTTGTTTTAATTTCTTGCCTTGCCTGGTAGATTTGCTCTTTGGGCCTCATGGAGTTGTGATCATCATTGTATTTTTCTAGATATTATTTAGAATTGCTTGGAATGCTGGTTCATTTTTCATGAGGTTTCTCGGGTGTTTTTTGTCATAGAAGTATCTTATTTCCCCATTAATTTTGAAAGATAGTTTTGCAGGATGTATCAGTCTGGGTTGGAGGTTGTTTTCTTTTAGGGTTTGAAATACCTCACTCCAGGCTCTTCTTGACTTGAGTGTTTGTGTTAAAAAGTCTGATGTGATTCTGATGGGCTTTCTTTGGCATGTGATTTGTTTCTTTTGTCTAACTGCTTGTAGTATTTTGTTCTGTTGAGTTTACAGAATCTTGATTATTATATGTGTAGGTGTAGATTTTTTTGATCATGGCTAGTTGGAGTCCTATATGCCTCACTTATCAGTGTATCAAATATTTTGCTCTGTTTGGGAAGTTTTCTGTCATGAATCGTTTTTTTTTTTTTAATGTCATTTGTACTTTCTCCTTTTTCATGGACTCCTATCAGTCTTATAGTATTCTACTTTGTATCATCTAGGAGCTGTTATATTGATTTCGCATAGTCCCTTACTATTTTTAAGAGATCCTTCTTTTCATGGACACTGATAGCCATCCTGTCTTCTATATCCGATATCCTGTCTTCAGGTTGGCTCAGTCTGTTATGTATACTTTCAATAGAGTTTTCAATCTCCTGGATATCTGTTTGAATCTGTTTCATGGATTCCATTTCTTTCCTTCGTTGGGCATTCACAGTTTCTGTTTTCTGTTATTTTCAATCTCCTGGATATCTGTTTGAATCTGTTTCATGGATTCCATTTCTTTCCTTCGTTGGGCATTCACAGTTTCTGTTTCTTCCCTAAGTTGGGAATTCATGACTCCTATCATGATTCCTATCATAGTTCTGAGCTCATTTATTTTTTCTAAATCTGTTTCTGTTCTAGAGTCTCTAACCATGTCATTCATCCTGCTCACCAACTCTGTAGTTACCTGGGAAATTATTTCTGTTTTCAATTTTTCTAGAGCCTCAATCATCTGTTTTGTTACTTCATGTGTTATCAGCTCAGGGTGACTAGGTGGTTGATTATCAGACTTTTCCACCTCATTTCTTCCAAAATTTGCCTTTGTTGAGCTAGAAGCCTTTGTTTGTGCTTGTGCCTTGCTTGAATATTTTCTCATTTATATTTTTGTTCTTGATACTGTCCTTAGTTTGATACCTGGGTTAATACTTTGCTCTTGCTATTACAGCTTATTTTTAGGTTTGGAGTCTCTTATGACTCTGAGGCACTATTTCATTATACTGATTAGATCAATCACAACATCTTAGCCCAAGTGATACAGTCAGCACCACAAACGCATCAAGCACAGCTTAGAAAATGATAATTTTGGGAATTATTAATCTATCATATTTACCTGTGTGAATTAAATCAAAATTGAGGCTGGAGCCTAGGACAATGTCCTTTTTGACCTCCTTTGCCTCTGTGGTATGAATCCAAGTAACAGCACAGCTAGGAGGCCAGAGGTACATGAGTGGGGCGGGAGCTCTAGGCTAGTTCCACAAGGTTCTGCCTCTTCCAGTATTCATTTTCTAAGTTTGAGACAGGGTCTTGATAAGTTGCCCAGTCTTCAAAGAACTCACAATCTGTCTGTATTACTTGACCTCCCAGAGTGCTCTTATTACACTGTATGCCACTACCCCCACTCAGTATATTTGATTTTTTAAAAATGAAACCTTATATACTCGTTGCTGTTAGACATTATTTTGAACATTTACCAATATTAAATATTATTCTTATTATATTTTACTCATAAGAAAACTAAAGCACAGAACAATGAAGTAACTCATCTAAGGTCACACAGAACTGGCTGAGCTAATTTTTACTACTGTGTTAAGTTGGTTGAATTATAATTGTACCTCTGCTCTTTATGTTGTATATCCACCAGAGGAAATTTCTTAATCTTTCTGGGCCTCGGCTTTATTATTTATATAATGGAGATAGTTAAAACATCTTCATTATAATGTTGTCTTATGCTGAAAATATACTTAGTATATTGCCTACTGGGCACACAATGTCTTTTAAAGAATGTTGTTTAACGTTTATGTGACATGAAAGGCAGTTTTGCCTCTGTGTTAATCTGAATTGCAGGGATGGGTTGTCATCTTAGTTGTCTGGGTAGTGCCTTTGTTGTGTATACTTTTCCTGTGTTCTAGTATCCTCTGATAACTCAGTGCCTCTTTATAGCTTTTGTCCCTTCCAGTGCTATAACTGTGATACTCTTTTTCCTGCTTGAAACACCAGAAATTTAAATTTACCCTTTTGCTAATTCTTTTTAATTAAGAATTCGTTTCAACAATGTGCCTGATATTTAATAGATCAAAGTAATAAAAATAATGGTGTGAACAGGCTGAATCTTTTCATGCATTTATATCTTTGAAGACTTCCAAATAAAAGAAAGGGCATGGGAGAGGGGAAGTATTTGAGCAGTGAGTCTTCCTTCTTATTAGTGCCTACTAAGAAAATATTAAGCTGTTACTATATTACAAAATGCACTCCTCTCATCTCAGTTTATTCCATTGGTGTCTTGAAAGGAATGAAAAAGGAGTGAGTGTTGATAGAGTTGAATACTGTTGCATTTAATCTCATGTATTATTTATTATGCCATCTAGAAGGTCAGTGGCAGTGTTCTGAACAGTCTAATTCATGAGTTTTCTACATGCTTTTGAGAGCTTTTGTTTTGTTTTCATTTGAACCAATACTGCTAAAAATTGAATAAATGAGTAGATAGCTTAAATTCTGAAGTTACATTTGCAGAACTAAGCAAACAAATCACAATTTTGAATACTGTCTTCAATTAAGAATATATGTTTCAAAACTAAAGATACAATTCTATTCTAGGCCAATTGAAAAGACATTTTAATTATAATATTTATGAATATCTTAGTGTAGTTTAAAAGTAAAAATTCAAAATCAAATTTAAGCATGTTTTGTTATGGAAAACAAATTTATAATTGATGAAATTTGATATATGTTATCTTCACCTATGCATGTAAGTGTATGAGTATACCTTTATCTGTACCCATCCCCAGCCTTTCCATTAAGGTAAATAGAACATTGATAATAAAAGGCATTCTATAATGTACTAAAGTGACATTTTAATATTGAATAAAAATTGAAAGCAAGAATTATATATGCTCAAAATGTATTGAAATTTCCTATAATAAAGTGTTTATTAATAAAGCCTTATTGGTATAGAATATTTTCTGTAATTCTAAATGATAGTCAATGTTGACAAATCATGTCAGGAAAAGTAAGTGAGTATTAGAGAGGTCCATTTCATTATGAGACAGTTATTAGGATTTGATTTGAAGACAAAACATGCCCTATAATTGCTAAATGACCATCCTACTTTTGTCTTCTGGAGCAATAGGAGAAAATCACTTGATTATAAGTACTATCTGCCAACATAACCTATTGTTTCCTCACTTAACAGAAGACCTTTGTCATGTCCAATGACGTATATGCCCCTTATACCAATCTGGTTTCTCATTTCTGATTTAGAGAGCTCCATGTGCAGTATGCATATACAACTGAATAAATGTCCCATATTTATTCTGACAATATGTAGGAGCAGTCAACAGTTGTTTTTTTTTAATTCTAGGAATGTTTATCCCAGAGATATAATTAAAATTTTTATTATTATCCCAGAGATGTAATTAAAGTTTTTATTATTTTGTTGGTTTTTATTAAATTTGATTTATAAACAAAACAATAATTTGTACCTTTGTTTTGTATGTAAGTTATAATAAGACCAGATAGTATTTGTTCTATACTTATACTTCCAGTGTTGAACCAACATTTACATCTGTTCATGTAATGTTTACTTTTTGATGGTTTTATTCATTATTATAAGTAATCAAGTTGAATTTCAGTCCAAATTCTGAAATCCATAACTAAACCATTTTTCATAGCTTTTTACTGACGAAATAAGGGCATCCCCTTAGGTTGAAATGGAAGCAGTAGCCAGTATCATTTGCCTATACATTAAAGTTTCATTGAAATGCTTTATATTTATCCTATTTTTATCCTTAATGTATATTATTTCCTTAATACATATTCATTAGAAGAAAATATATGAAATGCTCTATTATATTATATCATAAACATACTATACCAATCTAAAAACTATAAATGAAGAAGGTTTGTTTTGCTGCAATTTAACGATTGCCTGTTGGTTTTTGATGTTTTATTTTAAAAAAATAATTTCAGAAAAAAATTGATAATTGCCAATTTAAAAATTTTGTATAATTTTCTATCTCTGCACTTTTTTATGAATGACTTGTTTGGTGAACTGACATGAATTTTCATTTGATTATTTATTTTTAATTTTTTTATAGTTTTGACCATACTGTTAAAATTGTAAACTCACTTCCACTGTTAGTTTGTAGTTTTGTTACTATTTTTCCACACATTTGATCAGAGATAATAAAATACTTAAAAGCTTTGGTAATTTCCTATGTTCTTTCACTTTGGTGGAGAAATGCAAAACGAAATCAGTATTTTAAAAATTAAAAGTTTCCTCTGAACTATAATAGTACTGTATCATCTTTCCTCAAGCATTGCATTTACTTCTCCTGTTTGCTTTACATAGTAATTTCCAGGAAGCTCAGTTTATTCTGGGCTTTAGTTTTATTGGAGCTATCCTTAAAATATTGTGCTAGTATACTTTCCCTTGTATACCTTTTCTGTTTTTTTTAAAATATAGCCAGTATTCCTTATATTTTTTCATTTAAAAGCCTTCTGTTTTTACTTTAAAAATCACATTCTATAGTAGTAATTATTCTTTAAAATCTATTGAGTTCTTTGATTAAAGAATAATTCATTAATTCTCCTTTTTTAAATTTTTCTAACAGTAAGATAATTTTTATATATTAAAATTTAAAAATTATATACATGGTCACTTCTTCCAGTTTGCATAATGTTTATATCAAAACTTGCTTTCTGCTGTTGACACAAATTATGTTGCAGCTGTCAGTCCTCTTCATTTATTTTTTCTTTGATACTTTTGAAAATTTAGGCCAGGGTAGATCAAAAAGTCCAAGATTTATGCAAATTAATAGGCACTTCTTTAAAAAGTCCCAATATTTTATGTCCTCTGATTTGTTCATAATCTGTTCAGTCCCAGGAATAGAGTTGTCCAACTTACTCCTGTGGACCGCCACTAATATTTCTACTTTTATTATGATCTGAATTCTCTATAGAATATTCCTAGCCTTGATTTATAGTATTTTTACCTGATCTTATTATGTTCAGAATTTAAAATTTAGTAATGTGATGGAATTAAGTAATGTGACAACCAATATATAATTTAAGAAATTCTCCTTTTGTCAAATTTTAAGGTGTGGTATCCAGCAGTGTTCAGTCAATGACTTGTGTCTCTATTTTTTCTCCCTGCAATGTAGTGTAGTTAAACTTCCCCCTTTGGAATTAGATACATTACCCATCCCAGTCTGTCTGGGTTAGTTCTGATGATTGCTATTTGAATACATTATTTAAAATTGGTTAATTTAAGAATTTATAAGGCATAGTAGTGGGAGATCCGACTAAGAAAGTCACCAAATATGACTTTTAATTTCTAACAGCAAAAGAGTAAAAGAGAAAAAAAAAACAAGAAAAGAATAAAGATTTAATATAAAGTCAAGACAATTGCTGTACCATATTTTCTGTCTTAAAATAGAAATAATTGGTACTACACAATTGAATTCTACTTCTGTATCCTTTGTTAACAAGTTATTTTTAATGTCCTGCCATCCTTATTCCCTCTATTACTACCTTTAGTATGAACTGCATGCATGCATATAAATTCATATTGCTTTGTTGCATACAAAGTAGCATTTTACCATTGTGATATTTTCTGCATTCGAATTTTCATGGATTTTCTTACTTTATGACTCATGGACATTATACGTTGTGTCCAGGGTGCCACTTTGATTCTAAATATGCTGAGTAATTTGGATTCTTGAAATGCAAAAAAAAAAAAAAAAAAAAAAAAAAAGCACTTGGCGTAACCTTTGTATAAGCTACTTGACTTAGCTGAGTGTGTATGTCTTAAATTCCCTCATTTTCCAGAATTATTTAAACTTAGTTATGCCACAGTAACTTCAAGCCAAAGCACCAGCCATCAGTCATCCTAAAACATTAGTCAGCTCTTTCCCTTCTCCTAGTGTGTGGAGGGACACTCTCAGGTCTGAATTAGTTTTACATCAGCTTCTGTTTTTTTCAGTCTTGTAAAATTTGTTTCTCTTCTTTTCTTAACATCTCCAATGGATATAACTACAACTTCAAAAATAATAAAATCATACATAGTTGAGGAAAATATACACAGAAGAAATTATATGTTGGTTTTAATAGACAAATTCTGCGGACAGATTTTCTTTTTAAGCTGCCTCTTCTTACAAGGTAATTTTCCCTTGTGTGGTAAAGATAGTTTTGTTTGAGAAAGTAGAACATTCATATTTGTTCTTAAATTTAGTGATTCTCATCATTTGTTTGGTTGGTTTCTTAAGACAAGGCCTTGCTAGGTAATCCAACCAGGCCTTGAAATTACTTTGTAGCCTTGGGTGAGCTTGACTTCATGATCCTTTTTCTTCAACCTTGTGAGTTCTGAGATTTCAGGTGTGTGCTAGCACACCTAGCTTTAAATTTATGTTTTGAGGGCAGAATGACACTGAATCCAAATTTTAAAAGGGCTTTGGAACTAGGCAGTTTTCTGTTTCATTATTTGCATTGTATTAACTAGCTATGTATTAATCAGTGGCAAATTAAGTACATTTAAATTTTCTTACATTTAAAACACAGAGGTTGTTTCAGTCAGCTCTGAAAAAAATAAATTTTCACTAGATTGCCAGTTGCAAACATTTTTACATTTTTTTCTATCTTAGTTTATCACAAAAAAGTATGTATTACAGCATAAAATTAAATTTTTCCATTTTAAGTTGCAAAGCTTAGTCTCAGAGGCAAATTCAACTTGTACAAGTTGCTGACAAAATTGAATACTATAATTTTCATGTAGCATATGACAAAATATCTGTAGTATAACCAATTTTCCACAAATTATTACATACATTTCCAACCCCTCTACACTGATGCACACTGAGGTAGTAAATGCTACCATATCTGGGCATTAGAACATTATCACTTAAGAGTTTTTTTTTTTAAAACAAAAATTAAATTTTTGTTCATATTTTGTGCAGATGATCTTTTGTTTTTCAAGCGCTTACAGTAGATGTGCTTGACTCTAAGAGGCATACAATTATGATTTCATGAGTTCTGAAATAATACATTATCATAAACACATGCATGGAACATTAATAGTGTGTTGTGATTAAAAGTAAAGAAAAAGGAGAATGGATATTCTGTATGAGGAGAATACAATATGAAAATGAATAAAAATGTCTAAAATTTGGCCCTTTTTAGAAATAGGTGAAATAGCCTTCGATAGGGTCCTTTCTTTTGCAGTGCATATAATGATACTGATCCCCTAAAACTGCTAGAGGGATTATGTACCACCGTGTATGCAAATATACCATGGAAACTACAAGCTTTTTATTGCAATTGAGCAGGGGCTACAAGTGGGATGGGGAAGGGTAATAAGGGAAAAGAAAAAAATGTGAAATAATGAAAAGATGGAAATAAAGTGTTTGTAGATGGGGAGGGGAGGAGGGGTGAAGGGAGGGCAGGGACAAGGGGAAAAAATGAGAACCAAGACATGTCATGTAGAGGTACAAATTCCCAATAATGAATGTAACTGTACTGTATCCCTAAAATGTACCAATAAACTCAATTAAAAAAAAATAGGTTTCCCAGATTCAGGAATGTTCAACTAGTTCATATAGTGATAGGTCAAATAAAATGAAGTTTCAACTCCATCCCAACCCTCCTTCCTTCTTCAAGGAAGCTAGATGTATTAAATCATAAGATCATATTAAAAGGCAATAATAGCCCATGTTTTCATTCGTTAATTTTACTGGTACATTTTAGGTATACAGAATGCTAACATTCATTATTGGGAATTTGTGCTTTTAAATACTACATCCTGGTTCTTTTTTTTTTTCCCCATTCCCCTGCCGTCCCTTCAACCCCTCCACCCCTTCTTATTTCACAAAACTTTGTTTTCATTTTTTCTGTTTCTCATATTTTTTCCTTTCCCCTACCCCTCCCACTTCCTCTTCCCCTTTGAACTTTTCTTCCTATTTCATATTTTCCCTTATACATTTTGATCCTTATTTACACTTTCAGTTTCCCACACCAGGGTAGTTATTCCATAGTTATACATGTGTGTCCTATTTATTTCACTTAAGAGTATGGCCTCAATGTGCATCCATTTATCTATAAATATCTCTAGTTTCTCATTTTTTATGGCTATTATTCCATTTTATTAAAAAAAAAACAAAACGGATTTTCTTAAACTGGGTGTGGTGGCTCACGCCTTTAATCACAGTACTCCGGAGGCTGAGGCAGGAGGATCACTGTGAGTTCCAGACCAGCCTGGGCTAAATAGTGAGTTCCAGGTCAGTCTCAACTATATAGTGAGACCCTGTCTCAAAAAACAAAATAAACAGACAAAAAATTAAGAAAAACAGATTTTCTTTATCCAGTCTCCAGTTGATGGGCATTTGGGCTGTTTCCAGGTTTTAGCTATTAAAAACTTTGCCACTATGAATATGGATGTAGATATAGCACTGTGGTATGATTCTTTTAATTCTTTTTGGAAGATACCCAGTAGAGGAATAGCTGGGTCTCTAATCCTAGTTTTTATAAACATGAAAAAATGTTCAACATCACTGTTCATTAGAGATATGCAAGTGAAAATAACACTGAGATTCAACATCACTCCAGAAAGAATGACTGCTATCAAGAAATCAACCAATACCAAATGTTGGTGGGGTTGTGGGGAGAAAGGAACCCTTCTCCATTGTTAGTGGGAGTGTAGACCAGTGTAAACACTGTTGAAAACTACATGGAGATACCTCAGTAAGCAATTTTTATAAAATTTTTAAGCATCAACAGACTATGAAGTTCTTTTACAAATATAATTTCTTCGAAGCTACCTAAAAGTTTCTGATAATTCATACATAGATTGTATGGCAGAAAGCATACTTCTCTGTAAGAAATATCTTTCATTTGAATTTGCTTCTGAGAATATACTTAGTTTTCAATTTGAAATGAAAAAAAGATTGTTCCTGATCTAATATGTAGAATTTTTTGAGATAAGCTCAAATGGGAGGAAAAAAAAATGTTTGCTACTGGAAAGTAATGAAAATGTATCATTTTCTGGTGACACAATTGCAGTGTCTTCTTCTGTGGAATAATAGGGTTGTATTCTTTTGTCCTAAAACTTGAGGGAGAATAAGTTTTTCTTTTGTATTCATATACTTCTTGTCCAGTAGTTTGATATGGAGTCTTATGACTTTATGTCTGATTTTTTTTTACTGTATCTGAAAACATTAAACAATGGACAATTAAATTCTGACAATGCTAATTATGCTTTTGTTGTACATGTATGACTATTGAAATAGAAATTTTACCAGGGATTAGACAAAATGCATTTAATTCCAGAAATAGTACCTTATTCAAATGTCCTTAATGCTTTGGGATATATGCTCATTTAGGAAGAAAGTTTCCTTGAACATTTTAAGGTACTTTGGAAAATCATGTTCTCCCACTTTGAATCAATACAGAGACATCTTTTATAATATTTTCTTTTAAATAGTAAGTTATTTTAATCACAAATGAATAGTAATTACCATGGAAGATTAACTCTAACAGAAGGTCATGGCTTCAATATATTTCTTACAGCTATATTATGAAATAATGTGTAATAATTACGATAAAAGTAATGTATGTTCTTATTTTAATGCAGGGCTATACTAATACCTTTGATTTTCAAAAAATGTCAGTTACTAGGAATTAGAAGGTTGGATCAGTGGTAGGTCACTTGCACTGCATATGCAAAGCCCTAGGTTTGATCTCTGGGACATGAAAAAGTAGTCAGAAAAAAAGAAAGTATGAACCATGATCTTTGTTAATTTTTTATTTATGTACTTAGCCTGTTTATGTTTGAAATAAATAATACATAATGTTTATATTCCTTGTGTGGAATTAACACATGTACATAACACACCTTAATTTCTTTTATCATCCCATTTTCCTTTCCACATCTTGACCCCATTCCTGTTTGTAAAAGATTTATTTTCCTACTTTCTATTATCTATCTTTTAAAAAATCTTATGGTGCTTTTTATAATTTGAGAAGCTTAAATGTCAAATTATCAGGGAAGAAATGCTGACTTTTGTTTTCATGGCAGATCTACCTTTTTAAATAAAGAATGCATTTTCTGTTTTGGTTCTATTTTACACATACAAACTGTATAGTTTGTGTCTTCTCAGATGATGTAAAGGAGTAAGAGAGACACTATTTCATCCTTTTTTCCTTTGAGATTTTTATCATGGTAAGTGGTTAATATGCCATTCCTGAAAACTCTTCCAGAACTTTTTAAAGTTTAGCTTTCTGCACTACTCTTTTACTCAGCTAATGGGCTAGCATCCTGTACATACCATTACAGAAAAGACAAATGAAAGAGTAAAATTAGTCAATTGTCAGTTCTCCAACTTTAGATTACTCTTTACAATCTGCTTACTTTGGTAATCTTTCAGAGTTTTGGTAGTTGCTTTACATTTTATACATAACTTTTTATTTATAATAAATGAAACTGTGTGCTGACCTTACCCTGACTTTCAATGGTAGCTTCTCTTTGCATTTTGATATTCTCTTCAAAAGAGAAGAAATTTTTATTTCTTACAGGCTAACTACCTTCTCAGTCTTTCACAATTAATGTTTTATGTTCCCTGCTATGGATATCTTTATGATACAAACATATCTTTACAAAACACACATATATATGTATGAAAAAAAATACTTTTTCCTGTATTTTCTTCCAGAAATTTTAAGTCTTAAATGTAGAACTATGTTACATAACTGACAAAGTTTAATAGGGTACAGAATATTAAAATTCCTTTTTAGCTTAAATATAAATGTCTACTGTATTAAAACAATTAAAAAAATCTTTTCTTTATTACCTTGGAATTTATTTTTAAAACCAATTCATTAAATATTTGTTTGAGAGTGGATTCTTTAATCTATTTTATTTTTTAAAATCCCAGTATCATAATATTTCTGATTACTGTAATTTTATTCTAAGTCTGAAATCAAGTTTTGTGAGTTCCTTTATTCTTATTTTTCAAAATTGTCTTACTGTTAGGATTTTTTCAGTTTAATACATATTTTAATGGCTAATTCTACAAAGAAATCTGCTGAAAATTTTTATTTAAATTATATTGAACCACTGACTAAAATTGGGTAGGATTTAGATTTTGAAATACTGAGTTCTTTAATCCAAGAACATTGTATATCTTTCCTCTTTCCATTAGGTTTGCTTTCTTTTCTCTCATTAATATTTTTTAACCTTCAGCATATAGATTTTTAATATGCTTTTTCAGATTTACCTATAACTATTTCATATTTATGTCATATTTTAACATTTTTATTTAAAATTGGTAGTGTTAGTTGTATAACTGTGTTAATTGTAACAACTGTGATTACCAATATTAGATATATTGCAGATTCTTTTTTATATGTATCTGTTCATAATATATAATGAATACATTGTGAGGCACTGGTATATACACATATTGCATCTTCATCCATTTCACTTCCCCTTCTCCTCACTTACCTCCCCTCTCTGCATCCTTAGATTCTCTTCTAATATCCAAAAGGTTCACCTCCCTATCATCTGTCTGCTGTTTTGCTCTTTAAATTATTTTTACTTTGGCTTTCTCATATAAGAGAAACCATGTGATATTTACCTTTCTATATCTGCTTTATTTAATTTAGCATTATAGTTTCAAGGTGCATCCATGTTCCTGTAACTCAAATTTATCTTTATAAAGATAGTACTTGATTTTGTATATACATCACATTTTCCTTATCATTTATCTGTTAATGGAAGTATAGGCCGCTTCCGAGATTTAGTTATTGTGAGTTGTGCATGTATCATTGTAACAAGATGTCCTTAACTCTTTTGGAAAGATACTCAGAAGAGGAAGAGCCGAGTCAAATTAATTTCTAATTTTAGCTTTTTGAGGAATCTCCATACAGATTTCCCTACTGGTTGCACTAGTTTACATTCTCATCAATATGTAGAAGGAGTTCCTTTTTCCCTACCAGCTTGTTAGCATTGTTTTTGATAGTTACCCTTTGTGGGGTAAGACAGAGTCTCATTGTGTTTTTGCAAAGTTGCTGAGTATCTTTTCATAAACTTATTGGTCATTTGTACTTCTTTTCAGTATGAAAATTATCTATTCATGTCAACTGCCAATTATCCTTCAAAATATCTCATAAATTCATCATAGAAGCACTATTTTTCCAGTTTTTGTTTTTTGTTTGATTGTTTTTAAATCCAGTTAAATCTTTACATTTTTTCAATGTTTCAGTTTAAATTCTTTCATTTTTTATTTTCACTGACTTCTGTGTTCTGTTGCCTTAAAAACTCTGCATGTTTGTCATTCTTTCCATGTTCAATAAATTTTTGAGCAAGCGTCTTTGTAGTAAAAATATATTTAAAAGGACCAAATAGAAAAGTGGTTATGAAAAAAATATGAAAAATAAGAAAGAAACTCAAAGTACTTGATTGTATAATTTGCATAATCACACTAATCAGTAATAGGTCTTCCTTCTCTGGTTGCTTCCATGATTCTCCTTAAAGTTTAAAGTTTAAACGCATCAATCATTGTGCTACTTAGAATGGTTTTCTTTGTGTGATTTAGTAAGGTTTATAATCCTCTCTCACAAATTCTAGGACCTCAGTAGCCCCAAATGCTAGCTGTCTCTTCAGTTCAGCAAGCTAACCATAGAATATTTGTGCTTTCCTAATAGCGAGTGACCCCAGGAAGAAACTTAGAATTGGTACTGAGACTCTCAAGCATTGTATTCATTTCTACTCGTATGGAAATAAATAGGCCTTATTTTATGTTTATTGAGAGTAATATGGGGCACTTCATTATTGGACATTCTTTCATGGCTGGAAACCAATATGTATTATTCCCTTTACTTATTTTTTAATTTGTATAATTAAAATTATAAATTTCTCAACCATAATTTTATTTTAAAAAATTCTTTAAATAACTATTGAACTGAGATGTGTTTACAGTTACAAACTTAAAGTAGATTTAAGCATATTGACAGTTGTACAGACATGCCCACAATCAAATTTCAAAAATCATGTTTTTATCCCCAAATAAAATACTCTAGCAACTATCTACTATCTTCTAACCTCTTAATCATAATTTTAGTGCAGGTTTGGTCTCTGTTTCTTTTTCTGTGTGTCATGTGTCAATCCACTTAGCTCTAACCTTCTTTCTTCCCCAAAGCACAGACTTTCTAGCTCTGGGCTCATAGGTAAATGCTAGCAGATGAATCATACAGATCTGGCATCTGGGCTTTCAGCTCGGCCATCTTTTGGAATTTTCCTTGGGCCTTTTCATCTGGCAGCATAGACAGGAGAAAGCTACTAAGGTTTTCCAGAGTTGAAACTGCAGTATGACCTTTTCTAACTGCTTTGAATTCTTGTATGTATTTTGGCTGGATAAATTCTTTATCAATAGAAATCACTTGATATTTAATTGATAATTGCAGTACATTTAAAGTTTTAATTCTGAAATCACCTCAGTTATTCTTGTGCTAGATATTTAATTATTTTAAAGTTCATCGATGTTTTGGCATCCAGGAGGTGGAATAGAAAGTGCTGTGATTAACTCTGCCAAATGTCCTGCTTTATAATGTTTGGGGTTAAGTGCAAATAATATCACACTAAGAAAAACATGAAAAAATAAAAGATTAAAAATTAAAATAATCCATAATCACTGAAAAGTTCTAAGCTCATTTTATAGTTATCTCTTCAATAATATGTATGTATGTTTTGTTAGTTATTATTTTTTGGCAATATTCTACCTTTCTATTAATTCTGGGCAACTTAAGTTCCAGGCTTGTTTCTATTACCATAAAACCTGAAAGGAGGACTTTGCAGTAGTAAAGTAGGTTGTCCTTTGCAGACATTCTGTTAGGAACCTTTATTTCAATGAAAATGTGTTTTGCCTTCTTTTTTTTTTTTTTTCCTGAAGAAGTGTTAATTTAGTTACAAATAACTCTCTTGAAAGAATTTTGTTCATTTTCTTTTTCTGGTAGCTTTTTAGGGTTTTTCATTTAAAAGCAGCATGTATTCCTTTCCATCATAAACAAGTAATCCAACCTTTGAAAACATTATGTCCCTGTGTTTTATTAGATGCTTAATCAATATTAGTAATCAGCAAATTTCCATTGACATGTTTAAAAGCTATTTCAGAAAACCTTGTAGAAGAGAGATATTGGTCTAATGGCCTTAAGGTAAAGACAAAGTAAAATCCAAAACCATAGATGCACATACACATATACATATCAAATGTTAAATTTGAGATGATTTTTTAAAATGAGTGACTATTTGCTACAAAATTGTAGGAAAGCCTGATAAAGATGCAATTGTGCATTCATATAATCTGTCATATATTTTAGTTGAGAAGCAATGTGTATTTTAACTTGGTCAATACTAGAAAAGTGAAAATAAATTTAACATTTAAAAATATGGTAATTATATGAAAATGTAAGTTATTAGGATATTTCAACCTTAGGCATCAATAAACACTTTTCAGAAGATATAGTACAAATGGCTAATAAATGTCTGAAAAACATGTTTGATGTCTCAGGCCTTTAGAGAAATGCAAATTAAAACATCACTGAAATTCCAGCTAATTCCAGAAAGAATTACTATCATCAAAAGTCAAATCATAGGACCATGGATTTATCTCAGTGGCACTGCACCTGCCTCCCAAGCATAAGGTCCTGAGTTTGGTCTGCAGTACCAAAAAATAAATAAATAAATAAAATCATGCTGGAGGGTCTGTAGCTGGAAAAGTACCCCTTCTATATTGTTGGAGGGAACATAACTAGTAAAACCATTATGGTAATCAGTACAGACACTGGTCAAAAAACTATAAATAGAAATTCTATTTGTCTCAGCTATTCTCATTGTAGTTATCTTCCAAAAAGAGTTAAATCCATCATATTACAGGGAGACATCCATTACCACGCTTATATTAGTTCAATTTATAAGTTGAGCACCTTATCTGTCCATCAAAAAGTGACTGTTTAAAGAAAATGTATTATTCATTATGGAGTACTGTTCTGCCATAAAGAATGATGGATTTAAGTCATTTGTAGGATAATGGATATAAAACTAAACTAAATCAGGCACACAATGTTAAATATCAGATAGTTTCTCTTATATTAGAAAAATATATCAATAAAGAGCAAAATAAAAGATAGATAATAGGAGATAGGAAGATACATCTTTTGCAAAAGAGGAGACAAGAGAAGGAGACAAGGGAGGGTGACAAGGGGTTGAAAAAGAATTAAGATGTGTTATGAATGTATAGTAACTCCCCATAGGGGATGTGATCCTAATGTACTGCAAAATTGTACTAATAAAAACAGAAAAAGCAAAAGATTACATTAATATCCAGACCTTTCAAATATGAGATATCCTCTCAATGAAATGGTGCAGCCATTGTTAAAATATAAGACTCCTTAAAAAAAATCTGAAAACACACCTACCATATAATCCAGCATTCCCACTTCTGGATGTTTAACCTAATTAATTAAAATTGGAATGTTGAAGTGATATTTGTAGAATTATTTACATAGGCAAGATATTGAAACTATCTTAATATCCATTAAAAGATGAGTAAATATAGAAACTAGTATATACATACAATATAATTAGCCTTAAGAAAGAAGGAAATATTGTCATGTGTGACCATGTGAATGAACCTTAAGTACAAACTGAGCGCCTTTTCTTTCATGGTATATTCTTTACTGAGTATAAGCTACACAAAATTTTCTTTTATAAACCTTCACTAGTGTATTTTACTTTCTAAGGATCAAAACAGATCAAATAATGATTTTATATTCAGCTTATTCAGAATAGTTTCCTAGCTTATCTCATCTATTTTGTATTATCTCAGCTTGGTATATTTTATCTCTTTTTTGTTTTGATATATACTTGCTTCTGTGTTTTCATGGATGAACACTTTCTAATTTGTGAATGTCTTTGTCACATTCAGATCATAAAGTCTTCAAGGACCTGAATTTTTTTATTTTTCCCCTTTTGACCTTTAATACCACACCTCGGTTCTGTAACTATTAACACAGAAAAGAATAAAATAGTTGAAGCCTGTTTTCTCTTTATGGTATGGCCAAGCTCTGTTGTAAAGTATTTATAATTTTGCTGGAGGTAGTAAATGAAAGCAAGAAAACAAATTTGAAAATATCTTTTGGTACTTTGAAATGAATTTGTAAAAGATCAAAAGTATCCCAAAGCAAATACAAAATCCAGATAAATTAGAAATAAAAATGACATTTGCAAATATTTCAAATGCTTTCATTCACTGGTAAGAGAGTTTTAAAGAACAGTTAGCCCCTGTAATTTAGTTCAACTTGTTTTTCTGAATTGTGATAATTAACTGTAATTAATTAATTAGTATTTTTAATTGTGCAATAGAAAATTAAGCATGTTTAGTTTTATTACACAATTGGAAGTGCTGATTTCTTTCTAGAAATTCATTAAAAATTAGACTTAGATCCAATATTGAGAAATATAGTAATTATTAATGTACAGCTATTATTTAGAAATATATGAATTTATTCATTGAAATAGCCTTTTGTAAATCCCGTTGATACTGACAATAACTTAGTAAATTTACCGTGAAGATGCCTATTTATTATTAATTGAATATTTGTAGACAACTTTGATATTACCAGTATGAATTATCAGCATATATTTCTTGTCTTTTAATTTATTCTATGATGTAAATTTATTCTGTAATCCTATATAGCCTGTGATAAAATATGTCCTCTTAATATTATCTTTAGAATATCTGGCAAGAGATATTTCCTATAGAATATAAATTTTGTTTGTAGAAACAATTTAGGTGAAGTTTTTCTGAAATAAAAATCAACATATTTTGACAAAAATGAAAAAAATTTGCCATGGTAGTTTTTCATGTAATTAGTATAATTACAGAATAAGTGTTTCTGTGTTGAGCCTGATGTAAAGAAATCAATGTATATAACATTATATTCTGTAATTCCTTGATAACCCAGAATATTTTAGTAGACTGAGTTTAGAGTCTTATAATGAGTTATAAAACCTCAAATTTTATTTTCTCCCATTTTCATATACATTTTCAATTGCATATTAAAATGCCAATTACTTTAGTGTTGTTATTTTGCAAATCAATTTTTTCAACCAAATTTAGACACAAGCAATCCTCATAATTAATTAGGAATAATAACTGAAGATACAGGAAACATCCAGTATATGCTTTTAAAATCTTCCTGTTTTTGGAAGCCAAACTGAACGTTTCCACTAGTATTTGTAAGGCTAACGGGGTAAAAACAAATAAGTATGATTATCATTAACTTTTTATTGATATGTAAGGATGTAATAAGAATTTGACATAGAAAATTTACTTATTTATTTTACTTTTTAAAAATAATGATACAAAATAATAAAGGAATTGCTTCAATATCATGGATGCCCAAGGTAGAAGACGGAAAAGCTGTTTTTGAGAGTTGAAACTCATACATGTAAACTAAAAACCATGTGATGATGGCATTTAAGAAGGAATAAATTTCTGTATTGGCTTGGATTTCTTGGCAAGAAAGATTAGTTTTTGTTTTAGAAGTTTTCTTTCATCTTCATACTTGTCATTCTTTCCTGTAGTTTTTCACATCTAATGCTTAATAAATTGTTAGCCAACCCAGGCTTGCCTTGGGTTACATAGAGAGCTCAAGCATAGCCTGAACTACAAACCAAAGCCCTGTCTGCTAAAAAAAGAATAAAAAATAAAAATGTTAGCTAATATAAAAGGTAAATAATGATAGTCATCCACAGTGGCCCCACCAGTCGCCCAGGTCAAAAAAGATATTAGTTTCAAACAATCTTGTCTCCTTCCCACAGAGTTTCATTAAGTGAAAAGTACCTGTCCTTTCTTTTCATTAAGTGAAAAGTGCCTGTCCTTTCTTTTTTAGAGGGTACCCACTGAACAAAAGTGCCAAAAGAAAAACATTAGACCCCCCCTGATATAAAAGACCCAATCAAAAAATGGGCAAGCAAAAGGAAAAGACACTTTATAGAAGTAAAAATGACCAATAAATACATGAAGAAATAACATCATAGGCCATTAGAGAATTGCAAATTAAAACATGGAAATACCATCTCACCTCAGAATGGCCATCATCCAAGAAATTAAATAATAACATGCTGGAGAGACTACAGAGGAAAAGGAAACTTTCTCATTTTTTGCTGTGAATATAAGCTAGCAAAAATCAGTATGGAAAGCAGTATGGAGAATCCTAAAAAACTGAAAATAGAAATGCCATTTGGCCCAGTTATTCCCAATCTAGAAATCTTCTCAAAAGAGTTAAATACATCATATTATATTGATATATGCATACCAATGTTTATAGCAGCACAATGTATAATAGCTAAATCTTTGAAGTCGCCCATCTGTCCATCAATGGTTGAGTGGATAAAGAAAATGTAGTATGAGGAAAAAGAAATTGTGGTACACACAATAGAGTATTTCTCTAACATAGCAAAAAATGAACTTTTGACTAGTTTGTAGAAACATGGATGTACCTTGAGGCCATAATTTTAAGTGAAATAAGTCAGTCACAGAAGCTTAAATACCCCGTTTTCTCTTATATGAGAAATATTTAGAATAAAAATGAAGAACAAAATAAAAGATAGTTAATAGAAGTAGAGAGATAAATTGCTATAAAAGGAGAAGGGGATCAGAAGATGAAGTGGGGTGGGATGAAGGCTATAAGGAATGAAAAGAAAGAAATTGAGATTTACCAACTTCTCACAAAGGATGTAAACATTATGTAATACACATATATACTGTGAACTAAAATAAATAAAAATGAAAATGTGACAAAGACAACTACATTATGAATTTCAAAAACTTAAATTACTTTTAATACACATAAGCATTTCTTCAAAAATAAGGTTCTGAAAATAAACTGTTTTACCTAGTAAGAGTAATGGAATTTTGCCAAAGATTGTTTGCTACTGTCCTATCCCAGAGGTTTTGAGGATATGGCAGGGCCTTAATTATACATGAACAAGTAACATGATTTCTCTTTATATTTCTAGAGCAACAATGATCTCTCAGCAAAAAATATTTAGGCTAGTGTTGAAGGGTTTTAGTAGCATCTCCAGCCTGCCTTAGTTTTGGTTGCTTGGTGAAAGGGCAAGAATGAAAGAAACAGTTTACATTTCATGTCCAGAGTCCCAATTCCTGCATCCATTAAATGAAGATTAATACCCCATGGTAAGGATTTTAGAGTAAGATTCCAAGGTTATTTATGGAGGAACCAAAGCATCAGTTCTACAGTTTTGTATTCAGTTGAACCATATGAAATTGAGATTTTTGTGTGTGGAGTATTGTCAGAATGACAGTTTCTTATGCTTCAGCCAAATGCTTGGTATGCTGTGGAATTATTTTAAAATTTTTAAAGTTTATATTCACACTTATGTGCTTATTATATGCCAGATGTTCTGCTAAGCACCTTTCAAGGCTTATCATATTTAATCATGACATCAACTCAGTTGGTAAGCCCCATCATTATTTTAATTTCAGAAATGAAAACTTTAAAACACCAAAATGTCTTGAATATTCAAATTCATGAAATGAGCAAAGGGTAGAATGAGAATATGAATCCAATCTGTTTGAATCTAAAAGTCACTTAACGCTTCCCAGTGAAACTACTCTTGTATTGTGTATGAGAATTATTCCTAATGGAAGAAAGTATCTAGAGAGTTTCATGTGAAAAACTTGTGGACATTTAACACTCCTAATGTAGCCTTCTTAAGAACCAAAAAGGAAAATATTAACTAAGGATCTTAATTAAGTCTCTCAGGATATTAATTAAGGAGGCCTAAATAAAGTCTGGTCTTTGGATAGCAGATGAAGATATAAAATTATAGCTTTTGTCTTTTATCCTATCCATGCAATTTGAGTTGGCATAGTTTAATAAAGAGCTATTTAGTTCAGTGCTAAAAAAGGAACATCATAAAAAGACATGGAGGAAATGTAAGTGTATGTTATTCATTGGGTAAAATAAAGGTAATTTGAGAGCTACCTACTGTATAGGTCCAGATAAATCACATTCTGAAAAAGGGAAGACTACATGGGCAGTGAGTGATATCAGCGGTCACTAGGGATTATTGGCCAAGGTGGGCAGAATAGGCAGAACACAGAGTGTTCTGAAGGAAACTAAATTGCTGTGTGAAATCTTATAATATGGATACAGTTCTTTATAAATTTGTCCAAACTCACACAATGGACAACACCAAGAGTGCTGCTTAACATTAACGATTGACTCTTGGATAATAATGATGTTAAGGTATGTTTGTAAATTGTAACAAATGTCAGTAATCAGAGACACTATGCATATATACTTATAGGAAGTCTATAGAGAAATGCATGTACTTTCTAGTTTTCAGTTTTGCTATGAACTAAAAACACCTCATATATATATATATTGGTTCAACAACCACCACCACAACAAAAACAACAATCATTTAGTCCTCCAAACTGTCCATTTGAGAACAAAGTAAAAAGCTTATTAAAGGGGCCTGCATTTTAGATACTACCCCTTAATAATACTAACTCACTGGAAGCATGTTTCTTGCTGTGCATTTCTATTCTTCCTCTTCCTTTCTAAGTTGTGCTTAAACCTAAAAAAGCATAAAATTGTTATTGTCATAAATAGTGAGAGAATTTCAATTATCATAGCAGTGCTGACAGCTAGGAAGGAAAATATATTCATCAGTTAATATCCATTTAAAATAATACAAGAAGCAAATAGTGTTGTGAAAAGTGACACTCCTACCTTATATTCTTTCAAGTACATACATAATTATATACACAATTGTTCACATACTGATAAACATATGCATACACTTTTCACTTTTGATCTCTTTCAAACCACTCATCTCCTATAGGTAATGAGACACATTAGATTCTGATTTATCCTTTCCAAGTTTCTCTTTGTATGAGAGGCAAAGATCTATATTTGTTTTCTTATGTCTCTTTATGCCATACACAAAAGGTAGCGTACTATATAAAATCTTTAGTGCTTTGTAGTTATTTCACTCAATAGTATATCCTGGAAATATTTTCTAAATAAGTTCATAGAGATCACTTTCATTTCCATTTCCAGGCTCTATATAACTGAATTGCATACATATATTATTATTTATGGAATCAGTCTCCTATGTTTGAAGAGTTAGGTTATGTGAATATGTCTCAGTTATATAAAGTGCGAATGTATTTTTGAGATATATTTATAGTTTAAATTTCTGGAAATACAACATTAGGGCCATGAGGTAAGTGCATATAGTGTATTGTTTTGTTAGGTATTGCCAAATTCTCCCACACAGTGGTTTTTCCAGTTTATGTTCCCACTAGCAATGCTTGAGAGTTAAATGTCTTATTTTAATAGAACTCAAAAAATATCATTTCTTTTCTTTGTAATGTTTAAGTAAAGTGTTTTCATAGTGAAGCTGTGGGTATTACAGTAGATCCTCAACTTACAAATATTTGAGTTGAAAACTTTTGTGATACAAGTGGACCTTTCATTACTAGCATTCATGGATACAAACAAATCATGAAAGTAGCTCACATTTCTCCCAGACATTGTAACAGTCATGCTGCTGTGTTCTTATTGTATGATACTGTGTGTGTACTATACAGTGTGATAGTGTACAGTAATACAGTGCTCAAATCGGAGCCCAGGATGCCCGTAAGCCAGAGGAAAAGCAGTGGTGATGTGAAGGGGACTGCCAGAAGTGCAAAGCAATATACATTGTATATTTGTGTCAAAGGTATGTAAGATTCCCTTTGTCAGACTTATGAATGAATCCAACTTTTGAACATTCTCCCAGAATGGAACTCATTCATAAGTCAGGAGCTTACTGTATATACTACTGAAGAAGTCAGAATATATACAGCATCATAAAGTAATTGACAGGAAGAACAAATAAGGTATATTTTATCAAAAGTGTCTGACTTCCTTTGCTTTCTCTTTCAATTTTCATTCCTTCCATTCAATTGTTAAACGCTTATATAATACACATATTTTGCCACCCCCATGTCATTTTATTTAGTAGTATCAACCTGTGAAATATTCATGATCCTTCAAGGTAGATAATATCACCCCACTTTGATATTATAGACTGCCTAGCAAGAGAAAATATATTTATGACGCATTGTGTGCCTGGAAACCATTCCTTTTACCACTGTTGTTTCTTAACTGTCAATGGAAATACAGAGGAGCAACAAGTGCTCAGTGACTTGGACAGAACTCAGATGCCTTGAGCTGTCCTTGAGTAGCAATATGTTTTTCATTTTGCTGTGCATAATTGCAAAGCATGAGGTTCATTAATACATCATTATTAATCCAGCTTTGCTTATGCATCATTTGATATGTTGCATCAGATATGCTGATATCCTCCAGAGAAAACAATCTATTTCCTGTCTTAGGGCTACTGTGTAATTTATGTTACCTGGATATCCCTTGCATGAGAATGCAAATTTATAAGTGGCAGGAAAGCAGTAATTATTAAGACTGAAGCGGGTGTGGACCAGAAAGGTTCTGGAATACCTAGAAAAGAGCTGCAGGAGCATAAACATCAGCCAGAGGGCTGCCCTGCTACCATCAGTAAGTGTGCACACATTCTGGGGAGCAGTGGTGTGGACCACAGCAATGCAGCTTCAGGCGGATCCAGCCAGGGCCACTTCCTGACCCCCCACCAATGGGGCACACAGGCCCAATCCAAGGGCCCACTGGAAAATTCCTGAAAAAGCCCACAAGCAACAGCCAGGGACTATCACCGATATGATTGGTAAGTGCACAGAGACCCTAGCCAGAAGCCTGCTCAGACACCCCAAGCCAAAGGCCCTCCCAAATAACAGCTACATAGTGGGGCAGGCCCTAGCCAAAGTCATGCCTAAACCATCCCAAGTGTGAACAGGCCCCAGCCAAAAGCCCATCCACATACCAGGTCAGCTCAGGGATCTGTCTGGAAGACAACCATTCTGAACCCAGGAATTGGTACACTTGTGAGCAGCAGAGAATCGAAGACCACTGGGTGGGCAAAAAGTTGCCTCAAGAAAGGTATAGCAGGCTGCATCTATTGAAATGAGAAGACATGGAAACAAGCCTCAAAACCAGACTTCCAGATCACCTTAGGCAACACCAAAAGGAAATGAGATGGAATAATCTGATACTCAACAACCTGCACTCTGTGAACTGGCAACAAAAGAGGATTTGGTGAAAGTGAAATCAGACATAATTTCTTAGATAACAGCAGAGATTGTCCCCATAGTGCAAAACATGATTAATAAATCTAGAGCAGACACAGAAACAAAACAAAACAAAACAAAACAACAACAAAAAAACCAGAGGAGCTGAGGAACATGATGGAATTCCCACACAGGAAACAAATGGAATCCATAAAACAGATGCAAACAGATTTCTAGATTAAAAACTCCACTGAAAGTTTATGTAGCAGAATGAGCCAGTGTGAGGACAGAATTGAAGATATGGAAGATAAGATTGCAATTAGTGACCAGGAAAAGAAAAATTTCTTAAAAATAGTAAAGGACCATGAACAATCAATCCAGCAGCTTTTAGACAGTTCAAAGAAAAATAACAAGACTGACCAGAGTAAATGAAGAAACAGGAGAGAGTGCAGATGACCTTAAAAAAACAAACAAACAAAAGAAACTGTTTACAGACATTTTGGCAAAAATGGAAAAAATTTGGCAAAAAAACTTGCCACATAGGGGAAAATAACTTGACATACAGATAAGTAAGGAATGCAAAGCCCAACTAACTGTAATTAAAAAAAAAATCTGAACACAGTCATATAATAGTTAAGTTTCCAGAAACTCAACCGAACAAAATTTTACAAGCAGTTAGAGAAAAGAAACAAATCATTTAGAAAGCCCATCAGAATCTCAGCAGACTTCTCAACACAAGCCCACAAGGCAAGAAGAGTGTGGAAAAAAGTATTTCAAGTCCTGAGGCAAAACAACTTCCCACCCAGATTGATGAATCCTGGAAAACTATCTTTCAAAATTGACAGAGAAATAAGATACTTTCATGACAAAGAGCATCTGAGGCACTTCGTGAATACCAAATCAGCACTCCAAAAAATATTAAACAATAATCCAGGAAAAGACAATGAGGATCACAACCCCAGGAAACCCAACAGAATGAATTCATCAGGCATGCCAAAAAATTGAAAGCAAAGGGGGAGAATCCAACAAAAAGAAGACGTCATGACAAAGATGAGTAAATATATATCAGTTATAAACTTCAATTTTAATGGTCCCAATTCACCAGTCAAAAGAAATATACTGACAGAATAGGTCAGGAAGCAAAATCCAAAAATATTCTGCATATAAGAAACACATTTAACTCAAAAAGAAATTCATAGACTGAAAGGTAGAAGGTGGAAAACAATACACCATGGACATGGACCTGAAAAAAAAGCAGTAGTAGCTATCTTATTTGCAGATCAAGTGAATTTCATATCAACAGAGATTAAGAGAGAGAAAGAAGTAAACTACATCCTTGTAAAAGGAACAATCCAAGAGGAAGAGATGGCAATCATAAATATGTACGTACCAAACATTAGTGTGCCCAACTAAATAAAACAAATACTAATGACATGAAAAATCAAATAAGCACTAATACAGTAGTAGTGGGGGACCTCAATACCCTACTGTTGCAAATAGATTGATCAACTAAACAACAACAAAAAACCCCAATGAGGTAGTAGAACTTAATGAAACTCTTGAACAAATGAACTTAATAGATGTTTACAGAGTGTTTCACCCTACAAAATAAGAATACTTAGTCATCTGCCCCTGGGTCATTCTCGAAAATAGACCACATACTCTCTGACAGAACATGTTAGAGTGAGTGCAAAGGAATTGAACTTATCCCCTGTATGTTATCAGCCCATAGTGTAATGAAATTGGAGATAAATAGCAAAAGAATCTGCAAAAATTTCATAAACAGATGGAAATTGAAAAACACTTTTGAATAAATGATAGATCACAGAGAAAATTAAATAAGAAATCAGACAGTTTCTAAAATAAAATGACAATATCAGTATAACATAAAATCTCTGGGACAGGGTCAGGGATTTAGCACAGTGGTTCTGCCTCCTGCTTTGCAAGAACAAAGTCCTGAGTTCAATACCAGGCATCCCCCACCCCAGAGAAAAAAAACCAAAAAATCAACCAAACAAAATCTGTGGATCACAATGAAAGCAGTTGTATGAGGGAAATGCATAGCAGTGAATACTCATGTTAGGAAAATAAGACAAGCTCAATTAAACAGCCTGATACTGAACCTCAAGCTTCTAGGAAAAGAAGAGGAAGACGAACCCAGAGCTCATACAATGGAAGATATTATAAAGATCAGAATATAAATCAATGCAATGGAGACTAAGAGAATGATTCAAAAAATCAATGAAACAAAGAGTTGTTTCTTCAAAAGAATAAAATTGACATACCCTTAGCCGTCCTTATTAAAAAAGGAAATAAAAGGCCCAAATCCATGCAATTACAAATAAATAAGTTGAAATTACAGTGAACCCAGCAGAAATCCAGAGGATCATCAATACGTACTTTGAGAACTTATACACCAATAAGATGCATAACACACGAGAAATGGACAGATTCCTAGACAAGTATGAATTGTGAAAGTTGAACAAAACCTAAAAATTCTAAAGAAACCAATATCAATTAACAAAATTGAAAATTAATTAAAAACTTATAAGCTAAGAAAAGCCTGGGCCCTGAGGGCTTCACTGCTGAAATCCACAAGACATTTAGAGAGGAAGTACTGTCACTACTGTTTAAAATCTTCAATGAAATTGAAAGGGAAGCAATGCTCCCAAATTAATTCCTGGAACAAAGCACCACCTTGATTCTCAAAACAGAGAAAGACCTAACTGAAAAAGAGAACTATAGGCCAATCTCACCAATGAATATAGGTGCAAAAATCCTCAATAAGATACTGGCAAATACAATGCAGAACATCATCATGAAGATCATACACCCTGACCAAGTGGGATTTATCCCAGGGATGTAGGGATGGTTCAACATATGCAAATCAATAAATGTAATGCACTATTGTATTAATAGAGCCAAGAACAAAAAACATATGATTATCTCAATAGATGCAGAAAAAACATTCAGCAAAACCCAACATGCATTCATGATAAAAACTACAAAAAATTGGAACAGCTGGTCTCTACCCATCTGATAAAAACCATCTGAGAAAAACCAACAGGACCCAGGGATTCAGTTTGGTGGTTCTGCCACCTGCATTGAAAGCGCAAGGTCCTAAATTCAATCCCTGTACCAACAAAACAAAGCAAAACCAAGCAAATATCATACTAAATGGTCAAAAACTGAAATCCTTCACACTAAAATCAGTAACAAGATAAGGATGTCCAGTACCACCACACCTTTTCCTTATACTTTTGAAACATAAACCCTAGCAATTAGACAAGACAAAGAAAAGGAACAAAGATAGGAAATGAAGTCAAATTGTCATTGTTTGTAGATGACATGATGCTCTATATAGAAGACCCTAAGAACTACACCAAAAGTCTTCTAGAATTAATAAGCAAATTTAGTAAAGTAGCTGGATACAAGGTCAACACATAAAAACCAAAAGTTTTCCTATATAGAAAAAACAGATTGAGAGAGAAATGGGGCAAACATTTCCAATCTAATGAAAGAAATCAAAGACTTCTATTCTGAAAACTATAACACTCCAAAAAAAGAGATTGAACAGGATATCAGAAAATGGAAAGACATCCCTTGTTTCTGGGTAGGCAGAACCAATGCAGTAAAAATGGCTATCCTTCCAAAACTGTTATATAGATTCAATGCATTTGGAATTGAAAGTCCAGCAACATACTTCATGGACCTCGAGAAAACAATCCAAAAATTTATTTGGAACAGGAAGAAATTTAGAGTAACAAAAGCAATTCTAGGCAATAAAGGCAAGGTGGTGTGGGGGTATAACAATCCCCAACTTGAAACTATACTACGTGGTACTGGCAGAGAAACAAACCTGATGACCAGTGGAACAGATTGGAAGATACAGAAACAGCTCCAGACACACCCAGCCACCTCTTCTTTGATAAAGGAATCAAACACCCTTACTGGAGGAAAGATTACCTCTTCAATAAATGATTCTGGAAAAACTGGGCTTTGGTTTGCCAAAGACTAAAACTAGATATATATCTCTCACCATGCAGTAAACTAAAATTGAAATGGATTAAAGATCTAGATTTGAATGCAGAAACACTAAATTGTCTGGAACAGGTTAGGTAGAACTCTTGAAGACATTGGTGTGGGAAAAGATTTTATGAACAAAACCTCAGTTGCCCATGAATGAGCACAAACAATCCACAAGTGGGATGTCTTCTTGTTAAAAAAGCTTTGGCACAGCAAAAGAAATGACCAACGTGAAGAGGCACCCCATAATGTGGGAAAAAATTTCACGTGCTGTTCTACTATCTAGAATATATAAACAATTTAAACAAATCAAACCTCCCGAATTTAAAGACACAATCCAAAAAGGGACATCTGAAATGAACAGGCATTTTTTCAGACAAAGAAGGAGAAATAGCAAATAAACATATGAAAAAATGTTCAAGATCACTGGTCATTTGAGAGATGTAAATGAAAACAATGTGAGATTCCACCTCACCCCAGAAGGAATGACTGCTATCATGGAATTGACCAATAACAAATGCTGGCAAGGCTGTGGGGAAAAAGGAAAACTGCTCTACTGCTGGTGGGTCTGTAGACTATCAATATACCTCAATAAACTAGTATTCTCCTTTGACCCAGCGATTCTCCTGCTGGGTATCTTCCCAAAAGAATTAAAAGAATCTAACAATAGCAATATAAATGCACCCATGTTCATAGCAGCACATTTTGTAATTGCTAAAACTTTGAAACTCCCCTATTGCCCAGCAGCAGAAAATGTGGGTTTTTCCTCCTATAAAATGGAATACTACTAAGTCATAAAGAATGATAAATTAGAGGCATTTGTAGCTAAATGGATGCACATTAAGGCCATATTCTGAAGTCAAATAAATAGGACACTTGTGCAAATACTGAATAGTTTCTCTGGTGTGAGGGACTGAAAGTGTAAGTAAGGACTAAGAGATACAATAGATAATGTGAAATAGGAAGAAAAGGGTAAGGGGTTGTGGGGGGGTAGGGGAAAGGAAAGTGAATGGAATTAATATGAGGTAGTAAAAAACTGCAAACAAAGTCTTTGTAAATTATAGAGCTGTGGAGGGGTTGAAGAGAGGGCAGGGGAATTGGGGAAAAAATAAGAACCAAGGTAGATTACATAAAGTGCAAGTTTCCAGGGATGAATGTCATTATTCTTATAAACTGTACTAATAGGAAGAAAGGGGCTAAAGGAGTAGAGAAAGTGGGAAGGGTAGGGGAAAACTAATAAGGGAAAAGAAAAAAAAATGGGAAAATGAAAAAATGGAAAAGAAGTGTTTGTAAAAGGGGGAGGCTAGGAGGGGTGAAGAGAGAGCAGGGACAAGGGGAAAAAATGAGAACCAAGACCTGTCATGTGAAGGTACAAGATCCCAATGATGAATGTAACTGTACTGTATACCTAGAATGTACCAATAAACTCAATGAGGAAAAATAAAATGTACTAATAAAATAAATATTAAAGAAGAATAAAATATTAGCCTATAACAAAAATAAAAAGAGAGAAAGGGAGGGAGGAAGGAAGGAAGGGTAGATGAAAAGAAGGAAGGAGATGAAGAATGGAAGTTGAACAACATACATTATGACTCAATTGGTAGAGCAAATGTTGCTTAAGTCCCAAAAGCTCTTAAGATTTATAATGTCTAAAAGGGCTTTAGGAACAGATTCATTACTTCAAAATTTGTAACAGTCTTAAATTTTGGGCATCCAATCATTGACACTTTTATTTTAATTTTAATTTTTTGCTTCATAGTGAAGGAAATTGAACCTCAGACAGCCTAAATTATTTTCCCAACACTACTCAGCTGATAACTGAATTGGGATATGACCTACATCTCTTAACTCCTGTATTGGCAGTTTCTCTATAATATTTACTTCATTTTCTAGCCTACAGCTTGATTGCTAGTGTTTGATATAAGTGAGAGAAATGATACGGGTTGCCTTTGTTCTTCTATCATTTCTACTTGAGTTCCTCTCTTTTAGTCTACTTTTTGTGCTTCTTTAAAAACTTTCAAATATTATTATAGGTAGGTGCTGTTGGAAAATAGTGAATAATGTCTGTGTCCTTTACCTAGTTTAAACTAATGGTAACATCTTGAAAAACTATTATAGATTATCACAGCCAGAGCATGGATGTTTATGCAATCAGGATATAGTGTGTTTGCATCACTAGGATCCCTCATGTTGCCCTTCGTAGCCATATCTGCTCCTTTACCTCACATACTCTCTTGACTGCAAACCCTAGCAGTGCCTAACCTGCTCTTCCTTTCCATAATGTTGAGACAGCTGGGTTGAATGTTAATTGCATGATTTATTTTATAAGATGTTTTACAGGCTTCCCATATTATTTTATAGTCTCATCAACAGTGCGGAAATGCTCCAGTTACTTCCTATTCTTTCCAGCATTTTGTGTTGTCACTTTTTTTTTTCATTTTTACAATTAGACTTCTCAATGATTTGGATGTGAGACTTTTAGAAAATACATGAGGATTATGTATTGGTTTGCTTTGTAAAAGAAGCATCTAGAAGATTTCACAATCCCTCATAACTTGGAAAGAACCCAATTCTAAAATGAACTTTGGAAGTAGTTGACCAGTATTTTATATAAGAGTTTTTCTGAGGTTTTCTGGAAGTTACCCATGTGTAAAAGGGGATGGCTATTGCAAACCTGAATTTTTTTCTTATTTTTCTTATTTAGCTTTGGTATTATGTACATCTACAGAATAATCATAGCTCACGGGTTAGTGAAATATATGTACAACAAAAATTCCAAATTTACACTTCACCTATATGTTACAAAATCTCATTTTGCCGATTGAGAAAGTAATCTCTCAACTACTAAAAGTCATCATCTCTGAGATGCAGTTGCATAATATAATAGATGGCCAAAAATTATACAAGAGCATAAGATGGAAAGTGGGGAAATAAATTCATATTCAACTGAGGCCATGAACAGAATTATGTAATAATACAGTTTTAAAATTAACATTTACACATGTACAAATATATATATATTTTAAAATATAGTTTCAAAGGAAAACCTTAAAACTGATTCTTCAGTTTCTGGGATATGAAAGGAAATATAAAGGCACTTTTGGCAAAAATCCAACCTAGATATTAGTTAAAATACTATTATTCATAGGACATAAAATAATTCTAGCACACATTTCCTGTAATACATCTCTACCCATTATTGTGCTTTGCTTTTTCAGGCTACTCCATTTACCTGCCTGTCTTGGTGCAGGATTCCTGTTAGGTACCTCAGTCAACTGCAGCTGGCCCAAAGATCACTTTACTGGACCCTGCAATTGGGTCGGCCTTGGGAAATTAACTTGAATGTCCATGAAGTATATTTACAGTGGAAAGGTCAGGACAAGCTGGAGTTACAGGAAACTTTGGTATAAAAATCCTGAGAAAGTATGATATAGACAGGGACTGAATGAATCCATCTAGGCAGGAAGAGTCACTAGAAGGAGAGAAGGTGCTGAGCATTTACCCTGTAAGGGTGAGCATAGTGTTCTGCTGCATGTGGTCTTAGCATGACTTCCTCTGTACACGAATGACTCATACTTGAAATGAAAACACTGTAATCAATAAAAAGAAATGTTTTTGCTCGTGGCCCTTATCATAGTCTGCTAAACAGACATATGCATATATATGAAGACTGTTTTTTCACAATTCTCCTTATTAGAGAGCCAAAAGACAGAAAACCATTTGAATCTATACTCAAATTTAGCAATCTGTAAGAAATATATTTGTAGTAACAGTAGACTGTGGGTACATGTTCCCATTCTTATTTATAAATTGGTGCTAGATTTGTTGAACAAACACACTTTGAGATGTTTCAAACTCACAGATTGTCACTTAACCAACCAGTATGTAACTGATCACCTAATTGTTTGCATTCACCTGAAATGACAGCCTGTAACACAGTCTATTAACACTAAGTAATCGTTATGTAAGTAGGCAGTGCTAGATACCTAACTTGTGTGTATGCAGTTGAAGTGTAATGATTAATGACAAGAGCATTGTGCAGTTTTCATAAAGTTGACAGACACAATTAGACTCACTATTGAGCATTTACTAAGCCTGTTTATGCTTTTAGTTTCCCTTTCTTCAAAGAATAAGTTGATTAATCAGACTATTTTCTATGAGTGCTTTTTCAGATGAGAATTTAAAATTGTAATGGAGGGTATATATGGAAAAGGTACTAATATACTTCCAAGAACAAATGTGAGCTATATCTGCTTTCATGTTTCTTCTGTTTAGCGAACTCATTATTCTCTTGAGTAGTTGTCACTAACCTGTGTACCATGGACCATATCTAATATTCTAAGTTCTGATCAGAGTATTCATTACATTATATATAATGTGTTTAGTTTTTCTTTGTTTTGAGGTATTAGGAATTAAGACCAGGGCCTTTGCACTGAGCTACATTCCCTGCCCCTGACTTTTTAATTGGTAAAAGTTTGCAGTACACAGTGAATACATGCCTTGTGGGGAGTTGATAGTGAATATGCACATAACATATTTTAATTCTTTTTAATCCCACCCCATCTCTTGATCCCCTTCCCTTTTTGCAAATGATTTATCTTGTTAGTTCCTATTGTCTATTTTTTATTTTTTTCGTTAATTATTTATGCTTTATGCTAATGTGTCTGGCTTGTTTCACTTAATATTATGGTCTCATGGTGCTTCTATTATTTTATTCAACTTCATCCTTCTTTATGACAGAGTAGTTAGTAGTCCATTGTTTATAAATGCCACATTTTCTCTATGCATTCATCTGTAGATGGATATGCAAGCAGTCCTTTTTTATTTTTTTGCTTTGAGACAGGGTCTTGCTAAGTTGCCGAGATGTGGCTTGAACTTTCAATCCTCCTGCCTCTCAACTTCTTGTGTGCCTTGACACTTTTAGTTGAAGCCATCCAAAATTACACAAGTCAAAATGTGCTTCAATCATAAGCAATTTAAAAACTGTGTCCTAGGATATTTTCTTGGGTCAGTTACATCATTATACAAGAGTTACTGAAAACCATTGAAGAGACAAGTATCTGAAAGCCATATTGACTTGGTTTTATAAATGTTTTCCTACTTAAGTAATGTTATGCCGGGCATGCTGGTTCATGACTGTAATCCCAGCGCTCAGGAGGCTGAGGCAGGAGGATCGCTGTGAGTTCAAGACCAGTCTGGGCTACATAGTGAGTTCCAGGTCAGTCTCAACTATACACTGAGACCCTGTCTGAAAAAACCAAAAA
>NW_022900948.1:7570265-7577545 GCF_012274545.1 Fukomys damarensis | reverse complement strand
AAAAAAAAAAAAAAAAAAAAAAAAAAAAAAAAAAGAAGAAAAAGAAATGTTGCAACTACATTTGTAACTGTCATTTATGTGTGTACATGTATGTGTATTTTCACACATATATAATGTATATTTCTCTTTCGTAGACTCTTGTATAATAAAAATTCAATGATTAAACACAAAATTACCTATAATATACTTTTTCTCTTCAAAGTTTATCATTTTAAAATTTTGATGATCGCTGTGTGGAAGATAATGGAATTATTTTGTTTTCTGAAAAGCTTGGAGTTAAATCCCACCATGACTCTTTTTACGTTTGTAATTTTTGACATACTAGTCATTTTTCTTTCAGATTCAGACTTTTATCAACAAAATAGAGTAATAATACAGGTTAAATTCCCCTAATCTAAAAATCTGAAATCTGAATGCTCCAGATCTCAATATTTTTGAGACCTGATGTGGTGGTACTTGATCCCATATGAAAAGTGATAGTCAAAATGCATGTACAGTTAAATATGGTATAAAATTACCATTAGGCTATGTGTACAAGACATATATGAGTTATAAATTAATTTTGTGTTTAAAATTGGACCCCGTGCCCAAGATATCTGAGCAAATATGCAAATATTCCAAAATCTGAAGAAATCCAAAATCCAGAGAGTTCTCATTCCAGACATTTCAGATGAAGGATACTCAACTTGTGATTGCCATATTATTTTTAAAATTCTGTGTGTGTGTGTGTGTGTGTGTGTGTGTGTGTGTAAGTATAAGCATTGTACGTAACACAAGCTGAGCAGATTTTCTTAAATGGTGTAGGTGAGATTTTTTTCTTCATTTTACTTAAAACTATTTTTGAAGAACCAGTTAAAAACAGAAGAAAAGAAAAAGAGTGATTGACAAGAGAAATATTTTTGATATCTTATGTTGATTTTTGGTGCTCATGCTAGCTGATAAGCATGCTACATTTTTTTGCTCACTATTAAATCATCCAGTAAATTATAAGAAAATAATATATTGGGGCAGAGGATTTTGCTTGGTGGCACCATGCCTGTCTCACAAGAGCAAGGTCCTGAGTTCAATCCCCAGTGCCAAAAAAAAAAGAGAGAAAATAATGTATTTTAAAATAATAAATTATAGTGAAAATATTAGTAAAATTTTAAGAAGTAGTAGTACTATTTTGTCTTTCAGTAATTAATGTATTCTGACTAATCAGCTTAAACCTTCCAATAAGACAAACTAAAAATATTGAATGAAAAGGAAATGACACTTTGAATACATCAGAAAATTTAACTATGTATGGAAGAATTCAAGGACCGATAGCTGAGAAAAGTCAGAAATTGAGAGAGAAGACCTAAATATTGGGGACTATTTCCCCTCAGAGAATTTGTTATTTACAAAAGGAGACTGTTAAGTGGAGGATGACTGAGCAGAAAATTTGATAACCATATAGGGTTACAAACGTAAAAGTTTGAGTCTGTCTGCCAAAAGTGATGAGCTTGTTAAACTTCCAGAATGTTTTTGGTCTCAATAGTTTAACTGTAGACTGAGGAATAGATTGGAACACAACCCCCAATGAAAGTAAATTAGTTAGAGACACACACACACAATCTATTAATGAATCTCAAAAAAATATAATGCTAAGTAAAATGAGAACAAATAGTGTACAGTAATGTTTGTATAAGGTTTGAAATAAGCAACATTCCCAGGGACTAATTTTCTATCTTGGGACATTTGGATGATGCAGTACATACATAAATCTATTCTGGGATTAATGTGTCTAAAATAAATATATGAAAATCATGTGTAAAGAGAATATTGTGCCAAGCCTCAAATTAATTCTACAACTTTCAATTACATCAGGTGTCATATAAGCAAGTAAAACCAGGGAAATCAGAAGACAATATTTCCCAGAACCAGTAGTAACCCCATTTTGACAGAACAGAAAGTTCCAGATATTGGAACATTCAAATAAAGATGATAAAATAATCTTGATTAATATATTATAGAATCAAAAACACATTGAAAGTTTTATAGAATCCTTAAAACTAACCAAAAAATTACACCATTTGAGAAAGAAACTAGTAGAAACTTTAGCACTGCAAAGGAAAGTACAGTATTGTTGGATTTCATAGCACGTTGGTAATAGTTAAGGAATGCTTTAATGACTTAGAAAATATTTTTGTAAAAAATATGTGTAACAATGCTTAGAATAACCAGAGTAAAGAAAAAATGTGCAGAAAATGCAGTGAGAAATATAACAAGCACTTGGATTTTAATTTTAGTCAGTAATGGTTGTGAAATGTTTAAGACTGAAGGATGATTGCTTTATATCACTTGTCAGAGAATGCTATTAGAATCTCAATGAGGTACTACTACACACATTCTATTATAACTAACATTTCAAAGAAATAGCAGTGCAGAACACTAACAAAATTGTGGAAATGTGGAAGAATTGTGTAAATTGTACTGTCACATTGTAATAAGTTTTGCGTTGTCCATTGAAATTTAACAAATACAGTTTTATAGCAAGCTAAAGGGAAGGCTGGAGGTTAGCTCAGTGGTAGAGTACTTACTAGCATGTAGGAGTTCTTGGGTTTGATGTCCAAGACTGAAAAAAAGCCTAAAAATATGTCATGCACAGAATGAGACATGCATGTTTCAAAAGATACATGAATATTCATGGGGCATTATTTGTTATAGACCAAACTAGAGAAAACATATCCATCAGGAATAAAATGAAAAAATACATTATATTTTAATCATATAACAGAATAGTATGCCATAGTGAGAATTAGTTAATTAAATCCACAAATAACACATGTTGAATCAAAGCAAATAAAATGCTGAGAAAAAACAGAAATAAAGATAAGCAGATAATATATTGAATAATTATATTTATATAAAGGTGAAAAAAATAGAAATAAGCTGCATCCAAGATACATCATGTAAAGGTACAAGATCTCTATAATGAATGCAACTGTATTGTATACCTAAAATGTACCAATAAAAAAAGATAAGCAAAACAAAACAAAACAAAAAAACCAAGATAATGATTAGTCTTAGAAGAAAGAAGGTTATAATTGGGAGGAAGAATAAAGGCATGTTTTGGGGTACTAGCATATTTAGGTATGAAATACCAGTAATATCAGGAAACTTCATGTAGTATTAATTTATTGATCTGGTAGTTACATTATTTATAAAGTTTGTGCATCATTATGTGTGAATTAAAATGTTAAAACTAGAGACAAGTGGCTTCATTACTTTAGGAAATGGCTAACATATAAGAAAATAGTTTTATAAGTAATCATACAACTACATATTAAATCAAAAGGAACTATTGTATAATCATCACAATAGGAAATTTTAAAATGGAAAGATCACATCCTCTAAAACTAATTCATTGCTGGTGGGAGTAGGATTGATATAACCATTTAGGAAATTGTTGGGCATTATGAATCAAATATGTGTGTACCATAACATAGGATTTCCTTCATTGCTGTATACCATACAGAAATTTGTACATAGTCTATAAGGATATATGTATAAGAATGTAGCAGCATTATTTGTAATACTCAAAATCTGGAAATCAACAAACATCAGGTCTAAAACAGGTACTATAATGGAATATTTATTCATAAGTATATTATACACCAAAATAAATCATAGTTCTGCTCGACATCATGGATGAAACTTTGCCTCAGGGAAATAGTTTTTGTCTATTGATATTTTCAACAAAGCCTGGGATGTAGTTAAGTGGTATAGTGCTTGCCTAGCAAGTGGGAAGATGTGTTCAATCCTTACGGCTGAAAATAAAAATTCAAGACCTAACACTTTAGCACTTTCTGTGTGCTATATTATATAGTGTTACCCTTGAAAACTTTGTTCAGAATTCTATCAAGTAACTTAAAATTTGTGTATGGAAACAGCCATAGGTAGTTTAACTTGCCCTCCATAATAGAGCTTTTAAATAAAATGAGGAACTACTCAAGGGAGTGAAGATTGAAGTTTACTGGAGCTCACAGGTTTAACACCAGCGTGGGAAACATTGTGAGACAAGATCCCATCTCTAAGTAAATATAGAGAATGAAGAAAGTATGTAATATGGAACAGATTTCTGTTCTCTTTACCAAACCTTAACTTTTAATAAATAAAGCAGTGTAGTTCTTTGTTGAAATGGGCTGAAATTCATTCCAACTGGGTAATGTCTGAATTTTTGTATAATCCAGAACTACATGTCAAGTAAAATGCACTACATTTTATAATATATAAATATGGTGTCCTAGTTACTTTTCTCTTTGCTAAGGAAGAGTGGTTTATTTCAGCTCATAGTTTGTAGAGATTTCAGCCCATAGTTGGCTGGTTGCACAGAAGGGTGGCGTGGCAGAGGCTCCACAGGGGAGAAATAGTCCATGGAGACTAGGCAGGAGACAGCAGAGCAGCAAGCAGCAGCAGTAAGCTGGCGTTCTTCCTATCCGTTTATATCCAGACAAAGGCCTGTTTGTTGATTGTTATCACCCACGCTTATGGTGGGGCTTCCGTTATCCACTCACTTATTCCCAATATCAAACCTTTAATCCACAGTCACACCTCCTGATCCAGTCACCCGTGAAACTCCCACATATGAGTATATGGGCTTTAGGGACCCATCTAAATATACGCCATAGTGTGGCATCTTTGACCAGTGAAAACTTTTCAGTACTGGGAAATAAACCCAGGGACTTCACAGTAATCTCAAGTCCTTTTGTTATATTTTATTTTGAGACAAAGTCTCTCCAAATTCTCTGAATTTTCCAGACTGGGATCCTTCTGCCTCATTTTTCACAGTGCTAGAATTACAGGCATGTGTCATGGCCAGCTCAATGTGAATTTTTTTTTAATCATCAAGTTTATTGGTACTTTTTAGGTATACAGTACAATTACATTCATCATTGGGATCTTGCACCTTTACATGACAGGTCTTAGTTCTCATTTTTTCCCCATACCCCTGTCCTCCCTTCAACCCCTCCTCCCTTCCCTATTTACAAAACCTTTGTTTCCATATTTTCATTTTCTCATATTTTTTCTTTTCCTTTATGTCCTTTCCCTTACCCTTCCCACTTCCCCTTTAGCCCTTTTTACACCTTTAGCCCTTTTCTTCTTATTTCACATTGTCAATTTCAATGTGAATTTTTGATAAAAATGTAATAGTGTTCGAGAATTATTGATCATAACCTTTGTTCTAGAAAGCCAGAAGCTATTTTGTGAATACTTATTTTATACATAATGAAAACTGAAATTATGTTGTGCTATAACATGTAATTATCATGTAAAAATATAAAATACAAGTTTACATAAGAAATATATTCATAAATCAGTTAAGTTTCCAAATTGATAACATTTCTAAATATTTGGAAGTACAAAATTGAGTTGTCTCATAAGAAAAGCATTGGTCCAATGCTAAATTAAGAAACCATGTAATCCTTAAGACCTTGTTCTTTGTATGATCAGAAAAAACTCTCAAAGATACTTCTATGTGTAATGATCCACACTTTTATACACAGCAAATTTAAAATAGGTGATAATAAGCCAGTTGTTTATAATGAGACAAAGAAAACAAGAAATTAAGTAGAAATAAAATGTAGAACATTGGAAAACATAAATAAGAATTATCTGGCAGTACAAACAAAATAGTAATTTTCATCCTGCTATACATTATTATAACATCTTTTTGTTACTAATAAAGCCTTTATGATTTTTAAAATTCATAAATTCTTTTGTAAGTCTAATTTTTAATTTTTGTTCTTCTACATGACACTTAATGTAAACATTCAAACATGAAAAAAGTAATGTAGATTTTTTCCCACAACTAAATGGTGGTGTTAGAAGGTATAAACAGAGTCTGTCAAGTCTACTTCTGAAGTTTGGTTTAGTATGAAACATTTAAGCTTTCTTTTAGTTAAAAAAGCAATTTTTAGTCAGAGGAATTACTTATAATACTCAGAAATAAGAGTGTATGTATTGCTTACTACTTGAATAAAATTTCCTTCCTATACTCTTCCATGTTTATTACCTGGTATGTTACTACATGCAGTATATATTTCTGACTAGTATTATAGCATTCTTTTCCAATTTTGAATCCCTTTTTATTGTAAAATAAATCTATAATTCTTTATTTCAAAATCTATTTCTCTTCTTGCTTTCCAAATCTACGTCGCTATAATGATACATTTCCACTTCCTCTAATTTTCTCTGCACTTTTAAGCATTTTTCAGCTATTGCTAACACTTCTTCTCTAAAATAGCTTTAAGCTTTTGAGGTGTTAAATAAATACTCCAAATCACACAGGGATCGCTGAGTAAAAATCAAGCCCAAAATTTCATTAATTTCCCAATGGCACCTTTTTTGCACTCTTTTTAAAGCTATTCATTTTACCTCAAGCTTAATATAAAGAGTTAAATGTGAAAACCTTGAACAAGATAATGTCTGGTTTTCAACTGCTAGTGTCAGTCTTTATGAATGAGCACATATGATTTTTATTTGGTTGCTGAATCTTTCCACTTTCATAGTCTGAAGTAGTTGTGTTGAAACTACCTGAAATGGCTATCATTCAGCATCCTCAAAGAGGAAATTATACTCCAACATGACATCACTATTTCCAAAGTCTCACCAGAAGATTCCATACTTTTTAAATTCCCCTCTTTATGTGTTTCTCAGAGATAACAATTCCCCACCCTCTTCGTCCATCCCTACCTCCATGAAGATGTTCTAGCCTTTTTGTTTCCATTTCCTTGTAAAACAAACCAGAACTAAGATGACTGGGAACCAATTGAACTAAAATGTTTATTATTAATTAAAGACTCAGTATTAGCTTAGACGTGCTGTGCTTTTTCCTCATTTTCCTATCTAGTTTTGAACTCATCTCTTTTTCTTATTTTCCCATCTGTGTACCAGCAAACTACCTTTTATTCCCTTTCTCTTCTATCAGTGCGACTTGCCTGGTTTTGCTGCTTTGCTTTTGTGCCTGCTGACTAATTTGTCGTGGACTCTTTCCTCTCTCTCTCACTTTCTGTCTTTACCTGTCAATATGCCAGCTAAATTCTACTGTGTCAACAAACACATTCAGCTTCCAGTTTTCTGACTCTCTGTCTTTCTGTCTGCCTGTCTACATCCCTCTCTCCCTCTCTTCACTTTCTCTCTCTGTGATCAGATTAAACTCAAGGCCTTATTCATGATAGGCAAATGTTCAACCACTGAACTACATTCCCAGCCTACATTTTTTTTTTTTTTTTTTTTTTTTTTTTTTTTTTTTTTGG
>NW_022900948.1:7558302-7570189 GCF_012274545.1 Fukomys damarensis | reverse complement strand
TTTTTTTTTTTTTTTTTGGTATCGGGATGGAACTCAGGACCTTGAGCTTGTAAGGCAGATGGCAGAGCCACTGAGCTAAATCCCCGGCCCCTTACAATCATTATTTTTTTAATAGGATAAGATGTGTGAATTCAGAAATTTCAAGCCAGGAAGAATATTACCAAGGTAAATGCAAAGTCAGGGGTGTGCCTACAGCTGAGTTATGCCTTGCCATCCTTCCAGTTTTATCTAGATACTGTAAATGTCCGCAGTCTATGTGACCTTCACCTCCTGGACTTCTATTTCTTTATTGTAAAATCAAAACTTTGACTATGGCACCTCTGAGGATCTTTTCTAATCTCACATATGATATTTTGATAATTTAAAAATATTTATGAATTATTTCTTTTCTGTATTTCACTTTATATTTTTATCTTTATTGTGTATAATTTAATAACTCTTAAGTGGCTTACTCACTTAAGAGGCTTTGACAATACAGTGAACTTGAATATTTGATTTCTCCACTTAAAAATGAAAACAGTAATAATGTTGAATATTTATCAAGGCCTATAATCTGTAACACTTTATATGTGTTGCTATAGATTGAGTTTTGTTTACCTTCTAAACTATAGACATGAAAATACATTCACATGAATTTGTCTGATATTTTATAGTGAATCCAGAGTCAAGTTCACAATGTCACTGTCAGTAGATCTGTGCTGCTCTAGGCAGCAGAACCGAAGGGAAAGGAGATAACATGGCATCACTTTGTACAGGGGCTAAATAACAGAAAAAGAGGATATTCCTTGTCTATCTTCTCATCTCAGTAATGTTTGATAATGTTCTATTTTAATGATTAATGATCAAATATCTTAAAATATCCACTGGTAAACGCATTTCTGTTTAGAGCAAATTTTTGATGAGTCATAGTCATGAAACTATTTTTAATAGAATGAGGAAAGCCCCCCTCCAAAAAAGGAGCAAGAACAACAAAAAAAATTATACCTGAGATTATTTTACAGTTGTTATTTTTAAGCTGTGTTTGCAAATACAGATGCTTAGGCTGGGTTCTATGCCCAAGGCCCCACAATGTTAATGCCAAAACCTGCTCTATCATGTTATCCAAATATGAAGTTTCTGTTGTTAAAATATACCTCAGTATTTATTCCATATATCATGTTATATATTTAATACCCTTTTCAAAGAAAGTAGAATTTACATGAGTAGATAGTGCACTTTAGTTATGTTTATATGTTATATATGTTTATATATACATTTGTTTGTTTTTTTGTTTCTACAGAGTGAAGAAATCCTTATTTTTATTTTTTTTACATTTTTTTCATTGATTTTATTGGTACTTTTAAAGTATGCAATTGTTTATATATATTTACTAAAGTACATTTCCTTGCATGTTTTTAGAAATTTCATTGATGTATGCATTCATGTATAAATACATTTACCTGTACATCTCTGGAATGCTACAAATCAGTAAATATACAGAATATGTAATGAGTTTATGAAACCAGAATATTAAAGATTTCTTTTATAACACTTTCTCCAGTATTTATCTTGACATTTTCAGAATTTCCTTAAACAGTTGTCTTTAATTTGTGAATTGGAATATGGATGTTTTTATTCTATTCCATTATATTTAAAAAAAGTAGTATTCTGAATTTCATTAAAATTTCTGTATCCATATGCCTCATTTTACAGATGAGGGCACTGTGTCTTGGAAACTCTGGATGACATGTCAGACTGAAAGCTGTTGTTCAACTTAAAATAGACATTTGCCTTTTCTTTAAGTCAAAAATGAATAGGGGTAGCTGCTGCATTATTCCCCTTTATAAACCAAACATTATTATGCACCAAATATGTTTTTCTTTTGGTTATATTCAAAAGTATGTGGGCTTGTGCACAATCCTACCCAAATTTCCTTCTTGCCTCATAGAGGATAAAATATGGGACTTCTACTTTGAATTCTAATCTGTGCTAGCACACAACCTACTGAAGGAATAAACCTAACAGCATGTGTGAGATATTTGCCAAATGAGATTCATTACTACTCTATACTACTGAAACTCGGACCAATGATTAAAAGGTTCTTCATTTTTAAAATTTTATGGATCTCAGTGATGCTGAAAAGAAAATAAATTCCTAACTAAAAACAGTGACACAATAGAGTATCAGAGTTTCATAGTCCTCAGACTATACAGTTTTAAGCATTATTTATCATTTGAGGCATTTTCAAAACTTCTTCAAGAAAGTTTTGGTTTAACATTTTTCAATCCATTTGACTGATAGCCATAGATGCAGATTAAAAATGAAACTAAACCAAACCAATATTAGAGTGGACTATATGGTGAAAATTCATGTCTTAAGTCTTCCTGAGTTTTATCACAGCTGATGACACCTATTTTGTAGTTTTAATTGTTGCCAACTTCTTACTAGAGGTTATCAATGAGATATTTTCATTTGATAGCCAGGAGATTTTAAAGTGATTTGTCACTTAAAATGTACAGGGGTAGATTTTGTTCAGTCCTTCTACCAGAAACAAATGCCAACTATACCTAGAGTGCTAACTGCAAGAGGCCAGCAGTGAGAGATCATCAATTTAAAGTTCAATCTGATGATAATTCTGTTAAAATGTTATAAATTTTATATCTTCATAATTATTGTGAATAAAATGCATATATGGGGGAAATGGAACTGAAATGTCCTCCTACATAATTATTAATTAGATTGGGTTAGCCCACTTTAAGCAAGTGAACAATATCAAAATCACCAATAGTAAGATGTATCAATATCAAAAATATGATGGAGTGAGAAAAATCTAATTATGAAAATATACCAGAGAAGCCGAACCTGAGGAACATTGTATATTAAGAAGAGATACCTTTCAAAAATGTCAAGTTTATGAAATACAAAGCAAGACTGGAGAATTGTGAGACATTGGAGGAAATGAAGAACTAGAATAGTATATAGAATTGGATCCTGCATAGGATCATGGAACAGTAATGAGACATTAATAGGAACCTTGGAAAATTTTAAGTAATTTTAGAAAGAGGTAGGTAAGCATTATATAGAAATCCCACTATTTTTGTAACTTTTATTTAAGTCTAAAATGAATTGAACATTAAAAGTGAAAGGTGATTACTAAATTATGAGTTGTATAATCTAGCCTAATACTTCAATGTAGAATCATTTTAAATTACTCAGATATTTTTCTAATATAATAATTTTTCTTAGAAAAATAAAAAGGCTTTATAAATATGCCAGATTTTAAAATGTCTGTGCCTATGGTTGGCAGCCCTAAAATAGGACTCACTACATAAAAGTTTATACAATCATTTCATAGAATACCCAGCAATCTTCTACTTTTGTTTCATGAAAGATAATACATTTTAAACATTATTGTAATGTCTTTGGTACCAAATTTTGACTTTTGCATGTTGCTGCACATTATTATAGCAATTGATATAAACATTTTGAAATTAGTCTCCTGAGTGATATTATAGTTCAGAAGCTCTGGCAAATATGCATGGAAAATATGTAAGTCAGTTTTTCAGGAAAATTTTTTTTTTTTTTTTTTTCGTACCAGGGATCAAACTCGGGACCTTGTGCTTGGAAGGCAAGCAGCAACATCACTGAGCTAAATTCCTGGCCCTTCAGGAAAAACTTAAAACTTGTTTTCAGTTGGATTTCTGATGTATTCAGGTGATGAACAATCCCGCACTGCTTTGTGTTTTCCAGGCGACAGTCCTGGATGGTGACTAAGACAAACTTGCTTGAGGAAATGGGTGTCTGCCCCTCACCTCAGTCCAGTGCTTTGTGGGCCTTGTATGCCTACAAATAAATTAGATGATTTGATGTATGAAATAGCTTTTTACATTTGTCTTCCAAAGAGGTCTCTTTTCTGCTGCTTAATGTACTGAAGTAAGTGAACACAGGATGTCTGGTTGGCAGTCTTCCTGTAAAATCTGTGATTTTGTTTTTCTGTCCAATCCAATGACATGTAGCCATTCTAAAACTGAATAGTCAAAATGAGTGAGGTTTCTCTGGGTTGCATAGGGAATCCTGTGCTTGTAGAACTCCAGATATGAGAGCTAACAGATATTTCTGCTTTCCCATTGTAAAGGTTGATTTTAGCAATATACTCTTGAACATCTAATAGTAATGCAATTATGTTTACTGTGCACAGGCATAAACCCTCATGGCACATTTGATCACTGTGGTGAAGAAAACATTTTCCCAGAATTAGAGATGGTGAATTGGGAGTTTATAAATATTATTCAGATTAAGTCATTCAGGCATATTTCAAATCTGGGAAATCTAATTTCAGATTCTATAGTCTTAATTTCTACACCATACTTCAAGCAGGGGTTGACATAACAAGATGGATAAGGCAGTCATCTAGCTTTTAAGGAGTCCAGAGATAAGATCAGATCTTTCTTATCCCACAAAACAAAGTACATAGAAGTAAATGAAGACAGTATTTTTTCAATTAGTCATAACATTAAATAAAATCTCTATTTCTTTCCAGGTAATTCCTTCACTAGAGTCTGCATTTTTTCCAGGTAATGTCACAATTATACTTGAGTTTAGGTATTACAGTGTTAGAAACTATCCCCAAATCATCTTTACATAATAAATATTTGTGATTGCCCAGGAATCTGGATTTGCTGAGAATTTTGTGGGTTCTAAATCAGTTTTGCCTACCTTGGCCTGGCACATCTACCCATCTAAATTCTGCTGATAGCAGTTTCTGATAGTCTTTTTTCAGGTGTGGCTAATGACCAGGTGCAACTTAAGTAAAGACTCTCAATCATCTCTTAAATCACCCACAGGCTAGATTGGCCTTGTTCTCATAGTGATCCAGGGTTACATGTAAGAGCAAAGACTTCTTGAGATGTAGGTTCAGAATGTCACGTCATGGTTTCTGCCACATTTTACTGACCATCCCAAATATAAGGAATCAAGAACAACCTACATTAAACAGGAAATACACTTAACCAGTTGATGGGAACAGTAATAAAGTCACATTTCAAAGGGTGTGTGAATTGCTTTCCTTCCTTTCTTCCTCCTTTCCTCCTCTCTCCCCATTCCTTTCCTTCTTCCCCGTCCACTCTCTCTCTCTCTCTTTTCCCTCCTCCCCTCCCCTTCCTCTCTGTGTCCCTGTCTTTCTCTCTGTTTCTCTCTCTGTCACACACACACACACACACACACACACACACACACACACCAACTTGTGTAATGGATATTCAATATAGGTAATTCTATCACCTTATCATCTGAATCACTTCTTAATGAATTGCATGATAGTCTTCCTTTCTTTTTTTTTAGTCTGTTCAAACATACTCTAGATATTTCTTCTGAGAATCTAATACTGCTCTGAATTTTTGACACAAATAACATAATTCACTTTGAAGTTGTAAGGTGGAAGATAGGCTTTTGTAGGTTGGTTTCACTATAGTCTTAAATGTTCTTTTGTATTGTGGTGCTGTTTGCTGAGACTGTGAAAATATTTATGCATCCCATGGATACAATATATGTTTCTTTGCAGCTTTTCTGTAGTGAAGCTTAAATGTTTTAAAGTCAGGAGAAATTGTTAAAACCTAGTTTGTATAGGTTTATTCTCTTAGTAGAAATTGAAGGGGAAGGCTAAATATTCTCTGCTTATTACTTTACGTGAAATGCTTCAGGTTAAGTGTAGGCATTATTCCTTTTCTTTGATGGAAAAGTAAAACTAGAGTAGCTAAGAAGAGTGTGTAGGTTTTTAAAACACAGGTTTGAAGCAGAGCTTGTGCTTAATTTGATTTTACATAAAAGTTCATTTCCTCAAAATGATTTTGCACTGGGGAAATCAGAATAAGCAGATGACAATGTTTTTGAATTCTGCACAAGAGAAATATAAACACATAAAAACTTATTCGCCATACAAATTCAAAATTTGTAACATAGTTGAGAGCAATTCTTCATTTCATGATAGGTTTTAATAAATTATTTTCTTTAACTATAAACGTTTTATGTACTGATTATGGAAATAATGAATTTTAACAAAAGGAGAGAGTAAAAATAAATACCAGTGGTTGAACATTTAGAAGTAACTGCTAAGTTGAGGGTATTTCCTTTCATCATTTTTGTATTACTTAAAAATGACATAGTTGATACTCTATACAAATGTTCACAATATTATTTCTGTGTGAATATATAGATATATATTAAAATTAATGATGAAAGTGTAAAGGATTAAGGAATGAAAGAAGCAAGTACATTGTATTAAGTTCCTCATTAAAATGAAAAATTTATGAATTTCCTTTACTTAATCAATTTTACCAGAAGAACAAATGTCTTATAAGGGATTCAGACGTGAAAACACAATCCCTAACCTTAGGAAAGTCTTCCTGGTAAAATCACAAAGTCATAGTAGAAGAACAGTAATACAAATATCAGTGGAAGACTGTTCCTCCATGAAAAGTATGAGATCCTGTCATTTGCAACAGTGTGGATAAACCTTGAGGACATTGTTAATTGAAATAAACTAGACAGAGAAATACAAATACTGCACTGTCTTCCCCACATGCAGAATCTGAAAAGCTAATCTCCGATAAGAGGTGGTTATCAGAGGCTGGAGAAGAAGAAATAGGGAAGCAAATGTTATGGTTTTGGCTAAAGATAAAAAATTCAGTTAGGAACAGTAAGTTCAAGAGATCTACTGTACAACATGTTGCCCATAGTTAATAATTCATTGTATTCTTGAAATATAATGACAGATGAATTTAATGTGTTAAACATGTTTTCACCACAAAAATAGCAACCTGAGGTGATGAACAAATTAATGGGTAGAAGGAATCATGCAAAAATGCATATATACTTGAAAACATCATGCTCTGCGTAGTAGAAATATACAGTTTTATCTGTTGATGTTAAAAAAGGTAGATTTTGAAACTTTAAAAAGAAACAGAAGCAACTGTAGCATTTTTGGATAACACAGATGTCAGAATATTGCCTTGGGACACAGCTATTATTATACCGTGGATGGGACACTAAAAAAATGATCAGTTTTGACTTCATATTTGTATTTTTGTTTGATGCATAAATATACACACTTTTAAAACATGAGCTATGACAGTGATCCAGAAGAACAGTCTAGTATTTCATTAAGGATTTGGAGATTTTTATGCCTCTGTATTTGCAAAGGCAAGGTAAAATAGGCACTGACTTAGAAGTGATACCATGCAGTCTTTATGTGTTTCCTTCATTCTTTATTATGTCTCTATCTCTAATAATCAGATGTTTACAGTTCATTCCTTGTTATTTTTTCTTTTTGTTGTTTTTTGTCTTTTTTCTCCTATTTATTATGTTTATAGTGAAAAACAGATGCAGTCTTTGAAGGAAAATATTTTCTCATCACTTAGTGGAGATACTATGAATGAGCCTTGAAGGAATTCTATTTAATGTTCTGTTAATAAAGAGACTCAGTTTCTTTTTTAAGTGATATGATTCACTGTGTGATTTTCGTAAGGGAGGAGGTCATCCATTTTTTTCAGCAGTCAGGTTTAGTACAACTAGCACTAAGAGCAAAATTGTAGAAAAGAGATTTACAATAAAATTGAAATGAAGTCTTTCAGTTGAAATGTACATTTTGCCAAAATAGGTTTACTGTTGTTTAATCAAAGTAACACCCCAAAATAGTAGGAAAATTATTGCAGTGTTTACCTCCATGGGCGAGGGTTCTGACATTATATAAGAGACACATTTTATGACATTTTTCCTTGGTTATCTCTAAAGAAAGACATTTTCTAAAGTTGGTGTTGTCTCTATGGATAATCTGCTTGTTGCCATGATAATCTTTTAAAATTTATGAATGAAAAATATTTAAAGGTATATATATGGAATACTGTTGACACAGGAATAGACAATTTAACATTAATTTGAATGAGAACTACTATTAGGTTTAAATTTAGCCTCACATACCTCTAGATTGATTTTGACCATTTATTAAGCATTTATTATATACTCAATTCTAGAAATAAAGAGTAAGACTGACAAATAGAAGTTTGTTAAAGTTTTATTTACCCAAAGTGCTATAAAAAAGGTAATTACCGTGTTATATCAATAATCCAGTGATAGAGGTGTCATATAGTTCTCAGAAAGCCCTTGATGATGCCTTTGGATTCCTTTATTCAGTGATATAACACTGAAAATTAATATGAATAGGTCTGTGTCCTTCCCAGAAAATTCTAACAGCATGTGGATGCAGTTTATAAGGTTTTTGATGTTGAAATTAGAGAGCCTGGTTGAGGATTATGTTCCAGTTGCAGCCAAGTGAGTTAGGGACATACTGATCATGAGTGAAAGAAGAGTTAAGTTAGCAACAGAAGAAAGTGAAAAGAAAGAATATTTGTCATTATTTGGAAAGAAAAAATTTTTAATATTTGACCAAAATAGCCCACTGTGATTCACAGGAAAGCATAAATCTTTGTTGTATATATTATTTTACATTAATGATCCCCACACCGTTATTATATAATTGTATACATAACAGTCTGATAAAATTTTTTTTTACCTATAACCTTTTTAGATCACAATGATTTTGAATATTATGAGAGTATATACCTTTAGGTTGTATTAGATACTCAGGTTTTTGTACTTATATATAACAGTGGAGTTTAGACTAAATAATGTCAAATTTTATTGTATAAAATTAATATATATAGTAATAAGATATATAGTAATTTCAATTTATGAAATAAGATTATTAATATTCACCTAACAGTATTTATAGGTAGGCATAATTTTTTACTACGTAAGCATTATTTTAACTGCATTATCTGCTTTAGTCACATTGGAGATTAATTTTAATTATATGCTTCAAATTAGCCTTTACCAAAAGAAATGATTATTACATTCACATATTTATTGTTATGTTGTCAAATGGAAAGATGTTTTTAAGGAAATAGAATTTATCAGAAAGTGAATTTTAAAGCAAATGAATGGACGTTTTACTAGATTATATCATTAATATCCTCTTTTTCTTTTATTAAATTCCATGTTCATAATGAAAAAATTGTAAAAATAGAGGATAGATTAATTTTTTGAACATATTATTTAACCCTGAAAGATTAGACTACTTGATTAACCAAAATAGTTTCCTCCTCCTTGGCCATATTCATGTGCGAGTTTCTAATCATTAGACCACTCCATCTGTTGAATATTTAAGTAATGGGCCAATTAGGATTAGTTTGAATGCTGATTAGTAAGCAGCAAGGTAGTAAGTACTGAAAATAAAGAATTTTATAATATAAATCTTAAACAATTTTTAATGCTCAAAGAGAATAGTCTGACCATACTTGGGTCACCAGTTATTTGGATTCACTTATTCTGAAAGGTATATTATGTGCTACCAAGTAGCAAGTGACATGTTAGATATTAGGGATACAAATGAATAGATGAAGAAGACAGTCCCTCTCCTCTTCTAAAAATTCAAAATAAGAGAGGAAAAGGTATAAAGAGTGCACTTCCCTTTGATAAGTTCTGTTGTATCACAAGGAAGACAGTATCATTTGATCCACAGAAATAAGTGATTTTCTTTGCATAATTGCTCAGTTACTTTAATGTAGTAAAAAGAAAGGTCATTGTAATACTTAAAAGGGATAGTGTACAAGGCAGTAGGGTTTAGTTGGGATTATTTTATCAAATAATGAAATGTGAAAACTCTAAGGCAGTGTTTAAGAATTGCTTGTTTACAGGTGTTTTGAATTGTGAGACCAACTATAAGATCCACTTATAATGAGTTTTATATTAATTTAATTAATTGAATTTCAATCATCATCCTGAATTAAAATTGCCTAACAGAAAGGATATAAGGAAAACAAATAAGACTCTTCAAATGTTTTAAATTATACAAAAAGGAGAATGGAAAATAATATTGTTGGCATAGTAGGAGGCAGCCACCATTGTGTTTGTTTCAAAGAAAGCCTAGCCATAAATCCTGCAGTGCACAGACAGAAGAGAAAATTTAAAGGGATTAGCAGATTTAGTTACTATAACTGAGTATAGTTAAATCACATGACTGCTTTTTACTTTGGTTTCTTTATATACAAATTTAAAATACTTTCAAGATACTGCTGGATCCAACTTGTGTTCTTCTCATTCTAAGAGAAAATTAGTGTTTCAGAAAATCTTGAGTGTAAGGAAATGTCAAGGAAAATCACATTTTTTGTAGTGCAATCACCAATCATTTAAGAATGTAGAAATATATCCTAAGGTTTCCAGACAAATAAAACACATAAACATAAGCATAAATACTGTTTCCTTAACTATATCTGTACTGCCTTAAGCAATTATAATTTAACTTAATTTTTTTTTGCTACTACATGAGAAACACACACTTTTCTGAAGAAGTTATAAATTGTTTATCACTTTAAACTTTTATTTTAATTACATACTGTTTTGAAACCAAGGAAGTAGGCATTGCAGGGAATATCTTTAAAAAGAGAAAGATATGAACATTTTCTTGTTTATATAATTTTTTTAAAAATGCTAGCCAGTGTGCTAATGTGGTTAGTATTATCTGGGACTCATTTGACACATAAATGTTCTGAGCCACAAGGAACTCAAATAGTTGCAGTAATCATTTCACTGATTGACTAATGAGGTTTTCCTTGTGTATTTCTGTATTTATGGATTTCACGGTATCAGTCACTAAACAATAACACGAGTGAATTGGATTTCTTTATATCTTAGATGCTTTGAGTTTCTTCTACTGAAATTTTTATCCGATACAGCTGCACACATCTTTGATGTGGTAGAGATGTTGAAAATATGAGATGAAGGAAAATTTGGGTCCATCTCTTGGACTTTGTTTTCCACTAGCACATCTTAGCTGAATGTTTGTTTTTTGTGTTTAACTATGACCTTAGACCTTGACCTTTTTTATTCTGTTCTGTAAAGATTCATTAAGAATTTTATCTGAAGAAAGCATTGTGGTATTGCTGGATTTGGAAAGTGTTCTAAGTATTTTCTGTTCTTGATCAGTATAAAGTCTATCTGAGGCCATAGCACATGAGGGCACATAAGCCAGTGTTTCAAAAAAGCCTCTGAGATGTATTAATTGATTGATTTCTTCTCAGTATATGTAACTAGGGCTATCATCCTTTAAAAAATCACTTCCTGGGCCAGGGATTTAGCTCAGTGGTTCTACCTCCTGCCTTGCAAGCGCAAGGACCCGAGTTCGATCCCCAGTACAATAAGTAAATAAGTAAATAATCACTTCCTTTATCTCATATGTCTGCTTCAAACTACTGCAACTTCCTTGATTTATGCTGTTAAAATTTCTATGCTTTCTCTTGAACTGTATATATCCTTTGCTGACCCTATTTAGTATTTGCTTAAATTAGTCCACTATCCTCACTTTCCTTGCCTCTCTTAATTCCTATTGCCAAACACATATCATTCTTCTTTGCTTAAGGAAAGACATATCATTTCTTACAGGTCTAGCTCTAGTTTTAGCACTCCATAGAGTCTTCTACACCTGAAGGGTCCACTGTGGTTTCCTGCAGCCATGTGTTAGACATAAACACTACCTTCTGATGACACGTGCTGTTTCCATTTGACACTTTTGTGTTTAGTCTTCTCCCTTTCCCAGCTTTTTAGAAATTTAAGAATAGGAGTCACCATTTTAGAATTTATCCTTTCTTTTATTTTTCTCTTCTCTTTTTTTTCTTTGCTTTTCCCAAAACCCTGTTAATTTAAACTGACTATTTCCTTTGAATTATTCCTACCTGATAATGCAATCACTTCTGGACAAAGATAGCATTTAAAGTAAAATTGGTTGAGTGGTGTGTGTGTGTGTGTGTGTGTGTGTGTGTGTGTGTGTGTGTGGTATTGTTTCTAAAAAGTCCTATTA
>NW_022900948.1:7492870-7558205 GCF_012274545.1 Fukomys damarensis | reverse complement strand
TTGGTATATTGTGTTTGGTTTTTGTCTTTGTAGTTCTGTTTGTTATTTCCAGTATTCACACTACATTTGTTTGCCAAGGAGTTGTATATGCCCAAGAAGATGAATATCTAAATCATTTTGACCATATGTTAGCTGCTTTAGTGTTTTACCTTAAGCACCCAGGTGTAAGTGGAATTTTATATTGGATAAACAATTAAACTGTGAATATGATCTCTCAGCAAAACATATGGCTCTTAAAAGTATGCCTTCATCCATCATATGTTATTGCTTTGTTTTATGTAGGTTGCTGAATTTGCAACTCCTGTTTTCAGGATTGTGATCATCCCAGAAATTCTACTGGAAGTATTTCCATCGATCATTGTTTCTTAGTTCCATACCTTTTGAATTAAGTGTGACTGAAATGGTTTTGCAGGGACTGAGCTCCTCTGAGTGTTAGGGAAAGAAGTAAGGAAATGTATGGTAATCAGTGCATAGAAATAAATCTATATGTACATTTTAAAAAATTTACCACTTTTACATCATACAAATGTTTGGCTTTTATTATAGATTACCAGCATTTTAAATCACCTGTCATTATCAAGGTACTGTGAAAATCAGTCTTGGGCAATGGGGATGAGAAAGATTTACATAAGTATTAAAACAGAAACACTAAACTTGCTGGAAGAGAAATTAGGCAGAACTCTTGAAGACATTGGCATAGGAAAGGATTTTATGAACAAATCCTCAGTAGCACAGGAACTAGCAGAAAGAATCAACACCTGGGATTTCATCTTATTAAAAAGCTTCTGCACTGCAAAAGAAACCATCAACAGAACTAAGAGATAACCAACCTACAATGTGGGAAAAAATTTTTACCAGCTGCTCCTCAAAGGACTATTATCTAGAATATATAAAGAACTCAAAACAGTCAGCCCTCCCAATATAAAGACCCAATTCAAATATGGGCATCTGAAATGAACAGGCACTTCTCAAACAAAGAAGTAAAAGCAGCAAATAAATGGATGAAAAAATGTTCCACGTCACTGGTCATTCGAGAGATGCAGATGAAAACAACACTGAGATTCCATCTCACCCCACAAAGAATGGCTGCTATCAAGAAATCAACCAATAACAAATGTTGGCAGGGTTGCGGGGAGAAAGGAATCCTTCTCCATTGTTGGTGGGAGTGCAGACTGCTACAATGCTGTGAAAATCAATGTGGAGATACCTCAAAGAGCTGGGACTAGAGGTTCCATTTGACCCAGCCATCCTGCTGCTGGGTATCTTTCCAAAATAATTAAAAGAATCACATCACAGAGATATATGCACACATATGTTTATAGCAGCAGTTTGTAATAGCTAAAACTTGGAAACAGCCCATTTGCCCATCAGTTGGAAACTGGATAAAGAAGATGTGGTTTTTCTATAAAATGGAATATTACTCAGCCATAAAGAATGAGAAATTAGATTCATTCATAGGAAAATGAATACATATTGAGGATATACTCCTAAGTGAAATAAATAAGTCACACATGTGTAAATACCAAATAGTTTCTCTGGTGTGAAAAGCTATAATAGTACATAAGATTTTAATGAGATAATTGACATTGTGAAATAGGAAGAAAGGGGCTAAAGGTGTAAGGAAAGTGGGAAGGGTAGGAGAAAGGTAATAAGGGAAAAGAAAAAATATGAGAAGATGAAGAAATGGAAATGTAGTGTTTGTAAAGGGGGAGGGTAGGAAGGGTGAAGGGAGGTCAGGGACAAGGATAAAAAATGAGAACCAAGACCTGTCATATAAAGGTACAAATCCCAACAATGAATGTAACTGTACTGTATACCTACAATATGCCAATAAACTCAATGAGGAAAAAGTAAAAGACATACATAGCTTCTGATCCTGAATAAGCCAAGTACGTACCAGACATAGGCTGAAAGGTTTGAGTTCATTGGACATAATATGATGAGTATCAGAGTAAGATGATGAGTAGGACAAAAGACCAGAAGGGAAAATAATTGGTTCTGCTACAGTATCTCCAGTTACCTTTTCATTGTGTCACCCTGAACACATCTGGGACATAAATAGCAAAAGTGTGTCTTAAGATTAATGTGAACTGAAAACTGCAATGCCTGTTTTTCCCTAAGAAACATAAAATATGAGTATTTGGAGATTTAACAGCACATGTATGATTGTATTCCCTGAAATTAAATTTGAAATTTAAACCCTATTTCTGTACGATGTATCATTCCCATGGTAGTAAAACATATATCTGTGATCCATGGAGTACTTTTCTTCTTAATTTTCAAGACTTTATTTATATTGCTAAAATTTACCAGTATATTAGGTTATTTTTATTTTTGATAAAAATCTTAATTAGTGTATAGAAAGATGTCACAGTACTTGAAGTTTAGCCAAACACTATGGGATATTTTAGGTACTGAAAAAATACCACTGAGATCACTTTTAAGGGTGTCTTGGTGTAAATATGAGTATGTCTCTGCATTAAGCTTATCAGTGAGGAGGTAGACAATTTAAAAAATATGAAAGTAGACGGTGTTTTCAGTTGTAAGAATGGTGAGCATTGTTCTGGATCTTCTCCAAACACAAAGTAAGTATGTGACTCTTCAAGTAGAGGAAGAATGGAGATTATGTGTATAATACAGTGGGAATATTAATAAGCATTGGCCTGTTTTTATTTTTTGTTTTTTCTTTTTAATTTATTTTTTATTAGTACATGTTTGGAGTACATACTCTTTACATTCCTTGTATGAAGTTGGTACATGTATGTAATTCCTTTTTATTCTTCTTCTCCTTCCTTCCCCTCCTTGCATCTTTTGATGCCTTTTCCATTGGAGAAGTACTGTTTCAAAACTCTGTAGATTGTGCTGATGAAAAAAAGTATATTATAGTTGGCATGTACTTTATATAAACCAAGGGTCAGCAAATTATGGTGTGTTGGCCAAATCCAGCCTGCTACCTAGTTTTCAAATAAAGTTTTATGTGAACACAGCCAATATTCTTCAAATATTGTCTACACCTGGTTGTGTGCTATACTGGCAAAGTTGCATGATTGCAACAGAGACCCTCATCTACAAAGCTAAAAACATTTACTGTCTTGTTCTGTATGGAGAAGCTTGCTAACTCCTGATGTACATTTACAGGAAGTATAAGTTTAATGTCAGAAACCATATACAGAATTTAATATTTTGGCAAACCTTTTATGAATTACTAAGTTCAGTGGGCTTGAAATTCTCCAACTGATTCATGAAGAGTGAATAATATGAAAACAAGCCAGGGAGTAATCTTTAGGAGATAGTGAGGGAGTCGAGAAGAGAGCGAGGGTAAGTAAGCAGAAGGACCAGTGAATACATTCTTTAAAAATAATCTCCTTTTGTTTCTTCATAATGATTTGTTCCAGAATGCTTAAGACTCTGACTAGAAGATATTTGAGAAACAAAGTAAGTGCAAGAAGTCACCTGGAGGGCTTTGGCCTTTTATATGTGTAATACTCATGCATTGTATAGGTGACTCGCTACTCCCTGAGAAGACCTTCATAGCACAAAATCTTCAGCTCCCACACTAGCTCCCCTTGATGACAGAACTTGATTATTATTGTCCTGTTGTACCTACCTGTGATATTGTGAATCATACACATAGTAGCATGTTATAAATAGTGTTCACCAGAATTTTTATTATTTGTAGTAAGCCCTAATAGTTAACTGAGTTTTGAGCAAATCGCTTACTCTTTCTTGGTCCCTTGTATAAAAATGGCCATAACATGTAAGAATTTTCCTCTACTGAATCACTTCCACTTCATAGTGTTGTGAACACACAATGGGATGATACATGTACAAGTGTTTTGAACATAACAGGGCCATTCAACTGATACAGCAGATATTATTAGGTTATGGCCAGATTACCTAGGACTACAGTCATCCTGAGATAGCTAATGCAAAATAGGCTTTTTCAGTGATGTCATCTGGTGCAGCCTGACATAATGACAGTTTACTTTGGGGAGTCTTTTATATATGTGTGTGTGTGTGTATGTATGTGTGTATATATATATATATATATATATATACACACATACATACACATATATATTTATATATATTTAATAGGTACATTTTAGGTATACAACAAAGTTACATTCACCATTGGGCTCTTGTACCATTACATGACATATCTTGGTTCTTATTTTTTCCCATTCCACCCACCTCCCGTCCCCTCTCCACTCTTCCCATTTATAATAACTTTGTTTCCATTTTTCTCCTACTCTCTTTTTTTTCCCCTTCTTACCATTAGCGAACCCCTCCCGTTTCCGCAACACCTTTAGACCTATTCTTCCTATTATACAATATGAATTATATATTTTACCCTTATTTATATTTTAAGTTTATCACACCAGAGAAACTATATGGTATTTACACATATGTGTCCTATTAATGAGCTATAAATGTCTCTAGTTTCTTGTTCTTTATGACTGAATAGTAAGGAATCTCATTTAAAAAACACACATCTTCTTTATCCAGGCTCGAGTTGATGGGCATTTGGGCTGTTTCCAAGTTTTAGCTATTACAAACTGTGCCTCTATAAACATGGGTGAGTATATATTACAGTGGCATAATTCTTTTGATTCTTTTGGGAAGATACGCAGCAGGGGAATAGCTGTGTCAAATGGAACCTCTAATTCTAGTTGTGTAAGGTATCTCCAAATTGATTTGCACAGTGGTTGCACCCGTCTGCACTCCCACCTACAATGAAGAAGGGTTCCTATCTCCCTATGCCCCTGCCAGCATTTGTTATTGTTTGATTTCTTGGTAGTAGCCATTCTTTCTGGGGTGAGGTGAAGTCTCAGTGTTGTTTTCATCTGCATCTCTTGAATGACCAGTGATGTTGAACATATTTTCATATGTTTATTTGTTGCTTTTACTTCTTTGTCTGAGAAATGTCTGTTCATTTCAGATGCCCATTTTTGAATTTGGTCTTTATATTTGGGGCACCTGATTTTTTTGAGTTCTTTATATATTCTAGATAGTCCTTTATCTGAGGAACAGACAGTCTTTTTTCCCACAATGTGGGTTGTCTCTTATCTCTCCTTGTGATTTCTCTGGAAGTGCAGAAACTTTTAAAAAGATGAGATTCCAATTGTTGATTCTTTGTGCTAGTTCCCATGGTACTGAGGACTTGTTCATAAAGTCTTTTCCTATTCCCCTACTTCAAGAGTTGTACCTAACTTACCTTGCAGCAAGACTAGTGTTTCTGTTTTAATATTTAGATCTTTGGAATTTTAGATCACTTGGATTTTAGCTTAGTGAATGGTGAAAGATATGGGTTTAGTTTTAATCTTTGACAAGTTGAAATCAAGTTTTTCCAGCACCTTTTCTCAAAGAGGCTATCTTTCCTCCAGTGAGGATGATTGGCTCCTTTGTCAAAGATGAGGTAGCTGATTATGTCTGGGCTTATTTCTGCATCTTGTAATCTATTCCATGGATCCTTTGATCTGTTTCTTTGCCAGTACCATGATGTTTTTGGCACAATGATTTTGTGCTATAGTTTCAAGTTAGGGATTGTGATTCCTCCTGCCATGTCTCTGTTGCCTAGACTGGCTTTTGGTATTCTAGGTCTCTTCTGGTTCCAAATGAATTTTTTTATTGTTTTCTCTAGTTCTATGAATATACTGTTGGGATTTAAATAGAGATAGTATTGAATGTGTATAGCAGTTTTGGAAGTATGGCCATTTTTTCTATATTGGCTCTTCATACTCAGGGACAAGGAATGTTTTTCCACTTTCGTGTAGCCTCTTTGATCTGATTTTTTCAGAGTGTTGTAGTTCTCAATGTAGAGGTCATTTGCTTCCTTTATTATATTAGTTCCTAGATATTTCATTTTTTTGGATGCTGTTGTGAAAGGGATTGTTTCCCTAATTTCTCTCTCAGTTGGTCTCTTATTTGTGTACAAGAAGACTATTGATTCATGAGTGTTTACCTTGTATCAGTTACTCTAGTGAATCTGTCAATTAAGTCTAGAAGTCTTTTGGCAAAGGTTTTTGGGTATGTTATGTATAGAATTGTATCATCAGCAAATGATGACAGTTCAACTTCTTCTTTTCCTATCTGTATTGCTTTTATTTTTTTCTTTTGTCTTATTGCTGTGGCTGAAGTTTCCAAAACTGTATTGAACAGGAGATGTGATAGTGGACATCCTTGTCTTGTTTCTGATTCTCTGAAGGTTTTCAGTTTTTGACCATTTAGTATGATGTTATCTGTTGGTTTTTCACAGATAGCCTTTATCAGGTTGAGATAAGAACCATCTATTTTCATTTTCTGCCAGGTTTTAAACATAAATGGGTGTTGAATTTTGTTGAATGCTTTTTCTGCATCTATTGAGACAATCATGTTTTTTGTCTTTAACTCAGTTAATATAGTGTATTACTTTTTTTGATTTATGTATGTTGAAACATCCTTGTATCCCTGGAATAAATCTGACTTGGGCAGGGTATATAATCTTCTTGATGATCCTCTGTATTATGTTTTCCAGTACCTTATTGAGGATTTTTGCATCTCTGTTCATTGGGGAGATTGGCCTATAGTTCTCTTTTTTGGTTGTGTCTTTCCCTGGTCTTGGAATCAAAGTCATACTTGTTTCAGAAATGAATTTGGAAGCATTGCCTTTCTTTCAATTTCATTGAAAGCTTTAAAAGAGTAGTGGCAATAGTTCTTCTTTAAATGTTTTGTACAATTCAGCAGTGAATCCATAGGACCTTGGTGATTTTTTTGTTGGTAAATTTTTAATTATGTTTTCAATTTCCCTGATTGTAATTGGGGTGTTTAGAATTTTTATATCTTCTTCATTCAACTTTGGTAATTCCTATATATCTAGAAATGTGTCCATTTCTTTTGTGTTTTCCATTTTATTAGAGTACAGTTTCTCAAAGTAGGTATGATTCTCTGGATTTCTGCTGGATCTGCTGTGACTTCACCTTTTTCATTCCTGATTGCATGTATGTGAGCCTTTACTTTCCTTTTTTTAATAAGAGTTTATTGATTTTATTTATTCTTTCAAAAAACCAACTCTTGATTCATTGATTTTTTTTGTACGGTTCTCTTAGTCTCCCTTGCATTGATTTCTGCTCTAATCTTTATCCTTTCCTCCCTTGTATGAGTTTTGGGTTTCTCTTGCTCTTCTTTTTCTAGACACTTAAGATTCATCATTAGGTTCTTTATTTGAGCTCACTCTGTTTTCCTACTGTGGTCATTCACTACTATAAATTTCCATCTTAGACTGCTTTCATTGTGTCCCAAAAATTGCGTATGTCGTATTGATGTTATCATTTGTTTGTAAAAAGTATATAATTTCATCTTTAATTTTCCCTGTGACCCATTCATTGTTCTGGAAGGTGTTACTCAATTTTCATGTGCTTGTGAACTTGTTTCCGTTCCTTTTGCTATTTATTTGCAGTTTAATTGCACTATGTTCTGATAATATACATGTGATAACTTCACTTCCTTTGCATTTACTTAAACATGTTCTGTGAGCTAATCTGTGGTCTATTTTGGAGAATGAGCAGTGTGAAGCTAAAAAGAATGTATATTCTGATTTTGTTCAGTGGAACACTCTGTAGACGTATATTAAGTCTGTTTGCTCAAAAGTTTGGTTCAGTTCTAGTAATTTTTTTGTTGATTTTTTTTGTCTGGATGATCTGTCTATTTGTTACTATAGGCTATTGAGGTCCCCCACTCCAAATATTTTAGTGCTTATTTGATTTTGCATGTCCCTTAATATTTATTTTGTACAGTTGTGGGCATTAGTATTTGGTGAATATATATTTATGATTGTCATGTCTTCCTCTTGGATCGTTCCCTTTACAAGGATGTAGTGGCCTACTTTGTTTCTCTTAATTGGCTTTGGTTTGAAATTTAATTTTTTCTGCAAGTAAGATAGCTACCCCTGCTCTTTTCTGGGTTCTTATCACATGGAGAACTGTCTTCCATCTTTATACTTTCAGTCTATGAGTTTCTTTTTGAACTAGGTACATTTCTTCTATTTAGCATATTTTTCAATTTTGCTTCATAGTATATTCTGCCAGTTTGTATCATTTGATTGGTGAATTGAGGCCATTAAATTTGATGGTTATAACTGATATGTATTGACATCATCATTGTGTTGTTATCCTGTTGTGGGCTCTTTTTAATTTTTCCCCCTCTCCCTTTAATTTCTTGCCATGCCTGCTGGATTTGCTCTGTTGGGCCTCATGGAGTTGTGATCATCATTGTCTTTTTTTTTAGACAGTGTTTCACTTATGTAGTGAGACTGATTTGGAACTCAATGTGTAGCTTGGGCTGGTCTTGAACTCGCAGTGATCCTCCTGCCTTAGCCTCCCAAGTTCTTGGATTACAGTATTGCACCACCACACCCAGCTCATCATTGTCTTTTTTCTAGGACATTATTTGGAATTGTTTGGGGTGCTGGTTAGGTATTCATGAAGTTTCACAGGCATTTTTTTTGTCATGAAAGTATCTTATTTCTCCATCAAGTTTAAATGATAGTTTTGCAGGGTACATCATTCTAGGTTGAAGGTTGTTTTCTTTAGGGGCTTGAAATATCCTCACTCCAGACTCTCCTTAACTTGAGGGTTTGTGTTGAAAAGTCTGATGTGATTCTGATGGGCTTTCTTTGGCATGTGATTTGTTTCTTTTGTCTAACTGTTTGTAGTGTTTTGTTCTTCTTTTGGGTTTCTGGGATCTTGATTATTATATGTCTAGGTGTAGATCTTTTTTTATCATGGCTGGTTGGAGTCCTATATGCTTCACTTATCTGTATATCAAATTATTTTGCAGTGTTTGGGAATTTTTCTGTCATTAATTCCTTGAACAGTTTTTTTATGTCATTGTACTACCTCCTACTTTTTTATTGACTACTATTAGTCTTATATTATTCTTCTTTGTATCATCAAGGAGGTGTTGGATTGATTTCTCATGTTCTCTTAATATTTTTAAGAGATCCTTCTTTTCATGGTCACTGATTGCCATCCTGTCTTCCATATCTGATATCTTGTCTTCAAATTGGTTCAGTGCATTATGTGTACTTTCAATAGATTCTTTAATCTCCTGGATATCTGTTTGAATCTGTTCATGGATTCTATTTCTTTACTTTGTTGGGCATTCATGGTTTCTATTTCTTTCCTAAGTTGGGAATTCATGGGTTCTGTCATGATGCTGAGCTCATGTATTTTTTTTTATCTGTTTCTGTTCTAGAATCTCTAATCATGTCATTCCTTCTGCTCACCACCTCTATAATTATCTCAGAAATCATGTCTGTTTTGAATTTTTCTAGTGTCTCATTCATCTGTTTTGTTCTTTTCTGTGCTATTAGTTCAGGATGTGCAGGTGGTTATCAGACTTTCCCACCTCCTTTCCCCCAGAATTTGCCTTTGGTAAGCTGCAAGACTGTGTTTGTGCTAGTCCCTGTCTTGAATGTCTTCCTATTTCTATTTTCATTATTGGTACTGTCCTTGGTTTGATACCTTGGTTAGTACTTTGCTCTTCCTGTTACAGCTTCCTGTTATGTCTTTAGGTTTTGAATCTCTAAATGACTCTAAGACAATCTCTTTCATTATTCCAGGAAGGAGAACTGGTTACATCAATCACAACCTGTTAGTCCAAGTGATACAATTAGCAACACAAAAGGATTAAGCACAGCACAGAAAAATGACAGTTTATGGTAGTTATTAATCTATCACCTTTAAGTGCGTGAGTTAAATCAAAATCAAAGCTGAGCTCAGGACAATGTCCTTTATGACCTCCTTTGATTTTGTGGTGTGAAACCAGGTACCCGCAAAGACAGGAGGTCAGTGGTATTTGGGGTAGGGGAGTCCTACAGGCACCCACTAGTCTGCCTCTTACTAGTCTGCTGATGAGGTTGGGTGCTGGGACAAGAGCTGCAGTTTAGCTCGATGCAATACTTCTGCCTCTTCCAGAGTTGCTGCCCACTTTGGGGAGTCTGTGGGACATGAAATGATAATTATTTATGTTCAGTTTATTGTGACTCAAATATGAATTGCTTTCCAAAGTTGGTGGGAAAGACTTATTAACATGCATATACCTACACTCCATTTCCTTATAATTTTTTTTAAATTGAAATGAAACAAGAACAGATCTTTTAATTCCTAATAGGTAATCAGTATTATTTAGTAAACAACTGAAAAAAATAAATGAATTGATTTGTACTTGCATGAAGTTAGATAGTAGGAAAATAAGTTACAGAGAGGAGAAATTAAGGAGCCAAAAAGAGTGTTAAATGTCAGAAAATCAAGTAAGCAATTAAAAGTCTGAACAGAGTAAAAAAGGAGAGTTAATAAGGTGATGAAGTGTCTGTTGGTAGTGCAAATTAATGCAAATATGTCAGAGTAGTTGATAATACATCAGGTACTACATATGAAATTTACCCAATACAGTTTTTTTTCTTAATATATAACACATTGAAATCTTTATTTCTTTACTGGAAATATGAGAGATTTATTTAAACACAAGCCATTATATTCTGCACCTGCAATAGAACTGTAATAAATATGTTAATTGAATTTGGAGCTGAGATTCTTTGTTAACCACAAGATTTAAGTATGAATTCTTTGTTCTTTTACAACAGTAAAAGCAAAGTTTTATAGAATAATACTTGAAAAGCTTCTGGCACTTGCTTGGCTTTATTTCCATATTTCAACATTTATGAACTGCACCATTGTTGAAAACATTTTAAGGTTCTGTACATTATTATCTCTGGATGTTCTGTGCTAACCTAGATCATTTCATAGCTACAGCAACTAAAGGACAATAAAGTGAGTCACCACGAGAAACTCATAATAAAATATTAAACTATATGCCCCCTGAAAATATAAGCTACATTTGAAAAAGTGAGTGGGGTATGTTGTTAGGGACATGCATTGTCACAGCTCACCAGAGTGCCATTTAGTACAGAGGAACAATTGTAACAAATGCTCCCAGAGGTCTGAAAGGTGAATGTGGTTCTTAAAATGATTATTTTTCAACTCTGAGGAACAGTGCAAGTTGGAAAATTCTAGCAGAATGAAGGTAAAACAGAATGATTGTAGTCAATATTTCCCATTTCACCAACTAGGATGAAGAAAAGTAATCTAAAACTTGCATATAAGGTTTTCCTTGCCAACAACCCTTGTAAGTGTAAGCCATCCTGTGATGGCTAAAATTAAAATCTTCTAGGGAACAAGAAGATGAAATGAATAGCTGATTAAACCATGGAGATTTTTATCCAGACCCTTGATGTCTTTCCTGATATTAAAACATTTCCTAAGGTTTCTAGAGGGCAATGTTGAGTAATGGAAAGATTTATTCACTACTTCAAAGTATACTAAGAAAAAGTAACTTCAGATTATTAAAATACTTTGTTACTATAACTTGAAACAAAAAATTTCTAGTTACTGGATATATGACATTGCATTTTCAAAAATCTGTAAGATTATTTTTGTTAAAGCTAATACCAAAATTTTCTACATACTGTAATAAATAAAAGTCCTAATTGTGCAGTGTTTGTTACTAGGAACAATAATAATAACATCATAAATTATTAGTATTATTTACCATTTTGCTACCAGTGTTAGAATGATAATTTCCACTTAAGCAGGAAAAATGGACAGAATTGAAAATTGTAAGTTGCTTTTGACTATATATTTAAATTCTGGAGTTGATCTCCTTACAGTGAAAATCTGTTGAATCATAGCCAATTATTACACTTATTTATGATTTCAATATTTTATGTAACTGGTACTTCATAATTTTTCATATGTTTTGGAGGCATATTTGCTAGGTGATATTTGTTTCTTGAACAATTACTTTTTGTCCAATTTTACAATTGTACATATATTAAGATAGATATAGTCTGTCTATATAGTCTATATAGTCTTATGAGACATAGTGAAATATTCTTGTCTCTTCTCATCACTGTTAAGGCAAAGCTGGGGGCTCTTAATTCATATAATATAAAAATAGTGGCTAAAGAGTGCCAGTAGGTACCATAGCAAGATACAAAGTTGAAACAACTGAGACTACTGACAAATAAATTTTCCTACCCAGGAAGAGCACTGATATTCAGATGTGCCTGAACATAAGGCAATATTTAGTTTGTACCTGCTTATTGGGATTCATTTGATTTTGTTTCTGATTTGTCTTGCCATATATGTGCAATAATGAAAAGTAATATGTGAATATGGGAGAAGTGCTACGAAGCATAAATTATAATCATTTTATTTATCCTGCTTTGGAAATTATAAAACACTTAGAGCTCACAAGTGGGAAACTGATGCCTCAACTTACTGCTTTAAAGGTGTGGTCTAAGTAACACCTATAGTATATAAAGCCTCAGGATTCTTGTTTAAAATGTAAATTCCATATTAGCTATCATATATTACACACACACACACACACACACACACATATAGAGATAGATAGATAGATAGATAGATAGATAGATAGATAGAGATAGATAGATAGATATGGGCAAGTTAACTGAATAATTCTTATGCACGTTACATTTTAGTGTTCACTATACTTTCCTAAACTTCACTTTCTCATAAGTGCTCTAATGATATGAATTTACTAAAGAACTTCAAATATATATGGCATGTATATTTAAAATAACTCTAATTTTATATTGAGTAATATCATATAATTAATACAATTGTGAATTTTTATAAAAATATTGATACTATATTTTATTATTTTTGGAGCACAAAAATTTACCTGTTTCATATTTAATAACATTAATATATGTGAATTTTAAGAGTTTGTTATCTATAGAAACATAAACTAAGAGAGATAGAGACTATTCTATTTCCCTGCATTTTCATTTCCTGTGTCTTAGTATCATTTGATAATCTCCCCTAAATATTCATACTCCAGAGTGTTGGAATATTTACGGCTCAGTCCTGAGATATCTTCTTATCCCTCTCTATATACTCTTTCCATGTAATTTCTTTTTTTTTTAACATTTTAAGTACTAAAAGTTTTATTAAATGAATGTGATTATTGCATGTAATATACACCCTTATTTTAATAATATTTGGATCTAAATCTGCCAAAGAATCTGGTATAGCTGCTAACTGGAGTCCCAATCTTTGTTACATTTCTATTTTTATTTTTATTTTTTTCAGCTTTAATTGAGTTTATTGGTACATTTTAGGGATACAGTACAGTTACATTCATTGTTGGGATCTTGTACCTCTACATGACAAGTCTTGATTCTCATTTTTTCCCCTTACCTCTGCCCTCCCTTCACCCCCTCCTCCCCTCCCCATCTACAAACACTTTATTTTCATCTTTTCATTCTCTCACATTTTTTTCTTTTCCCTTTTTACTCTTCCCCTACCCATCCCACCTTCCCTACACCTTTAGCTCCTTTCTTCCCATTTCTAAATGTCAGTAATCTTATTAGACACATTTTTTTCTTTTCCCTTTTTACTCTTCCCTTCCATGTAATTTCAACATGTTACAAGAATTCTGCATGCTGAAAAATCTCAAGTGGATGTCTGTAGGCCATAAATCTTATATGCAATATTCTTATGTCTAACTATATCCTCAACATATTCATCTAGATTTTAAGTGGACCTCAGAAGGAGAATGCCTATAGTCAAATTTCTGATCCTTGTATAGTTTCCCTTTTTTTTTTTTGTTATCCATCTATTGAAATAGAAAAAAGAAACTTGGTATTATCCTTGAATCCTTTCTGTCTTTCCAACCCAGTGCCCAATTCATCTGCAAATCCTATTGGTCTTCCTTCACAATGTGCTCAGATTCCAACTTCTGTTCTACAGTCTGTTCTCAATACATCCAGAGTGATCCTCTTAAGACAGAAATCAGGTCATGTTACTCCTAGTAGAACCTATTATGGTCTCTCATTCATTCAGCATATAATCAAAAGTCCTTAATGGGGATGGGGATTTAGTTCAGTGGATCCATTGCCTACCTCACAAGTGCAAGGCCTTGAGTTCAATTCCCAGTACCAAGAAAAACAACCCCAAAACAAAAAAGGCCTTAATGAACTGTCCCCAAACATGCTGATATCTTTGCTATCTATCCAAAAGTAAGCATCCTACTTCCTAACTGGGACATCTGCACTGCAGTTTTTCTCTGCCCAGGTCATTTCTTTTACAGATATCAATATAAGCAGCTCATCTGTTTCTTTCACTCCCTATTCTCGCATCATCAGCATGGTCTTTCCTCCTTTCTCCATCCTCTTCATTCCCTTCACATCCCATGCCTTTCTTCTCCTTCTGAATGTTACTGTTTCTCTGTCTCTCTCTCGCACACACTTACTCTCACAACTGTGATTCTTCCCTCCCTCTCTTATCCTTTGCTCCCTTTCTCACTTTTACCTTTTCTTCACTCTTTCCTTTCCTTCCCTCTTCTCTATTTTTCCTTTTTGTTTTTATTCACCACAATGGAAAGTTCTATTAAAATTTGGACACTTCTCAGGAAGTAGAAAATACGAGGGGCTTTGCAAATTTTTTACATTGTTTAAATTTCAATTCTTTCAGAAGCAAGATTAGTGTAAAAGTAGTTTGTTTGGAGATTTCATGGGAAGTAGGAATACAGGGGAGGATGGAGCCCTCCAGACTCATGAGTGAAAATACCAAACTAGAAAACAATACAGATGTTTGGGGAGTATCAACACATGGAGTGGAGTATGTACTAACCAATTTCTGAGGGATGTCTTGGTTAAAAGTTGTTCCTGGGGCTCAGGGTATTAAATTGTCCTGTTTATGACATGCCTCTACTCCGGCCCAAGTTTCAGCAAAAAAGCCATCAGGCATACTGATGTAGATACCTGTTAAGGGGAATATGCTGAAAGACCCAAGGGCAAGGGCTGAAAATACTCCCATCTTATAGCTACATTTGTCATTTTGTTAGGAAGCATTTCATTCAAGTTTGGGAAATAAAATACATAGTGCAGAGAATTCCAAAATGAAAATTTCTACTGTCTGAATATACTGGATAAAATACCTTATTAATTCAACAGATGGGCTAAATATTTTACTAAGGAGTGGTAGAATTCATCATATATGACATTGTGAAGAAGGGTTCAGCATCAAATACATAGTCAGATTACTCCATACCTTTTACAGAATACTTTAAGATAATAAACCCTGTTGGATATTTTTTATCATAGCCAATATCAAAATAGTGACAAAAGTGATGTTGTACATAAAATGAATTCTCTTCAGACAACATACTTAATAACCTCCCTTTTGGAGAACTCGTCTTTGTCACTGTAAAGTTACAGATTGAAATAGCAAGAGCATTAGTGTTCAGCATGAATCTGCGCTGCCCCATTCCATCGCCCTATCGTCAGTGTTTCAGAGGTGGGTAGCATTATTTCACAGAGGGTGCGTAGGTCTCATTAAAACATTGTGGGACCTTGAAGAGCCTCCCTTGTCTTGGCCTTTTCTGCCCTTGAATTAGTGTTCTTAGGTAATTTGATCACATAAAGTGGTACAACTACTCTGCTCACTTTTAAATATTTAATAAAGTCAAGATAGTTAAACCCACAGTTACTCAGTTCTCTGTTCTTGGTGTATGGGGAGAGAGAAGGAAAGGAATTGAAATGAATCATTATTTTCCCATTAACAGCCTGGGAAATATACCTAAGCCATATATCTACTTATTTTACTTCCTTTTTATTCTCAGATTTTTCTTTTGTCACCTGTGAGGCAAATCAGGTAAAATAATGGTACCACACCAGTCCCAAAATTTTTGTCAGTCTGAATGCCAGGCATGGGAACATATTGGATCAAAGAGATACATATATTATATGCTTCTTACTATTGTAAGTTACACTTTAGACTAAATACTATATAAGTATTAGTGGTGGTTGGCATACTATCTAGTCTTTCACTGGCAATTTTTTATTTTTTTCAAAAGCAAAAAACATGTCAATGGTGTTACAAAAAATAAATGCTAAGCAATGTAAAATGCATCCTTATATTTGAAGTATCTATGAATGATTTCCCTATGAACCTGTTGGAAAATCCACTAAGGATGTACAGAGTTTTTACCATGGGCCAGGCAAATTGTACAAAGAAGCAAAGTAGCAAGAGTGTTTATAAGGATAGTATATAGGTAAATTCATTTGAGCAAGACAGACTCTCCTCTTTGGCTGAAAAAAATCACTGATCCAAGACTTGAGGCCAGGATGTGTCCCTAATATTAAACTTCAGCAAAATGCAGGGCACTGTATCTTCAGAGAGTTGGCCACTCCATTCAATTGTACACAAGCTCTGCTTAGTGCTTCTTTACAAGGTCACTGCAACCACATCTAGAATGTCAACAGGACAGAGTGTTCTGCTGACAATCACATTTGTTCAGAGAAAATTCCTATTATTTTCTTATTAGCTCTGCTTATGTATTATTCATGTCAAATTAACTCTGTACCCCACAAATGCAACATTTGTCCTACTGCTTCCCTGTACAAATATTGCTATTCTAGACATGTTTACATAATTACCACTGTCACCTTTCAAGAGCTATATTGAACATCCATACTTATTGTGATGTTTGAAGATAAGGTGAGTGTGTCACTGAATTTGTAGCCATTATCTAAGAAAAATTATGTAAAGATAAGTCAAAAGAACAATTTATCATTTCCACACACAGGAAAGATTATTTATTGCTGATGATTATCATAAAAAGTAGACATGATGAATTCATTATTTTTGAAAAAATCAGTCTGTTTTTATTATGTACATGTACTTGCAAATACTGTATATTCACTCGAGAAAGATTTGTTCAAGTTCAAATCCCTGATACTGTGAGTATGAATTTATAGTGCTGTTTGCAGATGTAATCAATTATAAGTTACAACTAAAGATATTAAAAGGTGGGTATTTAATAAGTGGGCAATAATAGAGATACTGAAGTATTCTGAGGCATAGGAATCCCTATCTTTCAAACATAAAAGGCAGTGGAGACTGTAATGATGCTGCCTCACATCTTCTCTCAGAAAGGAGGAAGAGAAAGGAATATGACTGTATCAACCAAAAGGTAAAAAAAGTACTAGTAGACAAAAGATACAAAAGTGTTGCCAAGGCACTCCTTAAAGGGAATCGTGAGCCAATTCTATGATTTAATCCCTGCACAGAAAACTCTGAAAACCCTGGAAATCCCATACTGCATAGAGAAGCAAAAGTATATTTATCCCAGCCAATGTAGAAAATAGATAAAATTCAACTAGTACGTGATCGAGGAAATACATTTGCTGTTTGAGATTACCAAACAGCAAATCTTAATATTCTTAGCAGTTTATTTGGACAATGGTGTGTAGTGTTTCATGTACCTGGGAAATGACATTTTTAGTTAAACTTCTTTAGAGAAATTGTGTGGTAAGGATCTTTGAATGTAAGGTCAGTCATCCATAATTGTGTGGATTGTGTAAAAATTATGTACTTGTATTTTTAGATCATATTAAAGTTGAAAAATTTAACTGTCTTTGCTGTTGGCTAAGAAGCCTAAGTAGCAAAGAAGTAAAATTGCTGATCTTCTGAGATATAAAATTTCACATTCAGGTCTGTAATTAAAAGGAATATTTTTATTTTTATGATCTGCTCATGAATGCAGTGAGCAGTATGGTACATATTTTTAAAATGATTAAAAGAAGCATGTGTTTAACAAAATAAAAATAGCTGAGTAGAGAAATTAGTTACATGGACTATCAAAAATTATCTCGTGGTATGCTTAGCTTTTGTAGCAAAAGGCTAATAATTGTCACAGTATTGAGTTCTAAAAAGGAAGTAGTTCTTTGCAGTTGATGAAGAAGTGAATTTCACCAATCATCTGTGGACTGACTGCAACTGGATCTCATTTTCTGTATTAAAATGGCCTTCAAAGCTTTTAGATTGTGATCCAGAGTGAGTAAAGCATTTCTCATCATAATCTCCCACACTTATGGGCCCCCACAACCAGAAGTTTTCTTAAACAATAAGTACATTTTACCCTCACAAAGTAATATACTGTTTCTTACATTATGTAATTTGCCTTATCAATTTAATCCATTTCATGTTTTAAAAAATTCAAAAAATCCTCTTTCAGTTCATTTCACAACATATTAATGGTTCAGAGCAAAATCTACATTTGGAAATATACTTTTCTTCATATGCTAAGAGGCATGGAGTGCATCATATTACTTTTTCTGTTAGTTTGATACAAGTCCTTTACACAGCACACACATACAAGAGAGTTGATTACACAGTAGTAAGATTATACATTTGTACGATGAAAGAAAGCAAAACTAAGGGGAGAGAAAAGAAGCACAGTATTTGTGGACATTAATTTCTTAAAAGTGGTAAACAATGGTATGTATTTGAGAGGGACAATATACATATTGTGTTGTATACATATTGTATAGTTTTTTATTAAAGTCATTCTCAAAAATGTTAAATTGGAAAAATATATTTGGACCTACTGTTGCTTTTTAATTCCATACATACTGAACTTTTAATTAATACTAATCAAGTCTTTAGAAATATTTTTACAAAGCTGGGCATGGTGGCGCACACCTATAATCCCAGCACTAAGGAGGCTGAGGGATGAGGATTGCTGTGAGTTTGAGACCACCTGAGCTACATAGTGAGTTCTAGGACAGTCTCAACTACATAGTGAGACCTGTCTCAAAAAACCGAAAAAAAAACCCCAAAAAATATTTTTACAAAATTAAGAGAAAATTTAAATATATAAACATATTTACAGGGAGCTACAACCATTAGTTTCATTCACAGCAAGATAAGGGTATATTTTGTGCACAGGGTTATGTCTATATTATTACTATGTCTAAACCAGTCATGGCGAACCTTTTTGAGCTTTCAGTAATACAAATAGCCTGCTGTGGCACGGGTGCCATCGGTTAGGTTCACCACCTACTGGTCTAACTCTTTGAAATTAGATGTATCTATGGTCAAATAAGCAGCTAAAGAAGACTAATATTAAAAAAATATTAGTACTGAAAAATATTGTTTGAAAAACTATTAACTTCATTTACATGTGTGGATTTCTTTTTAACATTTATGTAAAATAAGTACAACACAAGGAAGGAGAGTTTGGAGGACAAATTTTGAAATAGGGATGAGGTACATTTGGTACATGGAAGCTCTTTGATGCCTAAGTGGAAAAAAAGCAGACAGAAATATGCATATACCTAGATTAGAATGTACTAGAGGTTCATACTATATCAAGAAGGAGAAGTAAGACTCAAATTTGCATACTACAGTGGAAATCTTTTCTATGGAAAACTCCATACTTTGATTTTTTGAAGATTTCATGGCACTGTTAATAAGAAATATCAATATTTATTCATCAATAAATATATTCCAAATGTCTTCCTAAGTATTGTCTAATTTCATTTAAAATTTATTGTATTAAATATCCATAAATTCATTGTGGAGGATTTTTTACCTGTTTTAATAGTTCCAGAAATATTAGGGGTTGAAGGAAATAGGGCACAAACTCATAGGTTTTGAAGTTAATAGAAAAATTCTTAAAAAGATCTAGAATTGTTTATTATCCAAAAATATTGAGCTACTTTAATATGTGAGCTTGCATACAATAAGCAAATGTAAATAAATAAATTGAATATGAACTCATTTTCCAAAGAATTCCTGAAGTCACCAAGACAGTTGAGGAGAAACATCCATGTTTCCCTCTTGTCTCTCGTCAGTTCACAAACAACCATCTCATCCCTGGAGAAGTAAAAATTTATATGTGTGACGGTGGTAGACAAACAGAATCAGTCATATGTTTGCATATGGTTAAACAGACTTAACATTATGTTGACAGCAAACTCCGAGCTTTGTGTTTAATCCTCAGTAATGTGATTCAAATTTGGTGTACACTGAAAATACAGTATTTAATAATTAAGATTCATTCAAATGTATAATCCTATCTGTGGTACCTTTAGGAATAAGTCATCACTGAAGTTTATTCTGTCGCTTGAAACAAAATTATGTTAAGAACCGTTCCAGTCTACATATTATAACTAAACCTGTGTCTTACTCATAATATGATTGACTAGTATTTGTTTCATTGGATTAGGAAGCAAAGGTTCAAAGGGGAAGGGGAAGGAGGGGGTGGGGGAAAGGAAAAGAAGGGAAAGAAAATATATGAGAAAAAAAGAAAAAACAAAGCTTTTGTAAATATGGAGGGGTAGAGGGGTGAAAGGGAAGGAAATAGAATGGGAAAAACAAGAACTAAGTTACATTATGTACAAATTTAAATTCCCAAAGATGAATGTGATCATAGTGCATACCTAGAATGCACCAATAAAGTTCATTAAAAAGTAATATGTCATGAAATTTCAATATGGTAATGTTATCCTAAAATCAGAGAAGGGGAAGAAAAATGTCCTCTTCATTAAATTTAGAGCTTTCATATACTCTGTGCCTGTGCTATGTAGGACCAAAATGGTAACCTGAGTGTGAATTTGGTGAGGCTTGGGGATTCTTATTTTATTTAAAGCAGGCTATGCTTATGACTTGCAAGACCACGTGCACTGAAGCATAGCTAATCTCATAACACAGAGCCATACTGAGTTCTCTCCCCACATTTTCTTATGCTTGCAAAGCTCATCCTTAGTTAAGAAAGTAAATTAATGTGTGGGTTTTGTTTGTGGTGATACAAGAAATTAAAAGATGAAATTGCAAGTTTAAAATTTTCTTTGGAAATTTCCTTTGGAAGGAACTGTTTCATTTCAAGAAGGATAGGTTTAGTTCTCGGCTTGTGTTTATGAGAAAAATAAGATTACATTGATATTGGACAAACAGATTAGATGTATATTTAGTTTTAGGGTAGTCTGTGATATTTGTCATTTCAGTAAAGTTTGATATTAGTCATGTGACAAATTCTTTGCATTAAAAATGAAGCAAATTGTATATAAAAAGAATAAAGAATAAACTTTTTTGTAAACAAGGACAATCAATCACGTGACAAGCAATCACGTAATTATGACATTGAATAAAATGTCAACCTCACTCTTTTAATCCTATCCATTTTAGACAGAGTATATATTCTGCCTTTGTCCTTCCTCATTCCCATACTTGCTTTGTGTGGTGGGGGCAGGAGAGATTGCTTTAAGGATAATGTCATTAATATTCATGCTGTTATTCACCAATTGTTACTCTTCAAAGACATTGCAGATGAATCACAGTGTTCTTCCCTGCTGATGCTTCCAGTATTCACAAAATGATATCTGAGCCGCCTTCTTTTTTTTTTTGGTACCAGGGATTGAACTCAGGTCCTTGTGAGGCAGGCGCCGGAACCACTGAGCCCAATCCCTGGCCCAATCTGAGCCTTATTTTATGGGTTTCCTATCCTTGGCTCTTGAGCATGGGCTTTGGGATTAAGAGGCATTGGCTAAATCTCAGCTCTGCTACCTATAAGTTTCATAGGTTTCAGAAAACCATTTATTTCTCTGAATCTTTATTTTATTCTTTTTTATTGATTTTATTGGTACATTTAGGTATACAGTACAATTACATTCATTACTGGGATCTTGTACCTTTACATGACAAGTCTTGATTCTCATTTTTTCCCCTTGTCCCTTTATTCTTCAGTATTGTGTGGTAGTAATAACTACTGCTTACAGCTACTGGGAAAAACAATTAACATGTGTAAAGTGTTCCATGATAATTAACAAAGTACAGAATATGTGAATAATTAATTTTAATATTTGTCATGTAGGAAACCCTAATATATTACCAAGACATCCAAAAGATAGCATTTAGCAGGCTCTTTTATATTTTCATTGTCAATTTCCCATAACATATAATATCCATGAGAGTACAAACCTTAAAAATCACAAAGTGGTGTTTTTGCCACAAGACCTAGTCAGTGGTTGATACAAAGTCATATTTGAATGATTGCCATAACTATAGCAGTGACCCTTCTTTCCCCAATATGATTCAGGTTTTTTTAACTCTTTACTTTGCTTTTGTTTCTTTTGTTTGTTTGTTTGTTTTTTTCTCATTGAGTTTTTTGGTACATTTTAGGTATACAGTATAATTACATTCATCTTTGGGATCTCGTACCTTTACTTAACAGGTCTTGGTTCTCATTTTTTCCCGTTGTCCCAACTCTTTACTTTGAAACTAGGTATTAGCAGGATATTTCAAGTCATTGGTTGCAGTAGTGTTCTGTAGATCTTCTCAGAAGATAAATTAGGCACATTCAAGGTCACTATTATATTATAGTCCTTCCCTAAGATAAAGGAAAACAAGAGCAGATTAAGATCTTACAAGAATGCATATAAATCTAAATTACATTGACTTAGTAATCACAGAATTTAAGATCTAATTAGAGAACAGTTTATTCTGACCAGTTTCCTTGCCTTATTGTACTGTTTTCTTCCTTGCATATAAATTTATACTCTAATTTAAGATATAAATCTGAAGTTATCAATGTATTATAATAAAGGTATAAAAAGAAAACACCATGGTTAAAAATCCCTTCTTTGATGCATCTCAGAATATCTGGATTAAGTTGTAATTCAGGACTAGTACATTCGTAAATATCAAGAACCAACAAAATGTAAATGGATATAAATATATGTAGTTTGAATTAAAAAGTATAAATGGATACATATGCACATAGACGTACACACATATACATATGTATTTTTCCTTTCTTTCCTTTTTTTTTTTTTTTTGGTACTGGGGATTGAATTCAGGACCTTGTGTTTGCAAAGCAGGTGGCAGACATATATGTATTTTGAACTACTTCCATAGCTGTCTTACACGGACTCTCCTCCATGGTCTTTATTCCCTAGAGTCTAGCCTGGAAAAGGTAGTGTCACATCATATATGGTTTCGGTAGATATCGGTTTATTTTCCTGTGATAATGTCATCTTACCACCCACAAAACAGTATGATTCCTGATCTGTCGTAGGCTTGGCATTCTTTCTCACATTTCTGAGGTCCTGTTACACGGCTCAGTATTCTTCACTATTTGACATGGTGAATGGTATTTTCAGCTCTTAGTGACACAATACGCTCAACATTTAATATGTATGAGCAGTTTCAGTGATTTAACAAAAGATAAATTATTTCTTATTCAGGTCATAATCTTAGGTAGATAAACAGTATGGCAGTATGACTTACCTTCTCAGTCTTTAACATGTTATTTTCAAGGGCATTATGATCATCTCCATGCCAACAATTTACAGGGTAAAGAGTTTTATGGAGACATATCACATTAGATTCCGTCAGTCTCATGGCAACACATAATGCCTGGGGACATGGGAAATATAGTATAGTGCATCCCGATAAACAAGAGGCAAATTTTGATCAACATCTTATAGTATTTGCAACAGTAACTGTACCTTAATACTACGAGTGGGTGACACCTAAACATATATATAATTTATATGCACATATAAATAAACATGGGTGAGTATAAAACGAAACAGCTGAAGGTTAAATGATTCCCTGAAGTCATATGGCTAATTAGCAGAACATTCAAGGATATAAACACTCTTGTTCCATGTCTGGTTCTCTCTTTAATGTTATCTTGTAATAAAGTTAAAGTTTTTCACAATTACTTGCTCACAGAAGCTGTTCTGAAGTAATGCAAATAGTGAACACAGTATTTAAATTCTTTAATGTAAATGCGAAATGTCCTACATTCACAAAGTATTATTCAGAATGCTTTGCATACATTGTTTTCTCTTGATTCATCACTAATACAGACACAGCTGAATCCTATTAGTCTAATTAGAAGTCATTTAGACGTCATTCATTTCATCTTTCTTTTATTTTTGCTTTTGCTAGTAATTTAGATTAGAGCCCACTGGACAGGAAATGAAGTTAATTTAACATCTTTTCTAGTGTCCTTTGAAGTTACTTTTGGTAAATAAACATAATCTGAATGTAATATTCATTTCAGTTCTTTTGCAAGGACATTTGCATTTCACTGCATGGTGTAAGTGTGGTAAATAAACTTTGAAAAATAATTACAGTTTAGAGGGGGTAACAATACCAAGATGGCAGAATTTAAAGTCTCAGTCACTACTTTTCCTATGACAGGTTCAACTAGCAATCCAGAGACCACAACATTGCTTTGACAGTGCCAACACTTAAAAACTGAATTCTGAAAATTGAATAAAAATATAGATAGAAGGATGAAAAGAACAGTCTCTTTCAAAAACATTGCATCTCCCTCTCTTTCAAACTGGTATAATGTGAGATCTAGGATTTTCCTGGGTCCACAATTTCTACACTGAGAAAAGACAAGAAAACATAATGATCCAGCCCCCCCACCGTTCTAAGACATATCTCAGGAGGCCCACTTTTATGTCACATCACAGGGAACAGAGTGGGTAACAACATAGCTAATGTATCCAAAATCTGGTAGTAAAAAGGAAGGGTGACAGAAGTGAGAGTAACTAACACATGGACTTCAGTGCTTCTTTGGATTTCTGCTCTCTGGATTGCCAGCTCAGATAAACCAGTATCTTATAGCCCATCTGCAAAGCTGAGCTGGTTGTCTTCAGAAACACAGTGAAATTTAATCTAGCTTCTTCCCCTAGATGGCTAGTCTCCATCTCAAACTCACAGCCCAATCTGGAAATCTTACCTAGGTAGGGAGAGACCTACCTTATCCAATTCAGAGGAACTGGGTCTAGGCACATTTGACCTGACTGTCAAGCAGTAGCTCTACCTAACCAAAAAGCCTATGCAATGATCCCACCCAGTAGGGAAATTCTCATCCCTGAAGGATTTTAAGAAGTACAGGCACTAGATCCTGTTGATCTAGAAGGTCAAACGCCTGCCACACTCCTCTTCCCTGACAGGAAATCCTCACTTACGCATTTCTAATAAATAACACATGAGGTCCCGCCCTTTATCCAGGAGCACTTCTGCCTAACTTTGAAGCCCTGCCTGAAGTACTGTGAACACCCTAACCAGAAGATTTTTGTGGGACCCAGCCAAAATTTTGCCAGTCTGTGGGACCCAGCCCGTACTCCAGAACAAAGACTGGCCCAGCCAACTAGAGACCCATATTTAGCTCTCTCTTGTACCCAACTGGCCCTTTAGAATCACAGTCTAGACTACATAGAATAAGTCTCTTCCTGTCAAGAAAGACATATAAAGGGCAGAAGACAGGGATTTTTAACTGCAGGGACAACAATGTGAGGACACAGGAATTACATTACTCACAGATTCATAACATTCTAATAAACTAATTTTACCACATAGAACTGAAAATCTATAAAATTAAGAGATTCAGAACAACTTATTTAAAGAGGTTCAGTGAATTATAATACAGAGAGAAAATAAAATTAAATTCAGAAAACAGTATATGAATAAAATGAAAAGTTTGACAAATAGAGTCAAAGGAAAATAAAATTGAAACACTAAAGATGAAAAACACCATGACTGAAGTTAAAGTCTCAATAGAAAACTGGTGCAGAATCAAGTACTAGAAGGGTTAGTGAACTTGAAAATAAAACATTTGAAATTGTTCAATCAGAGGAGCAATAGTAGAAAAAGAATGTGGATAGCCTCTTGAAATTATGAGACACTATCAGTGACCGAACTTTTGCATCATAGAAGATGCAGAAGGAGAAGTGAAAGAAAAAAAGCTCAGGAAGAATACGTAAATAATGGCTGAAAACTCCATTCTCTTGGGGTTAATATCAATATCCAGGTAAAAGACATGTAGAGATCTCCAAATTCAACCAAAAAAAGGAACTACCTAAGACACATAATGATCAAATTATGAAGACTACAGGTGAAAAAATTCTGATAGCAGGAAGACATAGAAAAACACATCCAAAAGGAGCACCAGTGCAGGCTTCTCAGGTGAAAATTTGAAGTATAGGAGTAACTCAGATGATACATGCAAAGTGCAAAAGAATAAAGTCCAACTGAGGATACTTCATATAGCAAAGATCACTTTAAAAAACAAGAAAGTAATTTTTCCAGACAAAGAAAAGATAAAGAAATATTTTATCTGAACAAAAAGGTTCAAGCCAATTAGAGATTTTATAGCAAAATTGGTCAATTTATTATAATAAATGTTATGAGTTTAACAGATCTGTTTCTCAGGATTTGCTAAAGATAATTCCCCACACCCCCATACCAGGGATTGAATTTGGGATTTTGTGCCTGCGACATAGGTGGTGGAACCACTGAGCTAAATCCCTGGCCCATCAAAGATAATTCTTTAACCTGAAAGTAAAGGGCACCAATTAATAATATGAAATCTATAAAAGCACAAAGCTCTGTAGTACATATATTGATGTTCAAAATATTTTCATGAAGGTTAAAACACAAAGTGATTAATAACAACTGTAGCTAGAATAAAATATAAATAGATACACATTAGAAAATAATGTAAATTGTGACATCAAAATTTAAAAAATGTATATGTCAAGGTAAAAGTATAAAATTTTATGCATTTGACAAAATTAAGTTGTTACATTGAAATAGTTTGCTTTAAGTAGTAAATATTTCATGTAAATTTGTTGCTAATCTCAAAGCAAAATGCCTCAATGAAATAAAAGTGGAAAAGATTTAAAACAAAAAATCAAACTACAAATGAAGACAGTAAAATAGGACAAAAATGCTTTCAAAATAATTACCAAATTTCTAACCATAAATCCTTTTTTCCTCATCAAGTTTATTGGTACTTTTAAAGTATACAGTATGGTTATATTTATGATTAGGATCTTGTATCCTTACATGACAGGTCTTGGTTCTCATTTTTTCCCATATTCCCCCTCCCTTTACCCCCCCCTCCCCTATTTACAAAGACTTTGTTTCCATTTTTTTCTTTTTCTCATACTTTTCCTTTCCCCTTATTTCCTTTTCCGTACCCTTCCCACTTCCACTACACCTTTAACCATTTTTTTCCTATTTCACAGTCATTTATAAAATTTGGATCTTATATACACTTGTACTTTTTCACACCACAGAAACTATTTGGTATTTACACATATATGTTTTATTAATTTCACTTGAGTATGGTTTTAATGTGCATCCATTAGCTATAAATGTTTCTAGTTTCTCGTTTTTCATGGCTGAGTAGTACTCCATTTTGTAGAAAAAACACATCTTCTTTATCTAGTCTCCAACTGATGAGCAATTGGGCTGTTTCCAAGTTTTAGCTATTACAAACTGTGATGCTATAAACACAGGTGTGCATATACCATTGTGGTATGAATCTTTTAATTCTTTTGAAAAGATACCCAGCAGAGGGACAACTGGGTTAAATGGAACCTCCAGTCCAAGCTCTTTGAGGTATCTCCATATTGATTTCCATAGTGGTTGCACTAGTCTGCACTCCCACCAACAATGGAGAAGGGTTCATTTCTCCTCACAACCCTGCCAGCATTTGTTATTGGTTGATTTCTTGATAGTAGCCATTCTTTGTGGGGTGAAGTGGAATCTAAGGGTTGTTTTCATCTGCGTCTCTCGAATGACCAGTGATGTGGAACATTTTTTCATATATTTCTTTGCCGCTTTTACTTCTTTGTCTGAGAAATGTGTGTTCATTTCAGATGCCCATTTTTGAATCAGGTCTTTATTTTGGGTGGCCTGATTTTTTTGAATTCTTTATATGTTGTAGATAATAGTCCTTTGTCTGAGGATGAGCTGGTAAAATGTTTTCCCACATTGTAGGTTATCTCTTACCTCTGTTGATGGTTTCTTTTGCAGTACTAGCCACACATTAAACTGAATTTTTAAAAGCCTCTGAATAGATAGAAAAATATGATCAAACTATTACTGTTTTTTGTTTTGTTTTTATTTTTTGTTGTCGTTGTTACTGAGGATCGAACTCAGGACCTTGCTCTTGTTAGACTAAATTCCTGGCCTTATTTCTGTTTTAAAGAGACTCACCTCACTTGGAAGGACACACATAGACTAAAAGTAAAAGTAAGCAGGAAAAGATAGTCCATAGTATTGAAACAAGAAAGAAAACAGGGGTAGTGATATTGATTTTAGACAAGTGGATTTAAGTCAAAACTGAAAAATGGCACAAGGTCATCACATAATGATAAAGGTGTAATCTCATGAAGTGACTATGTAGCAATCACAAATATAAAAGCACCTTATATCAGGACATCTAAATATATAAAATATCCAGGGATTTGGCTCAGTGGTCCCACCTCCTGCCTTACACACTCAAGGGCCCGAGTCTGATCCCTGGTACCCAAAAAATAAATTTAAAAATATGTCTATAAAATAAAATTTAATCTGAAAGTCAAGATGGACTGCAATGCAGTAGTAGTGGAGGACTTCAGTACTCCATTTCAATGTACAGATCACCCAGACATAAAAATAAAAATGGAAATATTGGAATTGAACAAAGTTTCAGACCAATGGTATCTAATAGGCATATACAAAACATTCCATCTGACACCACCAGAATAGACATTTTTCCCAAGTGCAAATAAATATTTTCCAGGAAGATCTTACATTAAGGTGTAATACAAGACTGAGTAAATTTAATATTGAAGTAATGCTACATATTTTTTCTGATCCTTTGAAATCAGTACTGGAAAGAGTTTCAGAAAATTCACAGTCTATAAAAATTAAACCCATATTTGTATCAGGCATTGGTCATAGAAGACATTAAAAGGGAAATTAAAAGATAATTTGAAACAAAAAAATGGAAATATAATAGGATGCAGCTAAAGTCGTTGTGAGTGGGAAGTTTACAGCAAAAAGTGCTTATCAAAACAGAAGACTTCAAAGAAACATTCATCAAGAAACTAGAAAAGCAGCTATGACAATTGAATTTCTAAGGACTCATGAGAAAAATAATCTGATGCTGACAAAATAAAAGTGGGTGGAGAGAAAGAGAAAATAAAATAAATGTGTTATGTACATGTACTGGTTAACTACTTATATATTTCAAAAATGGGCTAACAAAAATTAAAAATTAGAAAAAGAATAAAGTTAGCAGACAAAAGGAAAGTTAAAGATTTTAGAAGAAATAAATGAAACCAAGAATGCCAAAATAGTATCCAAAACTGATAAAACTCAATGACTAAAAACAAGGAGATGATTCAAATGAACAAAATCAGAAATTCTAAAAAGGACATTATAAGTTATAAAAAGATCATTAAAGATTGCAAGACAACAATTTGGATGAGTTACATGAATAAATTTCTGGATACATAGTATCTGTTAAAGCTATATTACCTAAACAGCCCAGAAAAGAGGACATTGAATCTATAATAGAAATGTTAACATCAAAGTAAAAGCCCAGGACCTGATGCTTCGTTGCTGAATTCTATCAGACACTTATTAAAGAACTAGAAAGAGTCCTTCTCAGATTCTTCCAAAATAAATCAAAGAGGAGAAAGTATTTCCGAACATTAACAAGACCAATTTCTCATTCATACCAAAGCCAGAAAAGATCATTACCCCCAAAAAAGAAAATATAGGTTAAAATCCTTGATGAATACAGATAGAAAAATCATTAGTAAATACTATTCAAATAAATTTAAAAATGTACTGAATGCATCAACTACAATGATCAATTTGGACTCATCCCTGGGAAGCTTGGATGGCTTAACATACACAAATCAATAATATGTAATCACATTAAAAACTGAAGGATAAAACCTATGATCGTGTAACTAAGTGTATTAAAAACATTTGAGAACATCCAAAAGCCTTTTTGTAATAAATATTTTCATTAAATTATGTCCACAAATTGCCACACAATTTTTAAAAATCAGCTATAATAGGAATACTTGAATTTCAAATGTCTGTGAAAAACAAATGATTTTTCCCTATGTACTTTGGCAAAAAGTACAAAAGAAACAGACATGGAAAAATGGATTGTCATTTTCTAGCAAATGAAAGATTCTGAAATGAACAACTAATTATGGAGACTCATTTTAGTTAAACTGATTTTATCTTCATAAATCCTTCAAAGTAGTGAATGTGAAGATGAGAAGTACATTATTGATCATATGTATAAGTTAAAGTATTTCACTTTCAGAATTATATTATTTCTAGTCATTATAATACTTAGGTTTATAGTAGGTAAATACTCCCATTTCCTCTGTGGTATTTTGTAAAGTGGCTGTTACAAGCAATCCTTTAAATTTCCCTTTGGTAATAATACATGTAAGCATTCATATATCTATTGTGAAGGCTTTTCAAAACGATATTTAAGAGGTAGTAACTGAAATGTTGTTTTGATGCAATATTGCATACTATCATAGAAATAAATGTATTTTATTTTGAAAATTCAGCTCTTCCAATGTGGCCAATACTTTCACCTTGGGAAATAGATTAAAACACATGGGCTTTTAGCTGAATTTTATAATGAAGGCCAATCTCTAGATCACTTAGAATGCTAAATTTTATTGGCAATGTATAGCCTTGCCCTGCATAATGGGAGTTCACAAAGTACAGAGTTTACCAAGAATAGAAATGTCCAGGCTCCCTTCTTGAGCATCTCCTTCAGTTTTCTACCCCAAAGGAATTTTCCAGTTATTACTGAAAGACTTTAATGATTGTTATTATAGTTTAATCATCACATGCTTTGCTTAGCTCTGGAGTTGAAAATATGAATCATCTGGAGGCTGTTATTAATAAGTATATCCCTAACTACTTCTCTTATCTCATGTTGATTCAATGTTTGAGAGAGAATATTCAGAAACTTGAATTTTTAAGTGTATGTCAATTCATAGCATCATAGTTTAAAAAAATTATCAACCCATATAATACTTGTATTTCTGATTACTGGAGTAAAATTAAACCCATTTTACCTTCCTTGATTGGAACCAGAAGTCTAAATCTACCATCTGCCACTAGGTAAGTAATCTTACTTACTATTTAACCACACTGATTTCAGATTCCTTGTATTTCCAGAGATAGTACTACATAGCCATCAGGGTTCCTTAGTGAGTGAACTGGGCAATATAATCAAATACTATCTATTTGTGTGCTGTGATTGGAAAGCTGGAAATTTCATCCTAGAATGGTATTTCTTTAGTTTGGTCATTCACTTGAGAAGAAGCTGTGTTCTGATTCTACGCAATGAAAGAAATATGGTCCTAATGCTAGTGACTGTGTGTCCTGTCAGAACATTCTGTCATCTGAAGTTCTGAATCTCCATTTTTGTCACTGCTTTATCAATAGTTACTTTATTCAACTCACACATTTATTGAGCATCATTTAGGTGCCAGCCTCAATCCTAGGTACTTTTGACACTGTAGTGAGTAAAACCATCAAAAATTGAAAACTCTCATAGGTGTTTTATTTTGAGGGACTGGCAATGGGAGGAGGAAGTCAGTCATCTGCCTCTCACTGTCTAATCATACTTCTTACCTTCTAGTTTTGTTACTGACATTAATAGTTATTATAGTGTTTTGCTGGTAATTTTGCCAGTAGATTAAAATCCAGGGATCTAAAGACTAATTTTTTCACAGTATGACTTGGAGAAACAAACAGAAATAGACACTAAGACAACCAGAAGATAAAGAAAAAGATAAAAATGATTAAAAACAAAGAAATGTACATTAGAATAGAAGAGAAAATAATAGAGTTCATTCTAGTGTTGGAGTTTTTTTCAGTGCCAAGAACCACCCCTACTTTTGGATTCCAGACACTTACATATCATCATTGTAAATGAGTCATTTTGATTAAACCAGATTTTAGGATATTTGGAATCAAAGACTCTAAATCAATGTGTTAATAGACAGTGGTACAGGCTAAATGAGAATATTCCTTTTTTCTGAAAGGAAATACATAATCTTACAGTTATATTTTCAAAATGACCATGTAGGGCAGTGATGTTTTTAAGGTAAAACCAAAGAATAATTTTGTTTATTTGTTATCCTTATTCTAAATCTCAGTTGCAGTCCTCATCCCTGAAGAAATTGGAAAAGCTTTGCAGAAAATAAGTTGGCTGGTGCCTGTTTTCAACATCAGTGTTTTAGTTACTCTTCTTTTGCTGAGACAGAGCACCCTTAAAGGAGGAAAGGTTTATTCCACTCAAAGCTCTTGGAGGTTTCAGTCCATAATCAGCTCACTTCAAGGCTGGGTGTCATGGCTAACAGGCATCTTATAGGAGAAAGAGTTGATGGTGAGCAGGTTGTAGCAAAGCAACAATAAAGGACCACCATAGCTCTTTCTATCCCTTATACCTCATCCAGGCAACCCTCTCAGGGTAGGTAGCATTCACAGCCTTAATCCTAGTGACCTTAATCCTAGTGTTACACCATGAATCGATCCTAGAATCACACACTCTAGATTCAGCCACTTCTGATAAAGCCCCACCTATGAATTCACGAGGACTGCAGGGGTCCGGGTATCTAGACACAAGCTAGAGCAACCACCATTCTGTCTTCTTCAGGTTTCAAAAGAAATCAAACACTCTTATCGTTTATTGAGTATGTAATATGTATTAGGCATTGTGCAGATTACTTTTTCTTTCTTTACCTCATTTTCCTGTCATCCATATTGTTCCTGTTATATAAAATTAGAAAATTGAGTCTTACTTAAGGGCTTTTTTCCTCTACAGTCTCACAACTGTTGACTGGAAAGAAGATGCAAGACTCCAATCGTGACTGCAATGTATCTTTTAGTGGTTAAAGAGATACTCAGGAAATTTTGTTGCATGAATATACTATTTATTGTCTGCTAATCTAACTCCAAAGTAATATTTTCAGCTATGAATTTTCCCAATCCACTCCAGGAAGATGAAAATCAATGTAGGCTGGCAAAATAACTGATTTAACATTCATTTTAATAATCAGTTTCAATATTTGCCAATCTAGTAATCCAATATTTAATAATTTAGGTTTTAGAAAATGTCTATATCTTATTAAATCCTTCACCAATATTTTTCCCTTATATATGTTGTGGGAATAGAAAGGATTTTGTGCTCATGGTCTAAATAAAAACTTTTCAGCTCACTAAGGTATAACAGAAAATTATGGCTTCTGTCATCTCTAAATAAATAAAAACAGTTTCATTCTTCCACTAGTTCTGGTTTCCAGCCCAGTGATTGGGCAGATATGCTTCTCCTAAAATTCTCTCCAGATATCCATAGTTACTGTGATTTTTAAATCCAGAGGCTTGAATTTTAGGATAGCCACATCATTTACATTGTTCACTCAGAGATTCAGCTCCTTAGATAAACCTTTTATCAAATTTCAGCTCAGTTCCAGGGGTCACTAGCAAAATTTTGATACTAGAATGTGAAATCATTAGAGAGCCAATATGTGGTTGACCCAATTATATTCTGAGATCAAAGTCAGTTATCTCCATCCCTTGGAAAATATAAGTATACCTTAAATTGCTATATTAAAATATGTAGAGAGAAATCAATACATAAAAATTTAGTTTGATTTGGCCATATCCAAATTTCAAGGCTCTATTGTTACAAAATTAAATCCATGATTTTGAAATCATTATGTACTTTGATGAAGCATAAATTAATTATAATTAACTTACATTGTACGTTTTATTTATGCCCACTACATAGTGAACTGAGGATTGCGCCAGTAGTCATGAAGTGACTACTTCTGAAGCCCGATGCTCTTCCTTACAAAAATAATTACTTCATGGTGTTTCTCTAGATTATCAATTTTTTCAATTCTATAGGAGGGTGGAGTACTCATTTGACAATTTTAGGTGATGTAGGTAAAAACATAGTTTTAAGGCTTTAAATGGATGGAAAATATTAACATCAGTGACTGATGGTCTACTAATGAATATCTTCATTCTTTATTTTTTATTTCAAATTTTTACATTTGTGAGTACATGTGTGCAGTACATGATTACAATCATCATGAGGAGTTGGTGCATGTGCATAACATGTCTTAATTCTTTTTAAGTTCTCTCCTCTCCATCCTCTCCTCCACCTTTGATCCCCTTCTCATTTGACAAGGTCTATTTTAATTCTTTTAATGAATCCATATTTTGCATGAGTCTCAATAAACTAAATTAAGATTCTTTTAAATGTTGAACTGCATTTAGTTTGCATATGGAAGATAACACCATTTCAAAACCAAATTCCACAGAGCAAGTGGTGCTGTCCACTAGCAAGTGTCAAGCCTCACAGCAGAATGTTTGACTAGTAACCTTTCTTTTAATATTAAAAGTCTAGGTTATCCCACAGTTATTGGAGGTTGATTAATCCTCTGACTGCCTAGAAAGGGCAACAGTAAAGCTAAGAAAATAAGAGACTTGCCTAATTTCAAAGCATATGGGGGGCTAGGAGGTCAGTGCCCCAGAGTGGGCAAAGACAAAGATGGTCCAAGCTAGCCTCTATTTACTGGGTTTGTAGGGAGAAGCAGATGAGTCTGAGAGTGGTGATAATCATAAATTGAGAAGGACATTATAATCGGGGCAAGAATGAGCTGACTCAGAGGGTGGTGGTAATCCTGTGATGCTGAGGATCTTATGCTGAGAGGATCTTAGATCAATGAGGAGCTTCAGTTGATTAGGATGATGAGATGAGCAAAATATTACAGCAGTAGGTGAGATGAGTGAAGCTGATAAGGAATTTGTCCCTCCCCAGGTGAAATGATTTTTTCCCCAAAATTATGTAGAATGCCTCACAACACATAGTCATCCTGGAAATTCTATATTGCTCTAGGTTTATTTTGCATTAACCATCTGAGTCATTTCCTGAGGTTTGTAGGTCACTGTAAATTTCAGCTGTAAAAGAGTTGAGTACTTTAACCAGAGGCGTTATCTTTACAATATTTTAGAGGCATTAGATTGTAACTTTTTGTTTCCATTCTGCTCCTTGGAATTTTCTTTCTTTTCTTTTGGGTAAAACATCCCAGGGACCAATAAATCAGCATCTTAAACTGACTTTATTCAACCTCAAACCTATATGTTTTGCCTTGGTTTGAATATTTTCTTCTATCCTACCTCAAAATACAGAAGAGCTGACTCTGTGAGTCTTACTCCCTCACAATCTCTTCACAATAATGGCTAAGTACATCTGTTTACACTTCAAAAACCTCAGGCAAGATAATTCCAGGTGACTTATTGAAGTTACCAGATCATCTACAGAAGCAAGGACTACTACCCAAGAAATTCTGGCTCCTAGTCCATTGGAAAATTATTTTAAACCTAGCTTAATTATGACTTATCTTCAGGGTAATAAAAAAAGTTATACTACCTTGAGTCAGGATTTCCCTGTCCTAGAAACTGAAATAATACTATCTAAGAACTTTCCACGAAGATGGCTGGATATGAGATAAATACAGTACCTGAAACATAGCCAGTGCTCAGTAAAAAATAATTATTTCATTCCACATTGTGTTATTTTGGCTATATTTTACAGTGTCTTTTTTCCAAACATATGTTCATTTTGTCCTCTGACTTCCTCTGGAAGTTTTAGTGTTTGCTTTTAACTCTTGAGAATCTCTTGGAGCAATATGCTGATGCTGAGACCATGAGTAATTTTTTTCCTAAAGTAGTAATTTATACATAGGACATAAATTAAATAAATATGATTGGGACTGCATTTTTATAATATTGTGGAACAACTCTCTTCTACTGAGAAATCCTTTCATCTACCTGTCCGAATGAATTGCTTTGTTTTACTTTGCAGATGACTCATGATTTTTTGAGTTTGGCGTTGTTACCCTGTATTCATCTGTGAAATCCTGCAGAGATTGTGTGCTAGCAATACTTCAAAATTTTAATAATCTCAAATAACAGTTTATTTCCGAATGGCCAATGAAGTGGTTTCTTTGTCTTACAAGCTCTTTCTTCCCTTGGTTTGTACAGCCCAGACTTTCCAGTCTCAGTAGCCACTCCTCTCTGTTTCACTGTTCACTTTCCCTCTTCTCTGTACTTTCTAATATTAGTGTTTAACTTCTGGTGTTAGAACACCTTCTTTTTTCTCCTCCCTTTTTTCTTTCTTTCTCTCATCTCATCTCATCTATACTAACTTCTCTAAGAACATTGGATTTTTATCGTAAGAATTTTCAAGGTTATGCTCCTGTCTTGCAAATGCATTTTCCAAGCTCAAACTCTTCCCTGAAATTGATTCTAAATTCCACTGCATACTCAGATGTTCAGCAAACATTGTAAACTCATTAGATACATAAACAAATTTCTAATATCCTAGAGAAAACCTCTTGGGTTACCTACTGTCTACTTCGTATTATTTCATGACTCCAACGTCAACTGATCCAGGTCAAAATCCTAAACATTTGCCTTTGTATTTTACTCCAAACCCACATCAATTCATCAGGAAATTCTTCTAGTTCTTGGAAAATGTATTCTAAAACCAATCATTTCTCATTGTCTCTACTTTCACTGTCCTGGTCCTAGTCACCAGTTCTCTCCTGGATCATTGGAGCTGCCTCCTGAGTAGCTATCTTGCTTCAAAATTTGTTTCTTTATATCTTTTTTTCAGTACTGAGGATTGATATCAGGGTGTTCACACTGAGCTATATTTCTAGTCTGTTTTTTTGTTTTTGTTTTGTATTTTGATAGGGTCTCACTAAGTCAGTAAGTTTCCTAGGCTTGGCTTGCGCATACGATCCTCCTGCCTCAGCCTCAAGCAGAGTGGGTATTACAGGCTTGTGTCCCTACACCTGGCTCCAAAGAAATCTCTTTAGGCCTCATCAGCACAAAAGTATCCATTGATTCCCCATTTCTCTCTTTTCAAAAGCCAGAGTCCTACTGTATCATACTATCTTTTATGTTTCTTTTCTGCTTTGATTCTTCTTGCTAACTGCTTTACTCCAGTTCATTCACTGGGCACACCTCCTATCCCTGGTCTTTGCCATTAGTTTTACTTACAATGTTTTATTCAGTAGCCAGCCTCTTTTAAAGACTTTACTGAAGTGTTACCTTTGCAATGAAGGATAGACTGACCGCTCTATATAAAATTGTGACTCTGCCATGGGATTTCCAACATATTTTAATTTGTCATATTTTTACCATAGTGCTGATCTTTAAATGTATAAATAATTTACTACCTTTTTGTATATATGCTATTTATCTATATCCCTGTATTAAAATTTGATCTCTACATGTGCAGATATTTTACTTGTCTTTACTGATGAATAATAATCATATTTAACTCTTGATTGAATAAAATAGTGAGAATGTTATAGCCATAAGAGATCATATTTTCTTCTTTTTCTGACTTCTGGTAAAAAACACTTTTTTTTCTTTAGGATATATGCACATAAAGAAAAACTTTTGTTGCCCATAAGCATATGTATTAAAGAAAGTATGTTGTGGTTTTGATATCAGTGTGGAACTGATGGCCACATTCAGTTTTTTTTTTTTTCAGGATATCATTAGTTATACTAAGATTGTGCTTTATTGCATCAATTTTATATAATTTCTAATACATAGTATCTTAGTTACTTTTCTCATTGCTGAGACAAAATACCCAAGACTTACAAGTTAAAGGAAGAAAAATTTGTTTGGGCTCAATTTGTAGAGGTTTCAGTTCATAGTTGGCTGGCTACAAGTATGGATGGCATGGCTGGGGGGCATCTCAGAGGAGAAACAGTCCATGGTGTGGCAGGCAGAAGGCAGTAAATATAAAACAGAAGTAATTTCCCAGATAATCAGAGATGATGAGCAAAATGAAAGTTATACTTCATTGCTCTAGAACAGAAACTGAGAAGAAAATAGATGAGCTCAGGACCATGATAGAAGCCATAAATGCTCCGCATAAGAAAGAATTGGAAACAATAAATGCCCAATACAAGAAAGAAATGGAATTCATAGGTCAAATTTGAACAGATATCCAGGAGATTAAAAACTCCCCTGAGAGTGTTCACAAAAGAATAAAAGAGTCCAACAATAGAATCTCAGATATAGAAGATAATATTGCAGTCAGTGACCATGAAGAGAGGTCTCTTAAAAACAGTAGGGCATCACGAGAAATTGATCCAACAAGTATTAGACAATGCAAAGAAGAATAACATAAGACTGATAGGAATCCAAGAAGTAGCAGGAGAAAATGCAAATGACTTAAAAAAGCTGTTCACAGAATTAATTATAGAGAACTTCCCAAACAGAGGGGAAGAATTTGACATAAAGATAAGTGAGGCATATAGGACTCCAGCTAGCCGTGGTCAAAACAAATCTATACCTAGACATATAAAAATCAAGATCCCAGAAACCCAACAGAAGAACAAAATACTACAAGCAGTAAGAGACAAGAAACAAATTACATGCAAAGGAAAGCCCATCAGAATCACAGCAGACTTTTCAATACAAACCCTTAGGTTAAAGAGAGCCTGGAATGAGACATTTCAAGTGCTAAAAGAAAACAACCTCTAACCTAGACTGATGTATCCTGCAAAACTTTCTTTCAAAATGGATGGGAAAATGAGATATTTCCATGATAAAGAGTACCTGAGAAAATTTATGAATACCAAACCAACACCACAATGAATTCTAAACAATATCCTAGTAAAGGATAACAAAGGTAACAACACAATGAGGCCCAATAGAGCAAATCAAATAGGCAAGCCAAGAAACTAAAAGGAGAAGGTGAAAAAAAATGACAATAATAAGTGAGTACATATCGGTTATAACCATCAATATCAATGGCCTCAATTCACCAATCAAGAGAAATAGACCAGCAGAATGGATTAAGAAGCAAAATCCAATAATATTTTGTATACAAGACAGTTCTAGTGCATAAAGAAGCCCATAGACTGAAAGTGAAAGGGCAGAAAACTTCTTCATGTAACAGAAGCCCAGAAAAAAAGCAGGGGTAGCAATCTTATTCACAGACAAAGTAATTTTCAAACCTAAACTGATTGAAAGAGACAAAGAAGTTCACTACATCCTTGTGAAGGGAACAATTCAAGAGGAAGAGATAACAAATAATTTATTTTTAATTTATTAAGTATGTCGGAAAGTACATATGCTTTTTTCCTCTTCTTCTTTTTTTCTTTTTTGTTTTTCTTCCTCTGATGCTGGGTATTAAACTCAGCATATTGTTCTGGCTAGGCAGGTGCAGCACTACCTAGCTAAATCTCAGGCTTTACATTTCATATTTTAAAAATTTATCAACACATTAATCCTTGTCTTTATATGTTGGTATACCAAATTGAGTTATTTTGATTCTCATTTTCTTTGCTTTTTTATTTGTGAATTTATGAAATCTGTATATATGAGTAGTATGAAAAGTATTAAAGTCCATCTGTCATTTTCCTCTTTCATCTCTGCTTTCTACAAACTTCCTTTTCTGTCACTACAGCATTTTTGGTTGGAAATTTGTTAAGACAAATGTTATGTTATCAGTATATCTTTGTACCTATTTTCTAGTGATGACGAATATTAATTTTTAAGTAAATTTTATTATAGCTATACTTAAATAAATCATTAATATCATTTAGTATCTGGTACATATTACAAATTCTCCAACTCCCTCAAAGATGATATTTGCTTTTTCTTAAATCACACACATCACAAACTTTCCACACATCACTGCACTGTTTTATTATATCAAAGTATATATTGTATTGTAGAAAATATGCATTGTGTATATGTGTGGGGTTATGTTTTTACACATATGTGTGCACTATTAAATGAGAAACATGGTCATGAATGTGGTAGGATTGTGCACATTTGGCATATCTCTGCCAACCTTATGGTTTCTTTAAATTACATGCTTGACTTAATTCATAGTTATTCGTTTGGGCAGAATATTACATATATATTGGTGTTAAATTATATCATGCTTATAAAAATATAATAAAATAAGTATGGGATATAATAAAATAGAAACAGAAAAATCTGATCTTAAAAATGTGAATTTTTTGTTGCTTTTGGATTTCAAATATAAGTATTTATTTTTTCCCTGTGGGAAGTTTTCTTAGAAAATGTAAGTGGTACAATCAACAAGCATATGATATTTATCAATTAATAAAACCGAGGAGTTTATAAAAACAAAATTGTTTCTAATATTATAATATGCTTCGTGATTTTATTAATCTATTATACAGTTAAAACATGACTAAACTTTTAAACTGAGTTGCAAAAATAGTATAAATTTAAGAATTGACTCAAATTCATTTGCTGAAAATGACTTCAGTAGTGTATGCCTATCATTTCTGTAATGCAAAATAGACTCAACTGCAAATAATTTTTGGGTTTTTATAAACTTTTCTTACTAAAACATTTGAAAATAATCAAGAAGTTACATAAGTCTTAACTGTATTCTCTGTATGGATCTATTTCTTCCTCTCTAAGCTAAAGGGTGATAAGAAATATATTGTATACTGTACATATTACATTTTGAGTGATATGGAATTCCTGTTCCTTTTATGTCTGTGTAGCTCAGCAGCTCTGTGTCTGCCTGGCAAGCACAGGTCCTGAATTCAATTTCTGGTACAAGAAAAAAAAATTGAATTAAACCTTAACCCTGTCTCACAAGACTACTGTTAACTGAGACTAAAAGTTGAACTTGTTGGCAAAGGGAATAAAAGGTGATAAAGCATAACTGGATGATGTAGGCAAGAAGTCAGAAATTTAAAAAGTTACAGTTTGGCCTGTGCAATTGGCTTCTCTCTTTGAAAGAAAAGGTGACTGAGATATATTTTAGGAGCTAGTTCTTGGCCAAATAGTGGTATAATTTGTATTCTTCACAGATTTTTCCTTCTAGTAGTCCTTCAGTTAAGTTCTGTAGGTTTTACCCCATGAAGTTTTCTTAAGTTATTAAAAAAAAAAACAGATTATCTGGGAACTGTTAGATATGAGAACTAGGCTAAACTCTCAACTTTGTAAAATTACGGAATCAAATCTTGAGAGCTAATTCTAAACAGTAAGCACATGGCACATGCTTAGCTCTCACAGGTGGGTTAGTTCTCGTTAAGGTCATGGCAAGAGTTAACTATCATGACTGGTTGGGTGCACCTTTCTGTTTTCTAACACTAATACTGTGTATCCATGTGTGATTTCCAAATTGAATGTTATACTGTCACTAATTTTCCTTGACTGTCTGAATGACAGTAAATAAATTGCAAGATAAATAACTGAGACTTGAGTTTTCTAAAGGGCATTTTCTTTTTAGTAAACTGTGTTGTTAACAATGATGCCAATTTCAGGTTGTCCTGAGGATTGAATATTTTAATATAGGTAAAGTACACAGAATAGGAGATAGCACTTGTAAATAATTTTATTGCTAAATATTTTTAGGAAACTAGAATTTTAGGATTCATTATATAAATATTCCCTAGTTATCTTTCCTCTAGTAGGTTATACAATCTTTAATCCATAGAAACAAATGACCTTTTAATTTTTTAAACATATAAACTATTCCCCTTAAATCTTGTCAAGTATTTTTTTTTCAAGCATTTTTAAGAGCATGGAAAAGACACTCCAAAATAACATAAAGAGTTACGGTACAAAGATAGCAGCCCTCTTGGAGGAAATCAGAAGTGGTATTAAGTTTTCCACAGAGCACTCTTTGATCGCACTGGTTTATAGAACAAAACAAACTTCTGTGGCTGTTAGCCTATTAGCTGTCCCTTGGGAGAGAACTTGATCAGCAGCAATAAGATCACCATCTAGAAAAGCAAAGCACAGAGAATAAAGTATCTCTTGAAGTTCCCTGGATGATGCTTCTGCTGCTACTGATTTCTGCACTTTGAATGACTGTTAGAGGCTGAGTCTGTATAAATTCAACATAGAGATCTCCATGCAGTTTTTATAAGTCCAACTTTCAGACATTTCATTATAGGAGGCTCATTTTCTTTTTTTTTTTTTTTTTTTTTGGGGGGGCAACATTTAGCACTAAGATGACAAACAGCTCCTCTGGGTTTGGAGGAAGTTCTAAGATTATGAATTGTGGTTAAAGTATACATTCAGTCTCTTCCTGAGCCCACAGAAAAGGATAGGGATGATTTCTTCAATCCATTTGCTTCTTTTCAATAAACATGCAAATGCAATCATGGGCTATCTTTTATGTATTTATTCACAGATACTATCTGGCTATGAAATCTTGAACCAGTTATATCATTAATATACAAATTGGAAAAGTGTGCTAGGGGCAGAGATCTTCCTTAGATTCCTTGGTTGGCTTCTAGGAAACAGAAATTCAAGAGCCGTCTGCCAGAAAGAGTGAGGAAGAGGAAGGCAAACCCAGGTGCACTGTGCTGCTTTCGTCCACTCCTGCCATAGACTGGACTAGGACTGGGAGTGGCAAGGTTGTTACATTGTATTGTTATCTAGAGAATTACACCACCCCTGTCAGTAGATGATTGAGCTTGTACTGTTAGCAATATCAGAATGCTTCTTAGCCAATGGATCTAAATAAACATGCTCTTTCTCTGCCATTTTCGGATGCAGTGGCATTTACTGTTCCTTCAAAGCAAATATACCTGTTTAGTTGTGAAGATTACTAATGACTAACATATAGTGAGCATTAAATGAGGATATGTTGAGTGACTGATTAAATGCAAGAATGAGAGAATTAGTTCATTTCAGTTATTCCTTCAACTCTTTCTAAAAAATAGACAAGTCTACTAATTTAACAGCTATTATTTTACTTAAAAATTTTTAGAATACTGAATGTAAAAGTGATTGTAACCAGTTTATGTTAGATCTGCTGCCATGTTTATGTAAAGAATTTTTCCCATTTATGAGTGTATGCACAAAAATAAAATAGCAGAAAAGTGTTTTAAAATAGCTGCACATTATTCCTAATCCCTCACCAGTTAACATTTTGGAATCTCTCCTCTCTCTCTCTCTCTGTCTTTGAATAATATAATTATCTAAGTGATGAATTTGCTATGATTTATTTTAACCAATTTCTCATGGTGAATATTTTGGTTGTTTCTAATTCTTTGCTGTTTTATAATTAAAAATATATGGGTGTTAATCAAATTTATCAAATATTACATATATCAAACAGACTGTTGAAGTAAAACTTTTGCATACTTTTGCTGTAAGAGAACTATTTCTATTTTGAGTCTGAGTAGTGTGATAAATCTAATTTACTAATGCTGAGTATCTTGATGTCACCATTAAAGATTTAAAATCCAATTGTTGCAAACACAAAATTTAGCACTAAAAATATCCTAGGTGGAATATTTCCTTTATTATCTTTGAGATGCACACTATATTTACCATACGGTTATTTCCATCATATAATTGCAGCTTTTAGAGGTAAGTATGTATTAAAAGTCTAAGCTTTAACATCCAAAATTTATTTTATGTTTCACTATATCTAGATGACATTTGTACTGTCTTCTTTGTCTTGAAAATTGCTCTAAAGTAGTAGCCATTTGTAAATAGTCACAATAATTCTGTCTCTTGCTTTTCAAAGCTAGATGAAACCGGAGCGGACTAAGTACTGAATCTATATTCAGTACTGGCTCTGTGTGTGTGTGTGTGTGTGTGTGTGTGTGTGTGTGTGTGTGTATAGTGGGTAGGGAAAGACAAAAAAGAAATAAGGAGAGGAGAGGGAATTATAATATGATTGATGAAGGAATTTAATTCTTTATCTTTAAAATCATTTTTGGTTCCTTAGTTCTCCTATCCAGATGTTTATCTTTACTTTATACACATCTTCCACCTTGAATTTACACCTGTCTCTCTAACCATAGTATGGAGTTAATCTAACGTATCTAAAATTTACTTTTGATCAACGCATTTCTTACCCCAGCTCATTTCTTTCCCAGTTCTTCTCTCTGTGGTGCCATTTTCAAGCGGCAATTTTAATTACAAAAGCATGGGATAATAGATAGTAAAAGAGAACAAAACAAAGCAAAAACACCACTGACCTTCTCCGTAGAGTTATCTAAAGTGTCTCCCCAAATCTCTTGTGTTCAGAGGTGGGGCCTTTAGGTGATGATTGCATCCTTAGTGCTCTGACTTCATCAGTTGATTTCCCATCCTTTGGTGGATTCAAATTTGATGACATTAGTGGGAGGTGATGAAATTTAGAAAATAAGGACTAGAATTGAGTGGGTCTAGAGGGCATGACTTTGCGGACTATATTTTGTCTCTGGTGCTCTCTATCTGATTTTCTCTTCCTCCCTGTTTCTCTTGTTTCATGTTAGCCACAACATGACTAGTTCTGCTACACTATGCACTTTTTACCATGATGCTGTAAGTTATCACAGATCCAATCAGTGGAGCCAGTGATGTGGACTGAAACCTCTGATATCATGATCCAGAATAAACCTTTCCTCCTTTTAAATTGTGTATGACGAGTGTTTTGTCCGAGCAATGGAAAGCTGGCTAATATATTCACTGAATTCCAGACAAGGTTCTCTGAATGTTATTCTGTATACCATCTCTTTCCTTCACATGTTGTTTATACTGATATCCTCTTTCTTTTATTGGTTATTACAAGCTGAATCATTGAAGTCTTGGCTTCCTTTCTGGTTGAGCCTTCTTTCTTAGATATAGCTTCTGTGGAAAATTCCATGCATGTTTGTGTGTTTGTCTCTCTCCCCCTCTCTCTCTCCCTCCCTCCCTCCCTCTCTTTCTCTCTGTGATCTCTAATAACCTCTGTCTTTATTGTCTTTCTTTATTTTCTTACCCAGTGTACTCCACAGCAGTTTAATCTGACTAAGGCTCAAAGCATGGGTAGTCTTATGGCTTCTGTCTAGATGTCCTTCCAAAGTCTTATATGGTCATAGTTGGAGTTTTTCAGAAGTGGCTGGATCCAGAATGTGATGCTAGGATTAAGTGTGTGACTCTAGTTTCAAGGATGTGTAATTATGAAACTTGTCCACTGATTGGATTGGTTTGGCGTAGTTCTGAGTAGGATTAAGGGTGCCTCATCCTGGGTGTGGATGCGGTCTTCCCTCAGGATGGGATAGAAAGAGGGACAGAAAGATGGTCCTTGGGTACTTGTCATGTGTTGCTCGCTGCCTGCTGCCTCCCCTGCTTTGTCATGGACTGTTTTTCTGCTATGCCCCTCTGCCATACCACCCTGCCTTGGAGCCAGCTGATTACAAACTGAAACCTCTATGAACTATGAACCGAATGAACTTTTCCTCCTTTAACTTTGATTGTCAAGTATTTTGTCTCAGCAATGCATAAAACTAACACAGGTAGTATGGGAGGCTTCATTTTACTAAAGAGGCAGGAAGATGCCATTTTCCAGAAGGCTGTGTATTCTGTCAGATCCAACCAGATATAGACATTTTCTGATCACATGGAAGATTGTAGGAATTCTATAAAACATGTTTGGATCCGTATCCTCATCACAGGATCTTTCTAGATTCTCCTATTATTTCAAACATACTTTGTCATGACTGTATCTCTCTTTGTTCCCATTGTCTTTTTGTTAGAACTTTTAGATAGTTTGTTTAAAATAACAGTTGCTTCTTTATTTCAGGATCACCTTTAAATTTTGTCTTTAGATTTTCATGATTCAGATATGATGTGTGACACAAGTATGTTTGCTACAACTGTAATTTGGGTGTGGTTAGTCACTCATTGGTTTATGTGTTGGAGAACTGATCTTCAGTACGGAAGTGTTGAAGCGAAAGTGTCTTTATAAGGCGAAGCCTACAGAGAAGGTCTCAGATCACTAAGTGTGCTGTCATTTTAAAGGATTAGTGTAGTTTTCATGAGACTCTAATGAGTTCCCAGTACTGTTTTGACTTCCTGCACTCACTACAATTTCTGATTCCCATGTGGGTTCTGTTACAGATGGTGCACTAGAGACCTCTTGGACACAGGCTTTTTGTGAACAGTGAGAGCTTTACTTTTGTGAATAGACTAAAAAGAGAAAGATTTCAACAGCTAACTGGGAGAGAAGTTTCATTTTTATAGGATTTGGGGAAAGAGGCTATGATTCTAAGGAATCTGGGGTGCATTATTTATGATTAAGGTTCTTAAAATGGTCAGCACAAGTATACGGGCAATTACTAGACACCTGAGCACTGAGAAATTGTATATTCCTTCCTAAATTTCCTTTATGGTCATCTGTTCTGTTTACTGAGAGTATCATGGGCCTTTTCCTGTTGTTTGCTAAGAAAGGCATATTTGCTTCAAAGGTCTCATTTAGGTCAGGCATGACAGGCTCCAACCAAATGGAATGCCATCTTCTATGAGGTCCTCACTAGAGCCACGCTGCTGTGAAAACCATTCTTTAGAACCTGCAGAATTGACAGCTAAATAAACCAATCTTGGTTATAAACTTATTCAGATATAAATTTATAGTAATAGAAAATGGGCTAATGCACTACTGTGATCATACTGCATTGGAATATAATTAACTAGCAATGGAAGAGCACCAGTAAAACCTTAAAGTTAGAAACCAGTTGAACATATATTTGAGTGTAAGATATACCGCTTAAAAGAAATATGACTTTGAGAAAGATTTACAAAATGGACTTGGAGTGCCAATCTCTTGCCTTTTTTGTAGGCTTTGTGATGCTCTAAAGAACTTATTGCATTGGTCCAGGGATTTGGCTCAGTGGCGCTGCCACCTGCTTCACAAGTGCAAGGTCCTGAGTCTGATCCCTGGCACCAAAAAAAAAAAAAAAAAAAAAAAAGAACTTCTTAAAGAACTTATTGCATTGCCTAGAACATAAAACAAAAAATTAAAGTGATTAATAATCATTGTCCTTTTTAGTGGCTAATAGAAATTCTAGGATGAAGTGATCTGTGAATGCATTTCCCACTAAATGTTAAAATCTTTAGATAAATTTCATTTTCCCAGATCCACCTCTTTTATGATGGTCTGGGCTGTTTTCTCATAAAGTATTCTAAAGAGTCAAAACAACAAAAACATGAAGACGTGTTTCACAACCTAAAAGTGGAAGGTGCTGTACTTATATAAATTCAAAGTTTATGTTCTATGAATTGGGGATTGAGAGATCCATAAGTATGGACTTTATTACTGCCACCTGGAATTGCGTTGCCTCACCTGTAACAGACAGATGATAGTCAAACAAGAATCATAAAGTTTAGGAGAATCTAGGGAATGCTGAGCTAAAAGCAGGAACATATCCATAAAATAAAGTGTTAATGTCTACTTCAAGCACAGCATTTTCATTCTGGTTCTCCTCCAAACTAAAGCTTCCTAATTCTGCCAGATTTCACATGCAAAAGTTTATACTTTGTTGTTTGGCTTTATATCGCATAGGGAGCAGGTAGCTAATTCCTGTCGTTCTCCTTTCTTTCCTGATTTTTCCAAGAGAAAATTTCCCTTTGTGCTCAGTGACCTAAAAAATGAAGTGATGCTAAATAAATAATGCCTCCCAGGGAATTCTTCACATGCACAGTATTTTAATACAGTGCTTACTACACCCAGAGAGACTAAGTCACAGACTATTGTGCATGGCCCTCCACCACCAACCTCCTGAATGGCCTTTGTCCAAACACCTGGTTACAGAGGCAGTAGGAGCTATTTTAGGTAAAAATTCCCTGTGCTGTCACTTGCTCCTGCCAAATTAAACATTTTCTCTTAAAATTACAGCATTCTGGATTCACAGGAGTTTTAGAGAGCTAGTTCAGCATCCACCAAATTGTCCCAGAGAAATGTCATCATCCCCAGGGAAAGTATATCATATGAAAAAAGAGGAAATATTCTGTGGTAAATTTATTAAATGATTTTTTAAATTATAGAATTCTTAGAATCCTTCCTAGGTGTAGAGGATTTTGAATAAATAAAGAGAAAGAAATGGGAAAGAGGGAGAGAATGAGAGCAAGAGAGCACAAGAGCTATACAGAATATACAGCATTGCTACAACCGACTCTGTGATGTGTGTTAGCATCTTCTAGTGCACAAGCATCACACATAATAGTTTGGAGAACACCATTGTGGTTCCATTACTTTACAGATCAGGAAATGATTCCACTTTCAAGAAAAAAAATTGTCCGCTTAATAAAAATTTAAGTTCAGTTTTAAATTATTGAAAAGTCACCTGAACTGGCAAAAACACGTGCACTGCTTCTGTTCCTGTTTGGCATCATAACAGCTGGCACCAACAGTCTTTTCCTTCTCCCAGCTCCTGTTTTTACCCTCACCAACCAGTTTTACATGCAGTCTAACAGAGCTTGTGCTTTTTCCAAAGGTGCCTGCTGCCAAGTTGCCTTTGATTTCCATAATGGTGAATAGCAGCCTAGAATTCCCATTTTTCCTGTCATGGACTGATTTGAGACTAATTATATTTATCACTCCACACAGTTTCATCTTATTAGTGTGAACAATAATAGTGTTTCACTGATGATGATTAGTCACTTCCTTTTCACCTTTTATTTAAAACGAATGTAATATTTTCCTTGTATTTCCCAGTAATATTGTGACAATTTAGAAATTAGTTGTTAGTCATTTTATAAAGGAAAAGGGAATCTACTGTGTCTCTGTATAAAAATTTGGACATAATTTATGGTGAGAGAAATAGGGACAGTTCAGAGAAGGAAGGATTATCACTTTACCTATCTCAATCACAAGTTATGTACCATTACAGTTAGAGGGAAAATTATATGTTGAATTCTTCAGCTCTTAGCAGCCTGAGTATATGACAGTGTAAAAGCCCTGACAGTATATGTCACGCACAGCCTGGAGACAATGACCTGGCAGACATCCAGTGGCAGGTTCCATTCTCACATGGCCAGACTTCTCCTTCATGCTGCACATGGCCAGTCACCTGCCTTCTTCCACTGTAATCCATCCCTTGCTACCTCCATCAACAGTCAGTGTGCCTTTCTGATCATTGCAGCAGAGAAGGGCAGCATTGTTGAGACACACACGCATACACACACACAGAGTAAACCAGCATTTCAGAAGAACAAAGAAAAATTCTTGGTAAATGTGATCATTTGAAAATTATATCAAAGGAAGTATTTCCCTTGTTTTTCTTTTAAGATATATTGCTTCTTACTATTACTTATATAGCTATCATTTCCAAGCTGTGTAGAATAGTACATGTAATTTATCCTCCATCTCAATTCTCTGTCCATAAAATGGATCTAATTCATTCTCTTTTCAGAATATTTATGAGTACTAAATGGAATCAAGTATGTAAAGGTAATAACACATTATAGAAACTTGAAATAAATGTTTTCATTTTTTGAGGGTCCTTTTAACAACCTATCCCATTTTACACACATTATTGGAGATTAAACTATAAAATAAATGGCAAGTACCTCCATGAATGTTAGACTTGTTATTTTCCCTTCTCTTCTGTTGTTTTCCCACCTCCAATCTAAAAAATAAAATGTAGACTCTTTAACACAGTTCACTCAGAAAGAAGCAAACAATATCTATTATTTCAGCAAATACATTTTATATAAAGCATGAGTTATACAGCTGTTGCAGAACTGAAAAATGAAAAAGAGGGCCCTGGGTTTATACAGAGATAATATCTCCAACTGTAGGACTTATATATACATGAAGAACATGCTGGGATGTTGGAAGGGAGACCCTGCATATCTCCAGCCCATAATTTTTGGAGGTGGGTTGCGCTGCCAGCGATGGTGTTGTAGGAGCTCAGAGCAGAGAACTGAGGGAACTCAAACTGCAGGAACTGTCAGGAAGGGATTCAAGGCGCCTAGTGCTGGTACCTCTGAGGAGACAGAGGGAGTTAGTCTCGGAAGGGCTTGCAAAATTTGTGCACCGACTTCTGAGACTAAATTGGTGAAAGATGATTACTCAGGAAAGGAAAGAATGCTCTCCTTTCTCTCTTTAGAGCTCCCTATTGTCTAAAAGAAAGGCACCTGACAAAGGAGAAAGGTAGCGTGAAGTATCTCAGTGCCCAAATTTCAGATCAGGATATAGAAGCTTTGATTAGGAGGTAAAGACAGAATTCTTACCCCACCTCCACTGAAAGAGAGATCAGAACAACCTTTGTTCAGTTTTTTCTGAAATGAATCTATTGAGAGAACTGAAGATATCAATATTATTGGATGAAACCAGTAGACTGTCTTTTTTGTATCTAATATTTGGGAAGAGAGACTCATTTGTGCCACGTAGTGCAATTATAATTAATGTTTTTGCAGAAATAGAAATTCAGGAAGCCACCAGGAGATTGAAGCAAAGAATTTGTTCCAAAGTGATTAATTTAAAATTGAAAACTATGACATGCCTCCTTAAGCCTGAGATATTTCAGACAATCAAGTGTTCTGTGTTTCATTACTGTGATTTGCATAACCAGGATTTTATTTAATTATTTTGTAGAAGACTCTATTGTAATGAAACCAAAACAGTCATTAAAGGGTATAGACCTAGGCTGGTGAATGTGTGATTTAATTCTGTTTTATGCAGTTTCACTATAATTTCTTGCAATAAATTTGACTTGTCAGGTGTGGGTATGTGTGTATGTATTTCAGTATGCTTGTGTATGTGAGGGAGAAGGAAAGATAAAACAGAAAAAGTTATCAAAGAATAATAAAAATTTCTCTTTTTAAAGTAGGAGTTGATATTAGCAAATGTTTGAATGAGCTTTTAGTTTGTAAAATTATCATGGATACAATATGCACATTCGTAATAATTGAAATAATAAAAATTAAATATGTCCAGTATCACATAGTGGTTTTTTCTTTATTCATTTATGTTTTCATAAGCTTCTTTAAAAAATGCTATATATTAAAATTATTCTCTTTTCCTAACACATTACGTATAACTTGATTGCTCATACTTTCATCATCCACATACTGCTGATACAGGGTCAACTTCAAAACATTTAATGAACATACTCAGTTTGAGAGAAAGAATGTCTGATCTTTTAATTATTATTTCCTAACATGTATTTGAAGAATTCATATTGACTCACAAATACTACATGTAATAAAAGTTGGTATGTGAAAATGCAAGCAATGGTGTCATCCTTGGATGGGTACTTCAGATCAGACTGCAAATTTGCAGCCAAGAAATGCCTGTATGGTTTTTTTGTTTGGTTGTTTGTTTGCTTTTACTTTTAGAATTAGAGCAAAAATATCTGATGGAAAATGACATGAGGTATTTGAGATTACAACTATTAGAAGCTGAATTTATTATTTTCCACGTTCTCAAGATTTTTTGTTTCATTTCATTTAGGAAATTCACTGAAGATGGTTTCAAGATGTAGAATCCTTATAGACGAAATATCGCAAATGAAGTTTGGGAATCTTTGTTGAAATTGCTTCGCATTATGGTAAGAGGACACGGTTCTTAATATTTTGTCCCTTGGTGAATATGATGAGAAAATTATAGTGTTTTGTATTTGTGTGAATTTTTATGTAATGAATATATAATGAAATAAAAATTATGAAGGTATTCATCCAATACATAAGAAGATTTAGAAAAACCTATTTGTTAATTTACAGTGATTATTCTCTAGCTCCTAAAATTGAATAGAGAACAAATAGATAAGTCAAATTTTTGACTGATTTCCTACTGTGTGTTTTTGTGTTATTTACATGAGTCAGTATTATCACAATAGTCCTATGAGGTAGGTATTATTATCCCCACTGTATGAATGTGAAAAGAGAAATTTGGGGAAACTAAAATCTTATTCAAGATCTTGCAGCTAGCTACTTGATAGCCCAAGAGTTACTTGACTGTAAACTTTACTCTTTCTGCTATGCTGCTTCTAGCCTTTGATATGGTTGAAAAGCTAAAAAAATTAACTTAGGTTGAGGGTAAGTGCTTCAAGTTTTCAGTTATGATTTAGAGAAGAACCATATTTACCATACCTCAGATGAAAAGCAAAGAAAAGGAATTTCCTTTATGTTACACTACTCTTCAGGAGAATAAGATTTCTGTAAAATCAATGACTGGTTGTACAGATGCTGGTGTTTCAGAGCAATTGAACATTATAGAAAAACTGAAATAAAATATATAGTATAATTTTCTCACTTATGTTTGCTGTAAGAAGAAAATCTATAGGCTTCCTCTATACAAAAATCCTGTCATGGCCAATGATAAGGTTCAATGCAACCAGTATTAATGCCTCTTTATGGGTAAATTATATACACAGAGTCTTGAGCAAGTAATTTAAAAAGTCTCATTTACCTCTCCTACAGCTTGTGCCATTATGTTGTTATGAGATTTCATTCAAATAAGAATTAATACAGTTATGCAAATGCCTGACATTCTGCTTGGTACATAGTTAATATAAATCATATCGACATCAGTATCAAAGACATTATCATATAATGCTATTAAAATATAATCTAAAAATGTATAATCCAGTATTTTTGAAGCTCCATCTAGGAGAATTTGTGATTAAATAAATATTTATCTGAAAAGTTCTCCCCTTTCAACATTATGTACTATTTGTATAAAATATATTTGGGCAATTTTAGATTGCTGATTGAAACTTTTAGAATTTCATTACACTTTAGAGTCAATAGTTTATAAGTGGGAGAACATAGATTTTTTTCCCCTAGAACTCAGCAATACCTTTAGATTTAGTTTGTCTGCTATCCTGTCTGAAAATATGCAGAAAAATCTACCTCAGTGATTGGAAACCAAATACCTTCTGTAAACCAGGCAGTCCAATGTGTTTGAGTTATTCAACAGTGAGCACTTGGAGTCTATAAAGTGTTCTGTTGGTGGTAGTTGGGCTTACCATCTTACTTCTAGGTTTTTAATAATCAGCAACACTTCTGTGAAAGCAGGTATGTATCATGACTGCAGGTGGAGATCGCAGTTTTAGTTTCTCTGCTGTGAAAATGAGTGGGGGAAGTGATGCCAGCACTCAACGTGAAATTCAGAGAAACTTTAAATTGTCCCCAGGTTCCAATCTGTTTTCACTTTCTTTATGGAAGAGTAAAAGCCTATAAAATTAGTGGATGAAGTGTAGTAATTGGGCTAGACTCTCCAGCATTAGTAGAGAATGGCTTTCTCTAGAGTACCATGAGAACATAAGATTGGCTATTCTTTAATGAAGCTATTTTAATTAGTTTTTATTCTTAGACACCCCCATAAATGTTCGTGTCCCAGCTACATTATGTTACTTTTCACTTCAGCAGTATTGACTTTATACACGATACAACTAACCAATTATTCTCGTATCCTCACGTTACATCTACTTTTGTATTGAGTTCAAAAGTTGTTGTATAGGAATAGAATTCTCTCTGCTTAGGGCCACATATTTTTTCTCTTTGATTTTTCTGTATCATTACTTTGTATGTGCTTCCTGCACAACCAGATCTGAAACAGTCATTGTGTCACTTAGCATCTTGATCACAGAATAATATTGTTATTGTAACGTGAGGATCATAATAGTTACATTGTCCACTCTTTCCTACTCTTCAAGGTATGCAAATAATATTTGTAAATCACCTCCTGCTTGGAACATTGTTGGTTTTAAATGGTAGCTCCACAGTTGTCTGATAGGTTTGCTGTCATGCCAGTCCTCCAAATATTCATGAAGAATTTCTCCAAATCTTCCAGATAAGGATATAATTAGCTGAAAAGATTGGCTTGACTGATCAGACAAGGCAGCACATACTTGTAATCCCAGCTACTTGGGAGGCTGCATTTACAATTCAAGACCTGTCTGGGAAAATTAAGTGTATCTTGTCTGAATATAAAAAAAAAACAAACAATGAGGAAAACATGATGGTGTGACTCGTGTGTTTGAAAGGGAGAAGGCAAAAGGAAGATTCAACTTGAACAGAAGTACCTAATCAGGAGAAGAAGTGTTTTATTTACGCATGACAGGACAAGAAAAGCTGATATATGTGTTGGGTTTATTCCTGCTACCTTCATGTAATACATCATGCATGATCAGTAACAGTTTTATACTTGCATCTTTATGCCAGTAATCCTCAAGTTTTAAAGTTTTCACAATCACTTGGATGTTTCTTAAGTATACAAGATACAGAATAGTGTTCTTAGAGCTCTATAGGATGGATGGGTCTTCAGGCTCTAAGTTTAAAATATGTTTACTCACATTAGATTAATTATAGTATATTCCACTAACTGGTGCTTAGCGTTTTTCTGCCTTGAAGTTTTAAATTTTACCATCTAATCAGAATTTTATTGTTGGTGATCAAATTGAACAATTTTTTTCCATAACTATTATGACAGATAGCAAAGAAACAGAAAAGCTTCAGTTATGCTGCTCTATAATCATTTATTAGAAAACGTGATTCTGTTAACATATAAAACTTGATGGAACAAATAAATAAACTTTTAAAAGAGTGGACTGGCTAATAAAGCAGGGACACTAATTTAGGTAACATTTATTGAGAACCTTCTAATAAACATTTGATTTCATGTATACACATATCATATATTTATCATGTTTTCATCCTAGTCCTCTGCAATATTTTGCATCCCCATTTTACAGGCTAATAAAAGTTTATTTATAGCAAATCAGCTCGAAATTATAAAGTTTGAAAATGATGGGGCCAAAACTCAGTCTTGGCACAAAGATAGTGTACAAATGCTACAGCTGCTTACCAATCCTAGGAAAATTCAATTTTAGGGTCATGAAAGGTTTTGTTTTATAGCAGTAAATAACATGAGCACATATGGGAACAATCAGCCTGTTTTTGTTTTGCTTAAGCTTCTGAACATTCAATACACCAGCACCTACCTAGTTAAACTTTGAAAAACATCAGTAGAGTATTTCTATTTCTATTTCTTCTGCTTCATAAAATTACTAAAAAAAAATTCACCTAGAAGACATAAGTGTCTCCTGTATTCTTGTTCTTTTTCACCAATGGGGTTATTTATTTTCACCATTTAAAAAAATATTTAAATGTAATCTTTCAGTTAAATCAATTATTAGAGATTAAACCAAGCTCATTAGAAACTTATATAACATCAGGTATGGACTTGTCTTTTTGTCTAATTTTTAAGTTCTAGCCCATTACAGTGAAAATAATTTATGCCACTTGTAGATCATATTCTTTTTTTCTCTCATTGAGTTTATTGGTACATTTTAGGTATACAGTACAGTTACATTCATCATTGGGATCTTGTACCTTTACATGTAGATCATATTCTTTTTTTCTCTCATTGAGTTTATTGGTACATTTTAGGTATACAGTACAGTTACATTCATCATTGGGATCTTGTACCTTTACATGTAGATCATATTCTTGAAGATTGTGTAAGCATGGTTCTTCTTTGACTAACCTGGAAGACAGATGTGATACGGACTGTCCTGGTGAGTCATCGAATCATGCAGGCAAAGACAACTGTCTGAAGGTGATAGAACAATGATATAGAAGGAATCTGGCTTCCTGGCTTCATTTATAGATAAAATGGTAATGGCCAGCTTCTGTAACGAATGTTATGTGAAAGATAAATATGCTTCACTTGTTCAGCCATTGCTATTAATCCATTTGCATGGCGGAATTTATCCTGATAAATCCATGAGTTCTTCCATAAATGTGGTGTCCTTGAATGCACAGTATACTTTTACTCAGCATTCTGTAAAGATCAATCTCAGCCTGATAAGAAATACTGGGCCCTTAAAGAATGATATCAGAATTGCTCAGATATTCTTTGTATGAACCAGAAACCATCTTATCTTGCCTATCTTACACCTTATATTCTCTTGACCAGCTTTTTGATTGATCCACCAGTAATTCTGTTTTGCCTTTTTCTATCCCTTCCCAGATAAATTCATACATTGTTATTTTTGTCTTTTTTAAATGTTTATTAGTAATTTTTTTTCAATTCTTCTTGCTACATTTTTTTCGTGTACTCACAGTGTGAAGAAGGCAAATAATAGACAATAAGAACAATAAACTCCGAGATGAACTTCACAAACATTGCCTGCTTTAAGGTATTCATTACAAACTTTAAAAATGAAACTGGACCATCTCAATACAATTGATACACAGAGCACATTAAAAAGATGTCTTACACTTTTGCGGGCTGTATACAACATCCATATCTATTCAACCTGTAAGAATTTACTTAACTACCTTCAATCATTTAGTCTATCCTCATTTTGCATATAAGAAAAATAATCATCTTTTTCAATTTTGTACTTTGTCATGAATCCTTATAGAAAAAGTTTAAAGTTTGTATTTAATGCCTGTAGTAGCTTACAAATAGTATCTTAATGATGCACTGTTCTCCCAGTTCCATAATCTAAACATGAGTTACTTTTTAGCTGAAATTCTGTTATAGAGGCTGCTCCCTACTATATGACTGGTTTGACTCATTGGCATGCTGGGAACTAGCTTAAAATTGCCTCATTACCTGTAATTAATATACTACATTTTTTGCACCTTTTCACTAAGAAGGTGCAACCTTATTTTGGGCCTTCATGTATCTTAGGCCTGGTTGCAGAGTCAAATGGCATTATTTTATCATTTTTTTCTCTCTTTTGATGCTTACTTTCTGACTTTCAACTAAATATTCAACACACAGTATCTCTCTTAATTTTTTTTCCATCAAGGAGGTAAATATGACCACATTTTTTTAGTCATAAACTCAGCAAACATTTACTTCCCATTTTTTTTTGTGCCAGGTATTATGTTAGGCAAAAGGGAGGAATTCATTAACAAGCCTTCCAGTTGTTCATTCTTTAAAGGTGAGGCAAATAAGGTAGTACCGAAACAAAAAGCAAAGGGCAGGGAACAGAAAAAGATATAGCTCAGTTTTACTGCAAGGGGAAGAATGGCAAAAAGATCAGGAAAGGTTCTGTAGATAGTTTACTGGAAAGATGAGAAGCGAAACTCAGACAGATACAAATAATTTTCCAGATAATAATATAGTAACTATTAGTATAATGTAGTAACTATTGTTATTCTCTATTATTTGATTATGAAATTGTATTTTTTATTTTTATTTATTTGTTAATGATAATATATATTTTATTTTTTTGTCATTGAATTTATTGGCACTTTTTAAGTATGCAGACATATCATTCTGATCTTGTACCTTTACATGAGAGATCTTGGTTCTCATTATTTTTTCAGAAAATGAAAAAGATTATATCCATTAAAGAATGAATAAATGATCGAAGGGTCTATTTTAATATAAAAAACAAAATGACCAGGTTATTGTATTTGTTGAGAATGTGAGAGCAATTGAGACATAATATGCCCAAGTGCTTTCCTTGTTGAAAGGGGGCTTATCGCACACGGTCAGACAGTTAATTTCACAGCTTCCTCAGTGTTTCAGTGCCAACAAGCACTTGTGGTACTGTTATTATATGCTGCTCCGAGATATATCACACACAGTGTTGATAAAGCAACAGGATATAGCTTGTTTCCTCTCAGCTTTGAAGAATGATTGTAAAATTGTGATTGTGCTATAATTAAATCTATGTATCTAGATGCTAATAAATTCCTGGTCTCCTAGAATTTAAAAATGTGTCAGGCTTTGTAGTCTTCTCTGGTCCTGGTCACTGAATTTGCTTTTTGGGGTGTTTTTTGTTTGTTTGTATGTTTTGCATTTAATGAGTAGCTCCACAATTTACAAGGGAATTTTCACATTTTGTTTTCCACATTCGATTCCTTTACTGGATCAGCTTACATTCATTCAGTTGGTTTCTTTATCTTTTTGTAGGGAGAAAGAGATGTAGGGATTTGCTGTGAAAAGGTAAACATGAGTGCATACTCCATGTAGATGCCTGAGTCAGTTTTCTTGTTTTCGGGGCATTTAAAGCAGAAAGCACATAAATAAAATTAATTGCATAACTCTCCAGATACCTGTCAAAATCTTGACATGTTCACTCCCTATAATTTACATTGTATATTCAAAGTAAGTTTTGAGAACAGCAGGAGCATAGGTGCTGGAAAACTGCCCATTAAAGAGAGGCAGTCTGCAGTCATGGAAGTTCTGTGAGTGATTCCTCATTGTTAGGGAATCGCTAGCCACAGTGTCACAGTCACACCTTCCCCGATTTCATTTGTGTGCATGTGTGTGTAGACACAAACTTCTAGCGTTTCTTTTATGATTTTATTAACAGCTATAGTCTTATTAAATATCTTAACCTAGAACCAAAATAATACTTCTGTGTTGGTAATGATAATATGAGGTTCTGTAAAGAATAAACTTCAACATGTGTAAATGCTCAAGCACAATGAATTTTAGTTGTCATTTAAAGTAAAAAAAGTGCTTGGTGCTTGAACAATTTTCATTTGAGTGGAGATTTAAGAATCCTTGCATTTCGTAGGCTCCTTCTATTTCGTGGTTTTGTTATTTTGAAAATATGACTTAAAAAAGGGTGCTAAGAATGAGGAAATGTTGCTCCATGGATAATAAGTTATTGGTAAGAGTAAAAAGTTCTGCTATGAATTGTACAATTTTTGGCCATAAAATTATAAATATTTGAGGAGATAGATGTTCACTCTGATCAAAACATTGACACTATATACATGTGTTGAAATATCACATAGCACTCCATAAATATATGCAGTTTTATGTCTTTATGTTATAAATTACAAATAAATTTTAATTAAAAAATATAATAAAACAATGTCTTCCCCTGGCAGTGTTGACACATGCCTGTAAAGCTCACCACTCTGCAAGGCTGAGGCATGATGATGAGTATCATGCCTAAAACTGAAGGTGTATATATATATATATATATATACATGCATGCATACATATGAAATTGGGGAAGGTGTGACTGTTAGACGGTGGCTAGAGACTCCCTAACACTGAGCGATAGCTGACAGAACTTCCATTATTGTACTTGCAAGTTCCATCCCAGTCTGGGGAACTTAGTGACTTGGTGAGATTCTGTCTCAAAAACAGAAAAGGTTAGGGTTATAGCTCAGTGTGAAGGTCCTGAGTTCAATCCCCAGTACCAAATATATAATATATATGACTTCAAAGATTACTTTTTAGTTTCATTAAACTCATAGAAGAATAAAAATGATGAAGAAGACATGAGAATTTTTTGTGAGCTGCCTCAGGACGTATGTACCCTACTTAAAATTCTATGGATTCAAAGTACAGAGAGTGATTATATCCTCCTAGAGATATCAGGAAAGGCAGAATAGAGAGGTACCTTTAATCTTAGTCCAGAAGAATGTGCCTTTTCAGGTAGAGGAGAGAATCTTAGGGAGCTTTCAACCCATAGCCAAATATTTGAAAAAACATATCAGTTAAGAGGCATGAAAGAACATTGACATAAGTAGAGAAAGCAAATTCTTTGATATGCCTCGGAAAACAAAGGCTTACTGATGTGATTCCATTGTCCAGGTGGGGTGGAATAGTAAGTTGCTGAGGGGAGTTCTCAAAAAGAAAAGAGTGGAGGTTTCCCCTGCATCACTCACTGAAGGTGAGCACTCCAGTGGTCTTTAGTAGCATCTCATTGCAGACTTCCCCACTCCTCCTCATCTTCCCTGTGGTTACTCTTTCTGCACCATCTGTATCCTCTGGAAAATAAAACAGGTAGTGTTTATAGAAATAAGATAAGCACAAAAAGTAACATGAGAGGGCGTTTTACTTATTATGATTATCACTTGACCTTAAATAAACATGACATTGGTCCATTTTCTACTTGAGATCTCTCCTTTGCTCTTGTTGGCCTATCCCAGGAAAGAAAAAGATGGATGAAATCATAGAAATGTGAATGGAAAATAATGTAACAGATATCATAGTACAATGTATATCATAGTACATAGTATTTACTACTTATAGTAAAATGCAAGAGAAAAGAGAGAGATGAATTATAGAATGAATTGTTAAACAAAAAAAGAATCAGAACTTAAAGACTTGGAAAATTAGCCTATTCATATTACAAAAATAAATGAGAAAGTGTGTTTTAGAGAGAACAGCAAGTGTGTAGCTGGAAAAGAACTCTATACTCATGGATTTAATCTGAATTTTTGTGTAAATAAGGAATAAGACATATAATATAGTAGGAGAAAGCCTATCGGACTAAAAAGAAAAAGACAAGAAAAAACATTTAAACCAGGGATTCTAGTTATAGGACAATAGAGTCAACTGGCCAACCGGCTGAAAGCATGCATTTTCTTATAAGAAACATAAATAAATGACCTAAACAGAGATTTGGAGATCAGCAGGGCTGCGTTTAACACCATACATGTGGAGCCCCTGGAGTGGGGTGGGAGGACTAACCTGTTTCCTCCACATTTTCAGAGAATGGGGCCATCTCCTTGATTTCATAGAGCATGGATGTCCTTACTCAGTGCCTTAAGACCTGTGAGAAAATACCAGTTCATGGTATTTTGTTATGTCAGCTCAAACTGACTAGGATATGTTCAAATTCAATTTATCATTTATAATAAAAATGTCATTTATCACATCAGATATAATTTAAGACTCATGTATATTATTGTATTAATATCTCTAAAAAACTTTAGTGATTAATATCACAGTTTCATAGATTAAGGAATTTTGATCAAGTAGGGAAAGTATAGATCTTCAAGCAATGGAAAACTGAAATTATTCTACTCCCCTGACACTCCATATGACTCTTTGCAAAAAGCACAACTTTTCTGGGTTTCAGTTTCCATGTCCCTAAGTGATGGCATCATATGCAGCCATATTCAGAGGATATTTGCTGGATCTAAATAAGAAGATGCAAGCAGTATTAATATTTTTGTCATGATTATCATAATCAACATCAATACCTTTTCTCTGATTATCTTATATTTTCATATCATTGACCTGTCATGAAAATGGGCTTCTCAAACATTTGAACACCCTTACCGTAGTGTTTTCTTTCAAATTCTCATAGATAGACTTTGTGTTCTGACTGATTAGCCTTGTAGAAAAAAGACTTGAACATAAGGTCATTTTCAATGACATTTTCCACAAATGCTACAAAATTCGTTTCTAATGAGTTGTGTCTGCATATGAAAATTAATAGCAGATAATAATCTTGAAAATTTATGAATGCTTAGAATCTGAACCATAAAGAAATTTCCAGGTGTTGCATCTTAACATACTAATCTTTCCTTGTGATATATTTCTTGCTTTTTTTCCTCTTTGCTGTCTTCAGAACAAAACAGTAGTTTTTCTCTAATGTAATTTGATTTCAGTAACTTTTAGTTATTTACTGGAGCACAACATTTTTTATTTCCCTAGCACAGGGTAGTTTTGGTCTGTGTGTTCTGTGTTTCAGATTGAGGTGCTTTTTTATTCTTTTTTTTTTTTTTTTTTTTTTGGTATGCCACTTAAAGCATTGAGAAATTTTTCTAACTAAGGTCAAATATTTCAGTTTCTACTAAAATGAGTTGTAAAGTTGTCAGGAAGTAATAAGAAATGTCCTTCAAAGAAGTTGAGGTTATGACATAGATTTGTTATTTTTAAAAAGTACATTTAATCCCCTTGTGGTTCCAGAAAGGTGTTAGCTTATTTTATTTTATTTTTTTGAGAGTAGGAAAAGAAAGGTTCTGTCTAAGAAAAACAGAAGGGGGACTGGAGAGTGGATTGCCCACTCACCCCACTTCTCCAAGCTATTTTATACAGCAAAGCCATGTGCGGAGGCGGGTACAAAGTGGTACAAAACTGTAGGACCCAATGGAAATTTACAAGGTGGGCACAAGGTGGGGCAAAACCATGACCAACCAATAAGAGTGCAAGTACAGTCACCCAGGTAATATTGATTAAATGGGGGTCAAATGGGGAGGAAAGTCACATGGCAAGACTACAAGGATTTTCAGTAAGGGTGGGGATCAGGGATATTTCCTGGAAAGGCTGGGTTAAGACCTTGGCCCCCCACCCAGGTGATTGATACCCATTTAGAATACCAATCACTGCTATTTATCTCCAGGGCAATCACAAGGATATAGTCCTTTCTCTCCTTTTACAATTCTGGCTTTCATTAAATGTGTCTTCATTGTCCTCCATGTTGGCTTCTTGCTGTGTTGGCTCCTTGAGGGTGGCTCTGTCTAACTGCCTACAAGATATCTAATTAACTTACCTATCTGCAATATTCCCTGCTCTGAAGAAGTACCCCTAACTGCTGGCTGTGATGGGGCAAAGGGCAAAGACAGCTCCGGCTATTTCCAGCTGAAGAGGGTCATAGTTGTGATCAGCAGTTAGAGTTACTCTACAGAGTGTCTATCTAAAGGGCTTTGGTAGGTGCCTGGCATTGTCATCTTGGTAGCTGCATAGCTTTTAAATCTAGAGGAGACAAAGCCAAAGAAACAGTTAAGAATCCATGGTCAGCAGGATTGTTATGAATATAGGCCACAAAGAGGATAAGGAAAAGGTCAAGGGGACTTCAGGATGCATTGTAGAAGTCATATAGTTTAGCAGTTATGAGCTATTTACAAGGTCGATCTGGTGGCTACTAATAAAAGAAGTCTAGAACATTTGTCACTGGCTTCATTTGTATGACTACTTGGAGTTTGGCAGCCTCTAGGCAAGAATAAAAAAAAACTTTTAAAAAATTAGAATATGTATAATCTAAGCATGAGAACACTAGAATAAAAGGACAGGTTGGGGAGAAAGTCACTTAGAAATTGAAAGAGTGATTGAGCCTGCTGGACTTAGATTCTTTCATTGATAGAGGTTATCTATAAATCTGATACTGTGTCTTACATTTCCCTAGTTTTAGTTGTAAGATAAGAGATGATTTGAAAAACAAATTTTGCTAAGAAATATAAAAGTCTACCTGAGCTCTTATAGTTTTTACCATAGTTTTTCCTAATGATCCATAAGGGTGGTCAGATACTGGTAGAGCTGGAAACTGCAGAAGAGGTCATTGGCTGAAGCCCCTTTTTATATCTAGCTTTATTATTATGGCATTATTTTATACCTCTTTTAGTTATTCTTTTCTGCAGGTGTTTAAGACCAAATTAAAGTGAGACCTGTGTTAATCAACATGAACCTCTTGCTATCAGTTTTTGACTCCAAACTTTAGCTGTTAAACACCCAGCACACAAAATCAGTGACATTAGTAGCTTAACTATCATAATTGTGTCTGGGCATCAAGCACTTTGAAGTATAAAGCACAATTAGAGGGGCTGTTATTTCTTATCGACCATGCTTGTTGTAGTAGTTGAATCCCTGCAGAATGTTAACAAACAGTTATATATTAAAGAGAAACTTAAAATCAACAGTCCCATGTAGTATTTTAGTATGACAATCATGATAACATTTTCTTTATAGCACTTTCATGTTCATCTTAGTATGGAATAGTCTTTCAGTCAAACACCTCCATCTGGGTCTGGGGATTTATCTCAGTGGTTCTGCCACCTGCCTCGCAAGAGCAAGAACCCGAGTTCAATCCCTGGTACCGAAAAAACAAACAAACAAACAAACAAAAAAACTCCATCGGATCACAAGATATTAAATGACATAAAGAAAGATCTTATTTTGTTATCCTTTACTAGGATGCCATCTAAGGAGAACATACATAAATATAATAAATGTACCTATAAATGTACCTTAGGAGTTAATAATGTTCAACCTCTAATTTTAGTGTGTGACATTGTTTTAACTGGTGACCGAGCATCCCTAAGCACAGTGACACTTAAAATACATCACATAAGTTTTTAAGGAAACTTTTTTAACTGGTTATCTCATGCTGGTTTGACATGTACCTCTTATCATAAGTAGCTGGAGTGAAGAAAGGCAAATACCTGAGTCAAAAGGATCATTACCACAAACAATATCCTAGAAAACTTGTACACCCAGAAGGCATGAATATATACCTCATGAAATAACAGTATCAGTTACATGAAGCCCTTTGTCTTTTAATTTTGTTTGTTTTTAAATAAAACCTTATTCTTTTCCCATAGAAAACTTATCCATTTACCATGATCAATGTATACATATCACAATAATATGTTTAACAATGTATTTTCCACAAGGCTATTGAAATTATTGGGGTCCCCTTTGTGAACAAAGGCTGGAATAAATTTTTCTAGGAAGACACTCCCTTATTTACCAAGGGGAGTCCTGGTCAGTAGTTTTCCTAAACCCAAGAGACTTTTTATCTCAACAAATTTTTAGATGATCTGTGAGAAGCAGATCATAACAATTAACACATTGTTCTGACCAATGAAAGATTCCTGAGTTATTATATATAGACAGCAATATGTACTGTATTTGTAAAACCAGTTGACATTATTTGTATCATCTGGTAATCTGGGGGAAGCATGTCTTTAGTGTCATTTATCTATAAGCCAAAATAATGTCTTATGTGTTTATGTGTGTATCTGTCTGTCCAATTTGTTACAACACATACAGCTGTTTTGTTTGCACTTTTTTTCTTTTGGCATTTTGGATTTTTAAAGATATTTGCCTGTAACTCAGGTTGTCTTATAGATAAATGTTAAATTATTTTAGAATCAGCTTTTTATTACATTTCACCCAAAAAACATGAATAAACTTTTCATGTGTATTTTGACCTTCAATCACTATACATATTAAAATACTGAAAATTTAAATGTCTACTTTCATAAAAATTTTAAAAAGGGTTTCTAGTATTTTATGCATCAAGGTTTATCATATTGCATTGCTTTTATATTGTTTCTTTCCTGCTTTCCTCATTGTAGCCTTTCCATATTCTGAGTATTAGACAGCCACAAAACTGAAGAAGAAAAAAAAGTGGGTCATACAATAGAGCATTGCATCAGGCAGCTTTTTTAGCACAGGATGATTTGACAAGGTAGTGTTTCAGATGATTGGTAAAGATTTTTTGTAAGGGATATACTGTTATCCCAGTTAACTATAATGTCCTAGTAATTTTAAAGCTATTTTGACATTTGAAAAGTTAAAATACTTTATCATTTGTAAGGTATTAATACTTTCCTTTATGTCAGTTGCTGAAAATATCTCCTAATAAAGCTTAGGTCAAAATATAGGTCAACTACCTTTGTTTGCATTTTTTATGTCTAATATTGAATTGAGAAAAATATTTTTAAAACAAAAACTAAAGACTAGTATTGATGAGTATAATTTCCTTTTATTTTTCGCATGGTTTCTCTTAAAGAAATTAATTACAAAGCAATTGCATAATTCTTCTGCAAAACCAAAACCAGCATTAAATCTTAGATCTCAGAAATAGAACATTCTACTATAAATGGACAACATTGTTATCCTGATGGATTTATTTAGCAGACAATAGCTGTATTACCAAGACAATCTGCATTAATCTGAAATTGAATCACTCCTTGTACAACCATTGGGGAAATTGAAGCAATTTTAGATTAAGACCTACAATATCATGGTGTAACCTTTGAATTGAATTCAGAATAAACTGATCTCTTATTGTCACAGTTTTATTGTTTTACCTTTTAGCCCTTTCTTAGTTGCAAAGGACAAAGTTAAAGGAAAGTTAGGTGAAATCAAGTGTGTACAGGAATACCAATTACAAATATGTCAAATACAGGCTATTTGAATTTTTGGTGACTGAATATATTCCTTCTCCTTTAACAGATGAAATTTAAAAATATATATACAAAAAAAAAGGGTCCAGGGATTTAGCTCAGCGGTTCGGTGGCCTGCCTTGCAAGCACAAGAACCCGAGTTCAATCCCCAGTACCAAAAAAAAAAAAAAAAAAAAAAAAAAAAAAAA
>NW_022900948.1:7461214-7492848 GCF_012274545.1 Fukomys damarensis | reverse complement strand
AAAAAAAAAAAAAAAAAAAAAAAAAAACAGATGAAATTTCATTTTTATCATACTCAGCATGAAATTGTATATAGCTTGTGACAGAATAGTGAAGACATACGCCCTTGACATCAAAGTTATTATGTCTACTTGTCAGTCAAAGTCAATTATGGGAGATCTACAAAAGTAGGCATTTATCTGATGGACCATCCTAGCTCACATTAGCCATTTACAGGCTCTTTCTGAGAGACTCATTAGCTCATCTATTTGCAAATGACTGTCACTATCTGGGCACACTGCCTTTAGGTTCTGTTTGCTGAAGGATAGTCGTCTCTTGAAAGACAGCCATGTTGATCAGCATAAAGCAATGTAATAGGACTTAAAAGACATCTGTAAGCCAAAAAATTATTGAAGGAGAGATATAACAAATTTCAGTAACAAAACTCATCTGTTTATTAAAAGAGTTAATAATTTTTGACAACTAGATTCATGTTTTTCCCCTTCATTAGCTGAGTAGAATTCTATATACTGGGTAGGTTGTCCCTATCTTCAGGCCCCTACCCCATGAATGATTTCTAAATCCACATGGAATTTTGGGTGATTGATGTTGGACTTACTCATATAGCAATATCAAGTTTCCTTCCCATATAGTATATCCTGTATCACTTTTTCTTATATTATGCTAAATATTTATATTTTTCACATTTTTATTAGTGCATACTGTCTATATAAGTTAATGGGTTTCATTTTGGCAAGTGTGTTTATGCACATAGCATGCTTTATTTTTTGGTGTTTTTAGAAAGGCTCTTGCTATGCAGTTCAGGCTGGCCACAAATTCACTTTGTGCCATGTAGGTTGGCCTAGAACTCCAAACAGTTCTCGTGTCTCAGCCTCCCAAGTGCTGGAATTACAGGAGTGAACCACCATGCCTGACTCTAAATAACATACTTTAATTATTCCTCTTTACTCCCCTCCCTCCTCCACTAGTTTCACATTTGGGGGAATTTCAATGGTATAATGTATTTTGATCATATTTATCCCCCCAGTACCTGCCCTCTTACCACTTTTTCCCTCCTCTGTATTGCCTTCTTTTTGACTAACAATAATCTCCCTTCTATTTTTTATTATCTGTTTTAAAATTCCACATATTAGTGAGAAATTGTGATATTTCTCTTTCTGAGTCTGGCTTAATTTGTTAAATGTGCTGATTTCTAGATCTATCCACTTTTCTGAAAATGACAAATTTTGTTCTCTTTTTGGCTGGATAACACAGCACTCTATTATATATACATCTATTCAGCTGTTTAATGATAACTTAGGGTGGTTCTCTATTTTGGCTGTTGTATATTGTTCCACAATAAATACGAGCATACCCTATACTGTTTTCTCCTGTTACTTCTCACAGACATCTGAAAGAAGAGGGAGTAAAATTTGTTAACACCAAGAAATGATTATTGATTTGTTAATAGAGTTCTTGTACAACTCATGGACAGGGAGGCTACAGATTTAGTGGTATAGTCTTTTAACCCCTACAAAGCATTTTCAGTTTAAACTGAGGACTTTGGGAAACCCCAATGAAAGGATTCAGTGTCATGATGAGAATATCTAAGGAAGACCATTTTAGTGGTCGTCTAGAGAATACATGTAATAACAGAAAATGATGGTTAAAATTATGACCCCAGGAAACTATACATGTCATAAATTAAAGGCAAAATTGATGCTAGACTGGAGGAAAAAAGAATGGATGTCCATAAATACATCTTTAATGGGATGCATTTTTGCTTTTTAAAAATTACCTGTATAGCCAGGTCCTCCTGTTGCCTTTTTGTTCTTTAATCACATGTTCAATTTGTATTTGCTTTCTTTGTAATTATTGCTCAACACTAATACATTTTTGCATTTAATTCATTGTCCCATATTATACTTGCTATATTCCAAACTTATTACTTCAACTTAATATTGGATCTATTCCATCAGAAAACTAATTTTGTAATGTGCTATGTCTCTGACAAGAGATTTTTCTCGAGGTTGTCATATGAACTGTGTGATCAGTGACAAAACATGAAGCAGTGAAGCATAAACAGGTAAAGATCAGCCTAGATCAGGGCATAAACTTCTATTGGAAAGGAAGCAGGCCAACTGGTCTATCCCTGCATTGCAAAGTGGTGTAGTTGCAATGAGTAACTCTGTAGCACACAAAATGGATTACACCTGCCCAAATGGAGGCAGAAATGCTCACTGTGGTGTTGTAAAACAAGCTCCTAAACAGCAAAGAGACACTGAGCTGACTACAGGGAAATGAAAAAGAACTGCAAATTAAGCATAGCATGGTTATTCACTCTTTTATATTAGTGTCTCTAACTTCTATAAATGCTGTTTAGGGCTTTCACGTGCTCAACACTGTCATTTAATCGGGAATGATGTTGTTACACATTTGAGAGTTATTTTGAAAACTTACTGGTAAGGATCTGACATCCATACCGTAGATAATACATCTGGGAACATCATGGCAGTTTACTTGCCACTGTAAGTTTAATCTAAATCATTAAATATCTAATTTATTATAAAAAATGAAATTCCAGGAGTTTTTTTCCCTCTACAGCATTATTAAACAATCTACGTTCTGCTAGAAGAGGCAATGGCTCATGTGGAAAATATTTAATTGCCTGCATTCCTGTGACAGCAGTGTTCTGAATCTAAAACAGCATATAATAAAAACCTGTAGAGTAATTCTGCCAAGAAACCTCATCTTACAGGTGATTAATCCCAAAAGGTTGCTATACACTGTCCATGAGCCTACATGCAGAGACACTGGGCTAGTGGTCTGTCCTAAATCTGGACTGTGAAGCCTAGTCTGAAACCTGTCATCATCTAACCACAGAAAGTTAAAGTCCCTTCCTCCATTTTAATTTTCTCTCCTTCCCTCTTTCCATCTCTCTCTCCCACCATTTTGTTCTTTCTCGATTAACTCTCCATTGTCTATTCTATACATTGCGTCATGTTAGGTAGTGACATACAAAGGTAAAAACTACTTTTGCTTTGAAATGGATTTAAGAGAATATTAGGTGGAGCCAGTCATTGATTCAGGTGCTTTGCAGTTCTGATAGTCTCCTGTTTTCTTTTGCTTAAAATCATACACATAGTCAAAGTCATTCAGCAATTATTTGGAAATAATGAACCTTGAATGCAAAGTTAAATAGATGGCTTACAATGTATTTAATAAATACATGGTAGGTCCTCCTCTGTGCTGAGCACTGTACTCGTGAAAGTCATAGAAATACATACTAATGCAATGGGAGCACAGAGGAGGGGCATAAAATCTTCTCTTATAAATTTAGGCAAATCTCTCAGGAGATCTAAGGACTAAGCCCAACCAGAAAGATGAGTAGGATATGCAGACAGGGGAAGTTGTGCCCTGGTTCATAAGAGGAAAGGGAAGGCACTCAGTGGAAAGAATAGTTTGGCCCTTAAGAAGGCAAGGGGTATCTGTGAACTTCAAAACCTTTGAGCATCTCTGTAGCACAAAGTATGAACAGGGACAGAACATTTAAAGATGTCCGTGAAGTTGAAACAGACAAGTCAGGCTAAGCCTTTTGAAGGACCTAGGACTTTACCCTGAGAACCAGGGAAGATTTCAGTCAGGTCTGGCCTCATCATTGAATTTGTAGTTCACTAATTTGCTGTGTGAATTTGTTTTTCAACCCTCACCCAGTTCTAAAGGTTTGTGACATATCCCAGAATACATATGGTGCCGTGCTATCACAGGAGAAAGAGATGTAGATGGCAATCGTCTGTCATGCAAGTAGGGAACTCGTGTTCCTGCTCTATAGTTCCTGAAGTTTCAACAGTTTGATTTGGAGGCTGGGACCATTTGCTGATGGCCTGCAGTAGTCCAGGCCAGGGATGGCAAACTCTGTAGAGCTTTCAATGATAACAAAACTCTGTTGTGGCATGTGTACCCTAGGCTTGCCACCCTGGTCTAGGCCTCATGGCTCCTGGGTCATTTTCTGTTTAACTGCTACCTCCTAAGGACTCTCAATACTTGTGCTCTCCAGAGATGTAGTCCTCCCACTGTCTCTTCAACTAGGTAAAACACTCGCTTGGATCTAATTTTTTCTTTCTTAGGGTTTCTTCTCTGCCTTTTTAGTAATCTATTTCTCTTGTTCCTTAGACAACACCTTCAATTCTTCTAAGTGTTCAGGTATTTGAAAGACAAAAGCCATTAAGCTCACCTAACTGAACTTACTCCCCTTTATGTTTTGCATCTCCCTTGAGGCAGTAAGGCACACAATAGGCAATGCACACAAATTGGGTTAAAACTCACATTAGTGGGATACAGAGAAAGAAAACATAGATGGCAAAATATAATGAAGTCATCTGGTTTCCCCAACTTTGCAATTTTTCCTTCTTTGCTTTATCAATTGCTTTTTTGCATTGCTCAGTTCATGAAGTCTCCACTCTCAGTAATCTCTTTTAATGAATAGTTATGCAGTTCACTGGGTAGAGCTACCCATATTAGATCAGTTTTCAAGTCCTCTCTCCTGGCCACCACACATTACTCCTAAAACCTCTGGGGCAGCATTGCATGGATTATCCATGGAGAGTCAGTTTCACTGGGATTGACTGCCCACTGAAGCCATTCTTAGTTTTCTTATTATTAAGTGAAAAGACTGCACAGTGTAATATCAAAATCACTCGCTACCTTAAAAAAATTAAAGTGAGCCTAGTAAAATAGTATTTTAGAACACTTGACTATTATGGCCCCAATACTACTGAAATTCCTTTTCCCTACATACTCTTATTTCATATCATTACCAAGGCAAAATCCAGGGAATGTAAATTTCCACTTTCACACCTTCAGTAGATAGAGATGTACTCAATGTTTGACTGGGAGCCTACAAGGGAATCTCTAAAGTATGTGGTAGGAAGTTCTATTGCATTCTTTCTACTACAGGTCAATTATTATATGACTTAAATAGGCCTTTGCAGCTGACCTGAAACTTAGCTATGGCATGATTTTCTATGCAGAAAAATGTCTTTGTAGCCATCTTGCAGATTTCTATCGCAATCCAGAACTGCCTATATTTAATGATTCTTTGAACAACTTCGTAAGTTTAGTAATGGCCCTACCTAATTCTCTGCTAAGAATGCGTAGATTATTTCTGTAGTCACTAAATACTTTTTCATCATTTTCCTTTATCAGGAATGTATCCCCCCAAAATAAATCCATTTTACAGTTTAAAGTGGAGTATTGCTTTGTTTGTTTATGGTACTAGGGGAAAGGCCTTCCTACTAAGCTACTTACCAGTCCCCCCCCACCCCGGTTTTTATTTGAAGACAGGATGTTGCTAAGTTCCCCAGCCTGGGTTCTGATTTGCAGAACGAATTGTCTACCTCCCAGATGGCTGGATTACAGGTGTGTGGCCTTATACTTGGCCTAAATTAGATCATTACTTTTGTTTGTTTATTTTGTTTTGTTTTTTTGAGACAGGGTCTATGTCATTGAGACTGACCTGGAACTCACCGTGTGGCCCAGGCTGGTCTCAAACTCACAGCAATCCTCCTGCTTCAGCCTCCCGAGTGCTGGGATTACAGGCATGTGCCATCATGCCCGGCTTAGAGCATTACTTTTAAAGAGCAAGATACCAAGATCCAGAGGAATGTTTGTATATCCTTTGGTTCAGTGATCCCATTTCTAAGAGTAGGTCCTAAAAAACCAATCCCAACTGTATTTGTCAATACATTTAATAAAGCATGTTTATCAAAACAACAAAGAACAGTAACTTCGTAACTGTTCCCCAAAAGGAGGTCACAATGTAGTAAAGAAAAATATAACATTAATGTTATGAAATCAAAACAATGATACTTTAAAAAATAATGATCCTAAAGAAGAACTGTAGTTATGTTCATGAGTGAATATAGTTAAATTTTAATTTTAAGACAGGAAGGACATACTTTGGTTGGATTTCATTTTAAGATGAGGTTACTAGTGTTTTCTCTCTCTTTTTTCTAATATTTTACTATTGTTTATAATTAAATAAAACTAAATGATAAAAATATGAGCAACTAATTATCACTATAAACAAAAACAACTATATTATTGGATTAAAAAGTGCTAGAAGTTTTCAGAGCCAAGCATTTGGAATTAGATATATTTACTACATGTAGAGAAACACTCCCATTCTTTTCAAAAATACTTAATTCTGTTTTATTATAAATGTTTGTCATTGCTAAAATAAAATAATAAGTAAAGAAACAAATTGTTAATGCTATGATTTCAAAATATTTGTCATTTGTTGTTTGAAGAAAGCTGATTAAAACAAGTACATTAAGTACTAAGATTTTTTTCCACAAATAAATATTTGTAACAATGAAATGGGTATAAGAAAAGATATGTTTGAGGCCAAAAATGAAACAATATCAATAGTAATTATAAATTAGCAAAAGTAGCCATGATTGAATTTATGCAGTGAGGATTTTATCTGTTCATGTGTATATGGGGATATATATCCATGTGTGAACACAGAATTATGAGTTATAATATGTAAAAGTATTTGATATATGAAGGCATCTGTGAAGTTCTCTAAGGCAACAAAATACTATTTTAAATTCAACAGAAATTTATTCAAACTACATTTTTTTTACTTACATCCTAAGAAATCTTGGATGTATTCCTGAATCTTTGTGAGTCTCAGTTTCTTTCATAATTAGAATAAGAATACTTAATCTCTTTAGCAAGTGCTGACTAAAATATTGACTAATTCCAGGCAGATAGTAGGTGTGTGATAAATATTAATTTCTGTGCTAAACTGCAAAGTACACATATTGATTTAAGTGCACAGAAACTGGAACTCATACTTTTCTGTGAGTCTCAATGCTGTTACAAGCCATGTGGCCCTTGTATACTTATTTCCTCATCTGTAAAGTGGGGATAATAAAGTGAATTTACATAGAGTGGTTAGGCAAGATGAAGTAAATCAACATACACAAAGTACTGAGAGCAGTGTCTAACAGAACGAAAATGTTCAGCAGGGGTTGGCACTTATTCAAAATTTAGCATCCCAGTAAAGAAATGTAATATTATTCAGGTATATCATACAGGTACTATTGTCTTCTACCTGTTATTCACATTACCTCCTATAATCTTTATAATAATGCTAAGGAATAAACATTTCTATTTGGTTCAGGAAACAAATTTATTTTTTTCTTTATTGGTACTTTTTATGTATGCAGTACAGTTATACTCATTGGGATCTTGTACCTTTGCATGATACATGTTGGTTATTATTTTTCCCCATATCACTCCCCTCCATTTACCCCCTCCACCCTTCCCTATTTACAAAGACTTTGTTTCCATTTTTTTACAATACTACTTCTCCTTCCCATTTCCCCTTTAGCCGTTTTTCTTCCTATTTCATACTTTCAATTATACCATTTGAACCTTATTTACATTTAGTTCATTATACCAGAGAAACAAATTTAGACAACCAAAGTCTATCTAGTGCACTAAAGTACTTGTCTGATTTATTTAAATTCTGTCATCTTCATTTTCTTGTTATTAGTTTTTCACCTAAGTAGATAGTATTTAGATTACTTTATTTACATTACGTAGTTACTCAACTTGTTCCATGTGAAGTACTGGTTCATTGGAAGAATTTATGAACTTTTGCCTTTATCAGAGCTGTATTTGCAATGTCCATAGCATTTGAAAGTTCACAGAGAAACCATTGAAGGAAATGGTAATAGTTTAATGGCAAATTGAATCCATGTATAACATCCTCGCATGAGTAGCTACTACATTAAATCATTTAAAAAAATCTGTTACTTTATCTTTTGGGTCCTAGGTGCCAGGCTCAGTGCCTATTACTGACAGTATAAGGTGAGCATAAAAAAGGTGTAATGTCTCCTTTGAGAAATTTAAATCTACTTTAAAAGAAAGCCATTAATAAAACTGAATGAAAGTAAATATTGAACAGTAAGTTGTGATATGTTCTATAAAAGAGAGGTGCTATAGAAAGAATATCTCTGTAGGCACAGAAGGTGATACAATTTTCATAGACAGTAAAGGGAAAAATTCTCAGTAGAGATGACATTTCAATTAAACCCTGAAGGATAATCAGGAAGCAGCATGTAAGGACATGGAAATGAAAGAGTTGTCTTATTTACCAGGATGGTTACAAGAAGTGTATAGGTTGCTTAACTTACACCAGAGGTGAGGTTGGAGTGTGTCTTCTAAATTTCTCCTAGAACTGTGTTAAATAGCTCATGCTGTATGAAACTGTGCATATAGTTATGCTGTCATTTTTGTGCATAATAAAAATAAGCATTAACCACACTGAAAAGGTAAGCTTATATTCAGGTGTTCCACTATGAAAACAGCATGTCCTTTAGAAAATATCAAGTCTCCATACTCCTGAGGCAATGAGGCAAAGAATTCTGAACTTTTTCATCTTGAAAAAAGGCTCACTCCTGTTTTTAAGATTAAATTTTTGTCTACTTAGTACATGTAGGGGTTGGTTGAGGTGGTAGAGTGGATTTTTCTTGAAGACCTTAGTCTAAAGCCGAAATATAGAACAATGATGGTGAAATGTTGAGGTAGTATATTGTCACTGCAGTTATTCTGACTGACGAATCAAGGGCCTTAGGAATCCCCAGACTAAAGTTTGGCCACTGCAGAGGACTTTCTCATTTCACAGGCTTTTATTCTCCCCACACTTGCTCAGGGTTAAGATTCCTTCATACTACTCTGCTCTGGACTCCAGGTCTCTGTAAGTACGTAAGTACTCATAAGTACACTTCTTCTGAAGTAAAACAATTTTGTTTTTAGCTGTTCTTGATGGGACTAGGTACCAGAGTTTCTGTGGATGAAACTAATCTCTTTGTCTTTCATAGCTATCTAAGGACAACTGTCTTTACAAAACTTCAAAGGTTACCAAGACCACTATGTTTAGAAGAGACACAAGGGGTAGAGTTTTATTAAAGTCTTAAGAATGAAGCTTCAAGTTTGTTCCTCCCATTGGAGTCAGAAGTAGCCCTCGGTGTTTTGTTTGTTTAGGGATCACGTGTCACGATACTCAGTACATTGTCCACTGATCAATAATAATTGTATAAATTTATGAGGAACTTTAAGCTGTTTTGATGTGTGTAATATAAGATGATTCAATCAAGCTGAATAACAAATTTATGATCTCATATAGTTATCTTTTTGTGATGTGAACATTTAAAATTTGTTATCAATTTTGAAATATACAGGACACACATACATTGAAAGCAAAGGGACAGGAAAAGAATATTCCAGACAGATTGTAACCAAAGGAGAGAAAGAGTAGTTAAATTTAATATCTTAGAATAGACTTTAATTTAAAAAACTGTAAAACAGAAAAAATAGGAGAAAATGAAAAAATGGAAAAAAAAAGTTTTTGTAAATATGAAAGGAAGGAGGGGGAGAAGGGAGAGCAGGGCTATGGGGAAAAAATGAGAACCAAGACCTGTCATGTAAAGGTACAAGATCCCAATGATGAATGTAACTGTACTGTATACCTAAAATGTACCAATAAACTCAATGAGAAAAAAAAACTGTAAAAAGACACAAAGCAGGTTACTATATTTTGATAAAAGTGTCAGTTCATCAAGAGAGATAAGTTTCTAATGTAACCCTATATGTGAGTACCTAGAAGATTATTTTATTACAGAACTGTGTTCCAGTATTTTGTATACTTGAAATAATTTTTATATAGCAAAGCTATACAGTTTTTTAAACATAATCTTGATAAAAGCAAGAATACCTTAATATATATCTGTGCACTTTGTTTTCAGGCATCTAGACTTAGGATGTTCCCAGCTGATAGAACTGTCTGTTGTACTTCACTGTAAATTGATTTTTCTCTTCTTCTTTGATAAGAAGAACACTTATCTGGGCAGAGCAGATAGCTTGTACAAAGGCTGGAGGTGAAAAATGACTAACCAAAAGAGAGCCAGGATACTCAGAATGTAGTGCACAGCAAAAGAGTGACCCTAACATTGGCAGGGATCAGATCGTAAAAGGATGCACTAAGATGCTTTATTGTATTCAAAGTGTACTGCGATTTTCTTGGAGTGTTTTATAAAGTGACATGATCTGATTTACATCAAAAAATGATTCATATGCTTCCTAAAAAAATGAAATTTCCTAAACTAACCATGATAATTTTAATCTTCGACCATACTTTACTCTTTTCTTTTCCAACCTTTCCTCTTTCCACTTCCTGTACTGAATGGCCTCTTTTACCTTACCAGGTTTCAGGTTATTTATTACCCCTTATTCCCTAAAGTTACTAGACCCCTCAGTAGTTAACAGTTGCGCAGTTTGGAGAATGGCTCTGAGATCTCCTAAGTAGCACAGAGAAGTTCCTGGGTTGCTTTTATAACTGATCAGGTTTTCCCTTTGCTACCTCCTTCATTACTAATTGCTAGTTGATAGCTCCTGAGTGGGAAGCTTCTTTCTTGTGCCATCTGTATTCATTTGTCCCCTGAGTGGCCTATCCTGTCCTGTTTTATGCCAGGCAATTCATTTCTTTCTTCCTTCCAGGATTCACTCTTATAATATGCCAAACCAAGTCCCAAACAGATGCCTCTCATTTTCAGGTGTTAGGCAAAGTATTTTGGCTAATCAGTTTTTAGTGATCCACAAGTGCTAAAAGATTTTTTATCTATTTTTTTAAAGCTTTTGAGCATAAATATGTTCTGTGAGAGGATTCAGACTGGTAATCAAGAAACTAATGCTAGGCAAGAAAAAAACCAGCTATCAACAATTTGGGTTTAAAAGCCACTGGTGAGATTGTGAAAAGTTAGAGCTTTCTGTGAATGAGCTGACTTGCATATTCACTAGGAGCCAGTGTCTCCAGGGAACTCCTGTTGGTACCTTAGCACATCTACTTAGGGGAGGAATATAGTTGCCACCATCTAGGTACTTCAGGATAAAAGATAAGTGTCTAGTTACTAATCAATGAGAAATGTTTGTATTCATATATGTGCCATTGTGATCCATGTGTAAAGAGGTTTGTACTCCTTGGTGGTTATTTTCTTAGAGAATATGATTAAAGACATGGAGACATTTAATTCTTTAGGATTTGAAGAACCCCCAGGTATGTACATGCCCATTAGTTTTCTATACTTAGTATAGTAAATACTTAGAATAATGTATTACCTCAAGCTGTTTGGTTTAAAGCAATTATTTTCTTAATAATTCTTCAAATCTAAAATTGAAACTTGATTTTCCTGAGGTGAAAGTTACCAGCAGGTGTTAGCTTTCTCCAAACACTTTGGGGGAGAACCCACCTTATCTAGCATTATATTTCTTGTCTCTTGACTCCCTTTTCAATTCTTTTTTTTTTCTGGTACCAGGGATCAAACTTGGTCCTTACACTTGTGAAGCAGGCAGGAAGTCAGGGGAACCACTGAGGTAAATCCCCAGCCCCTTTTTCAATTTTTCAAAGCCAGGCCAATAACATTATACTTCCATTCTTATGTTATTGGCTTCTTTCGTAGTCAGATATTTCTTTGTCTTCCTCTAAAAAAAACTAGTAATTACATCTAGTGCCCACTTAGAGGGCCCAACATAATTTTCCCATCTCAGGGCCCTTAACTTTTAACCTTTGAAAAGTTCTATTTGCCATAAAAGTAGGGTTCACAGATTGTAATATTTAAGATTTGGATCTCTTTACAATTCCATTATTTAGCCCACTATTGCCTACAAATAATTTAAAGTTTTTGCCTTACCTGTCACAGGTAATGTTAATTAAGAGAGTCTATGAAGTGTTGTAGATTTTACATACCTACACTCATAGATGTTCATTTGTTCATTCATTTATTAATTCTTGATTCCATCTAATGCTTTAACCTCTGGCATTGCTTTGATAATAATTAGCAGAGATATGATTTTAATTTAGCTATGTTTTATGATAAAGTTATTTATCAGCTTAGTTCATTTCTGTGGTTACAAGTGCATTTACTTCACAGTGGGAATTCACTGAGCCAGAACATGTTTTTGCTTTCTTAAAGAACTTATTGAATCTTGCTATCCAAAAGTTTACCTCATTCATAAAATAAATTCAGTCCTTTGCCAAGAAACTAGATTTTGCTGAATTTACTTTTGAATGCAGAAATTGTAACATGATATCTATTACGATTCTCTCTGAATGACAGAAAATACAATTTACATTAAAGTAGTTTGAACAAAACAAAATAAGTGTTGAGTGGTACCAACCTGTTGGGTAATTGAAATGTCTATCATATGGTTCAATCAAAGGAAACAGATGGACTATTGTCATTCACATAGTTACAGCAGGGAATGTGTATACAAGTGTGGACAGGAGATAGGAAAACCGGAAGAATATAAACAAGGAAGTGTTACCAAACCTAGGGAGGGAGAGATGGCAGAGAGAGGGTGGTGGTGGGGAGAAACAGTATAGGGACCTGAGACCTTCGCAGGAACTGTGGTTCTAGTTAAGGTCCACGGCAAGCTTGTTTCAACACTTGAGAGAAAGCCCAACTAACTCAATAGAATTTTCTTTTTCTCCCTCTGTACTGTCTCCTGTTGGTGTTTCCAGTTGGTTGAAACTAATCTGGAGCCAGAGGTAAGAAGGCTCCTTCACACAGTTTTGTCCCATAGTCCAGACCATGAGTAAGAGGACAAGGATTGATGTGTGGATATGAAAGTGCAAACAGAAGGTATTGACTGGCTGAAGACTCAGCTGAATTTAAGCTCTGAAGGTTAGTGTAAGACTTAAGCCTCACTTTTACTCCTGGAGCGTGAACAGCCAAGAGGCTTTCACAATGCTGGGCTCAGAAGCTCAGCGAGGCTCCAGGAGCTTGTCAGACAGGGAGAGTCACCCAGGAAGGAACACACCAGGCAAGATGGCAAATAGACCTTTAATAGTCTGGCCAGATGGCACTCCTCAAGCCAAGCAGCTCAGAGAGGCGGCTAGCTCAGAAACAGAGGCCATTTTATATAGGGCTAAGGGGGGGTTTACACTTAAAACTTACAGGAAGAGGACAAAGGCAAAGAATCAGTTGATCTGAGCTAGTGGTCACCAAGCATATACTTGACTGTCATGTACTAATGATCAGCAGATTGATTATCCATTATTCCATTTACAACTTAGATTATGATGTTCAGAACATTCAACTACAGGCAAGTAAGAAGTGGCGTGATTTGTGTTGGGTCTCTGTGTTCACTACAGTTTCCATTTAGTTTCCCAGCTACTTCAAAGCAGTTACCTAACAATTCACAATTAATCATTAGTTATCCTGTAAGGGATGGGGGGGCGACAGTCTCTAGGTCGTTTGCTGGTCAACATGGAGTCGCTCTGGTTCAGTCGGGCTCTTACATTAGCTTCTCTCTTTCCCTTAGCTCCTCTCCTCCCTTTCCCTCTGCTTTCTGCCAAATCTCAGACTTTTCTCCACTTCCTGCTACCAAGATAGTTGTAGTCAGTCTCATCTCACAATTCTAGAGACCGGGATTTTTCTTTGATCAAAAAATTTTAGTTTAGTTTAATGGGACAACCTACTTCTGGGTCAGTCCATCGTGGTGTCTCAAAATTTTACATTTTTCATGTAATGTTCACTTATAATCTTCATGATCATATTTTGATGTTGGTTTATCTCTACAGGTTTTAAATATAATTAGTAAAATGAGACTATGTAATTTGCTCTCAACCTTTAAGTGCTTATTATAGCTAAATATATATAGGGTAAGTTGAATTAGTTATATAGATTTTAGTGTATGTATATGTATTCATATGTGCGTGTTTGATATAGCAAAGACTACTTACTTAAACATTTATGGTTTCATAAGGGCTACACTTGTATTTCTAAAGTATCATCCCTTCTGACCCATTATCACATATGAAAATCCCACAGCATTCTTTCATAAGGATTTCATAGAGCATATACACCTTTGAGTAAAGAATTAAAGCATTTGAAAAAGCATTATCCAGTAAAGGGTAATAGTATTTTTAAACCACCAAATTTTTATTGACTAATTTATTGGTGTGGTTGTTTCTTTCTTTCTTTCTTTCTTTCTTTCTTTCTTTCTTTCTTTCTTTCTTTCTTTCTTTTTTTTTTTTTCTTTTTTTTTTTTTTTTTTTTTGTACCAGGGATCAAATTCCAGTCCTTGGGCTTTCAAGGTAGGTAGCAGAACCACTGAGCTAAATCCCCAACCCGGTTTGGTTCTATCTTAATGAAAATGAATTACTTAGGGAATATAAATGTGTAAGGATTTTTATGGAAGAAGTATATGAGATGTGAGCAAAAAAGATATTTCTGTTTAATAGAGGAAATCCAGCCATATTAATAGCAAAATCTGAACTGCTGAACTTAAAATCACATTAGACATATTGTATTAGCTCTTTGTAAATGTGCAACTGTGCTATGAAATCTAATTCTTATTGATAGCAGATTTTATAAGGTGCCTTAAGGGAAGATATTCTAACCTCCAAAAGGAGTTTTCTGCAACTCTGCCTATGTAGGATTTCTGTAAACTGTCCAAACCCTGAGTAATTCCATTTCTGAATTTTTATTTTAAAAAAGAAGCATCTTAAATTGATTACATATATATTTATAGAATAATTGTTACCATAATAATTTTACAGTAAGGGAAATATTTAATAAATTTTCAAAAGAGAACTATTAATTATGTTGCAACAATTAAATAGCATAGCATTTTTGCTAATCTCATATTAGCATGGAAATATGCTCTTGTATAAATTAAATGAGGAATGCATAATGAAAGTTGTATTATAGTCTGATTGCAGTTATATAAAACATGTTTAGCTAGAGAATTTGAAAGCATATCGTAATGTTAACAGTGGTGTATTGGTACACCAGAACTGTGAATTTTTTTTTCCCTTAAAATCATTTTTTTAAATACCTGTAATGTGCTTATGACAATTTGGTTAAAAATATATAACAGCAACAACACTGAATAAAAAAACCTTCTTTGTCCTGTGTATTCATATAATCTCTTCCAATGTGGTGCTGAATGAAAAAATCCCCAAGCCCTTTCGCATTTATGTACATTGCCCAGTAATGATTTCTGATTGCAGTCTTTTTGCACAAATGATTCAAGGTCCTGGCTATTTTAAGTCCACCTGCAGATCCTTTTGTGCTACTGACCCAGGACTTTGCCATCAAGTGGTATTACTCATTCACAATTATGCATAGCAGATTGGGTGCTATGTTCTAGTGCATTGTGCTTTTTCGAAAAAAGTTGTCAGTGGAAAATATTCTGTATTGATGGTGTTTGGGATTAGCATGTAAGCTTACCAACTACTGAGGCAGAAAATGTAGTAAATGGTAAGAAATGTGTCCCATAGTGGTCATCATCGTTATCATACAGATTCATGGTTGAACCCTCAAGCATGACTTACGATAGGCTATGTGAGAGTAAACTCATTAGGTGCATCAGATTTGCTTCCTTAGGAACGCAAAGTGCTTCAGCCAGTGCCGGACACCCTGGCCTGCACTGGAGCTCATATTTTTTGAGTAAGATAAACATCCTCTAGTGCCTGAGGGAAATATAAGGTAAGCAAAGAAAAATGTCTTTATTAAGGTATTTGTTAAGTAATCCTTATCTATTTTTCACTGATTGAAGCTGGAGACTCTAGTTGATCATATTGGAATGCAATATACCTGTTGGGTTTTTCTACGCAGATCTTTTAGGAGTGTTTTGTCCTCATTTTAAAATTTTAATGGATTCCTTTATAAAGTTAGCTTATTAGGGTTTTTGGCTTATGTGTTTATTTTTAAAATTTGACTCTTTTTGTAGTTTTGTTGGTATTTATGCCTTAATTTTTGACTGTTGTTTTATTTAAAAGATAGCAAGATAAAAACAGCTGAGAGAGTAGAGAAACTGCAAACATGGGGCAAAAAGGGATTTTGAATGTAACTTTTCATATGTAAAGTGTATATTTTAAGTGTATTGCCTCTGCTGCTTGTATTTTATGAACACTCTAGTCTAAATTCTGAAACAATGTCTAAAAATGTTTTTTTTAAATAAGTGTATGCGTAGTGGAATGTATATCTTCAGACATACACATTTATGCATATGACCTTTTCCTTAAGTTCTTACACAGATGTACTCATTGGTTATTTGCTTTCAATATGCTTTCTTTTAATTATTAGAGAAATTTTAAAGACAGTATTAGAGTGAATCTGAGAGAATGTAAGAATAAATCTTTTATAAATTACAACAATCCCTCATTTAATAATCTCAACAAATACTGATTAAACATTTTCTCTGTATTCCAGAGAATGGAAAACATACTTCCTTAGATAATGTGCTAATCCATGATACAGTGTTTTACAAAAAGAATAACACCATCTCTTACATACAGGGGATTTTAATGTATAAATCACCGTTGAGTGCAAACTTCTCTTTTTGTATCATCCTTTCCTACATTTTAACACATTCTGTGCCATCAAACACTTTCCTGAACTAAAAACTTCTCTCTCCTACCCTGTACTTAGGAGCCCAGCAAATTCTGGTTCCTCAGGATTTTGAATGAATTCATCATGATTGTCTGTCTATTTCTAAAAAGTTGCATATAGACACAAATACAGGTTTTCCAGAACTGCCCTCTCAGGTACATACTATAAAAAGATTATTGTTTTATTACTTTTGTGGGTATAATACATCTTTCTCACATCCTCATTTTGTATATTTTTGGTAAGTACATTGTACTCTCACCATAGACTTTTTTCAGGGGATATGAGCACTGGAGATCGAACCTAGGACCTTTCATTGAATTACATCCCCCAATTTTTTTTTAAATTTTGATACAGGGTCTCACTAAGTAACTAAATTGCTCAGCCTAGCCTCAGACTTTTTATCCTCCTTTCTAACTCTTCAAGAGTGCTGGGGTTACAAGCTTATACCATCACACTTGGCTTGGATTATGCCATTGTGATCATAATCATAGTTTTTTTTTTAAATTACAAACTTGCTGATAGACATGTTAAAAATTGTATTCAACTTCTATGTATTGTGTCTAAAATTACACTGACAAATATGCTAAAGAAATTTATTTTTCTCCCAAGCAATAGAAGAGTAGAATTAGGATTTCTGGGTTAGTACATCATGTTGATTCTCTCTGTAATTTTATTAAGGATGTAGGCTCCTTTTAGCTTTATATTATTCAATCCTGAAATTTTTTAGCCAACAATTTCAGTCTATTTTTCATTAATTACTCTATGTATAAAGGAGGATAGAAAAACTTTTCCTTTTGAATATACATTGGCTAGAGATCTGATATTAAGTTTAAAATGGAGAAAGAATGCTGTATGAGCACTGGCAATCTGCATCACTGTAAATATGGCTGGTATCTACCAAATTTTCCATTTTACTCCAGATGCTGGCCTTTATATTAGTGTCTATTCAAGGATGTTCCATAATTTCAGCCCAAAAAATAAATCTGCACCTTGCTGGAAACACCTTTTGTATGAGTTGAGCTTTCTGACTTTGTGTCATTTGAAAATTTAAGGAGCAAGCTATTTTTTGCTTTACAGCAGTCTACAAATTTATGTAAAGAAAAAGCTATCATAAAACAACAATAAGAATAAAAGATTAATCACTGATTCTTTTCATGTCTGAGATAATGGGAAAGATTTACATGGCTGTTTTGTTTATTTGAAGTAAAGACTTTCATGCTACTTTGAAAATAGTTTCAGAGAGAGATCTTGTAATCCATTTTATGCAAAGACAAATTATCTTCTTTTTGAAATCTGTCACTTCATGTGACAAGTGGAAAAGCCTAGAACTGAGAGACAAACAAGGTATATGAGAGGTTAGAACAGAGAAAATTGGCCTCTCAAAATATTGCAATGCCAAAGTAGACACAAAGTACAGAACTCTCTATAGTTGATGATCTGAGGGAATTTTAGAATAAGAATGTTAAATATTTAATTTTTAGTTATTTTCTGACCTGTGATGTAGTTTCTCCTCTTCCCCTTGTATTAACCTTCTATCTTTAGGTTCTGAAATGCATAGCAGTCATCTATTTTGGACTTTATTCTTCACAAGAGTCATGATTCAGAATTCACAGCAACAAGTGGTGGAATGGGAAATAACAAATGGAAATGCTTACAGCAGCAAGTGTGAAACTAAATATCTAAACATGAGCACATAGCCATGTCTTTCAGAATTCTTGTCTTCCAGAATCCTAAAACATTTTGCAAAGAACAGTGGAATCCCTCCGTTATTGTTGGAGGTACTTTTGATACATTTCATTTAGAGACTAAGGGAAAAGATGATGCTTACAGGGTGGGAGGCCTGGGAGTGGTGAGAGTGCACATCAGCCACTCAAGCTGGAAACCTGAGATATTATAGCCAAAACTTCATGGGACATGCTGAAACTTTACCAGAGACTTTTTAAGATTTTATTCCCACCATATTAATACAACTATCTTACTGATAATTCTTCCTGCTATTTCCTCTGTTAGAGTCTAAACTCTAGAAGATGGAGAATAAATATCAGTGGGGTTAATACTCATCTCTTTTTACCTATTTTCTTATATAACATAGGCATTCAATTGGAATTTCTTAAATAAATGATTCTTACAATTGTGATTTCCTAATAGGTAAAATATATCTTCAGTGTCTAATATTCCTAAACTTACCTCAAGAATACCATGAGTCCCTCTCTGCCAATATTATTGACATGACCTATACTTTAAATTAAGTGAGGACCAGCAGAAAAGCACTTGGAAAATCACATCTGTAAATATTGTGTTATTTAAGGGCTTTGAAATCACTAGACAATTATTCTCAAGATATGGTACATGCCCTGACAGCATCTTTGTCACTTGGAGACTTACGAGAAATGCAGATTCTCTGGCCATACCTCAAACCTACTGATTAAGAAATTCTGAGACAACTGTGCAATTTTTATGCTATTTTTTAAAAAGACAAAACAAAACAAACTACCAGTGTTTTCAATTCCACAGTCAAGTTTGGGAACCCATACACAGTAATTTCCTGGAAAAGCGATATTGAACAGATGTTTTCATATTAGGAGAAAGAAAATAAAACTTTCTCACTGCTTCCTATGTGTCAGATACTATGCCAGAGGTTTCTGTATCCTGCCTGTTTGTGACTATATTTGAAGCTGTTCTATAGTTGTGTAGTCATGTTTATCTAAAACTAATATTACCCTGAAGATTATGTTTTTGGTTTGGTTTTGTTTGCCTTAGACAATGGTCTGAATACCTAGAAAGTATATGCTTCTTCATAAAGTTTTATGATCAACCTATACTGATAAGTAACCAGCTCAGTTATATAGATCTGACCCCAATCTATAAGAACTATGCATTGAGTCCAGAATACTACTTTAACTCACAAACACAGTGTTTTCACCAAAAAACGTATTATAATCCCCTGGTGAATGCTCACTTAAATTATTCACCCTCCTTTTAGATGTGATAGTTTTTATTTTATCCCATATATTATAATATTTGTTTGTATAACCAAATATATGGTTTAAACTTCATATGTTTATAAGGATTACAAACAATAAATTATAGCCGGTGGCCTCCTTTTTGATGTATTCTTTTCTTCAATAAAAAAAATTACAGTACTAGGAACAGAACGCAGGATTTTCTTACTGAAGTAAATCCAAAGGAACCCTTCATTTTTGATTATTTTGAGGCACTGTCTTGGTAAATATGACCAGATAGACTGGAGCTAAGGAACCTGCTGCTTCAGCCTCCCATACTTCTGGGATTACAGGCCTATATTGGGTTACAGGCATTTAGAGGTTCCATTGATATTTTACTGAACTCTTCTCTTGTCTTAAACTATGTCACAGGAAAATCAGCCTCTGCTTTGAAATAAGAGTTTGCTTACCATTTTTTTTATTTTCTTTTGTTTTGTTGTTGAGGTTATTGGTACAAGCTAGGTATACAAATACAGTTACATTCATCATTGGGATTCTGTACCTTTACATAATAGGTCTTGGTTCCATTGATATTTTACTGAACTCTTCTCTTGTCTTAAACTATGTCACAGGAAAATCAGCCTCTGCTTTGAAATAAGAGTTTGCTTACCATTTTTTTTATTTTCTTTTGTTTTGTTGTTGAGGTTATTGGTACAAGCTAGGTATACAAATACAGTTACATTCATCATTGGGATTCTGTACCTTTACATAATAGGTCTTGATCCTCATTTTTCTCCTTGTCCCCGACTCCTGTGTACTATAATAGTTTTTCACACCAGAGAAATTATTCGGTATTTCAGTTAAAGAAATCTCTTATGAACATTAAAAATAGGGAATCCTAAAATAAAACTAAAAAGGAAAGTAAAAGAGAAAAGGCAATGATGTAACATCAAAATAATCCTTAATTCTGGAGATGAAAATGGTCCCTGAACATATTTAAATTGCTTCTCGCTCTTATAGTCTTATTCTTTTTTCATTATTTAGAGAATACTTTATTAGTTTCTGTAATCAAACCCACATAGATATGACCTTACATATTTAGTACGGTGTGTTACCCCTGTACACATGGAAAAAAAATAAAATAAAATAAATTAACATTTCTAGACCAATATGGTTGTCCATTTCTGTACAATGCCAAGTCAACACAGTAAATTGGGATGACTTTTTCCAAAGTTGGCAGCACTGTTAAAGTTTCCCAAAATTCAATTTATATATATATGTGTGTGTGTGTGTGTGTGATATATATATATAAAGACTAATAATAGTATGTTATGCATCGATAGCAGCAACAGCTTTTCCAGGTTCTGCAGTCATCTGAACAAAATCATAGACATTCAGCACATTCCATTAAAAAAAAAAAAAGAATAATATCCAGGCACCAGCCAAGTTCTGTTGCTGCTGTGGTGCCTGGCACCATTTTTTCTATTAGCCTCTTAATCAATATCTGGAAAGAGAATATTCTAGAGTAATATCACTAAGTGAAGCTCTGATAAAGCATGGTCCCTACTATGTATCATAAAGCAGGTACAAGATATTTTACATTCATAGAGGTATGATACAGTACTGTCCTACATCAATAATACTAGATTCAGTTTTGGTTTGAAATTTACTTTGTCTGCAAATAAGATTGCTACCCCTTTTTTTTTTTTCTGGGCTCCTGTCACATGGAGAATCACATACAAAGGAAAGCCCATCAGAATCACAGCAGACTTTTCAACACAAACCCTTGGGGCAAGGAGAGCCTGGAATGAGATATTTCAAGTACTAAAAGAGAACAACCTCCAACCTCCACTGATGTATCCAGCAAAACTCTCTTTCAAAATGGAGGGGGAAGTAAGACACTTCCATGACAAAGAACACCTGAGAAACTACATGAATACCAAACCAGCACTACAAGCAATTCTAAACAAGATCCTAGAAAAAGACAATGAAGGCAACAACGCCATGAGGCCCAACAGAGCAAATCAAATAGGCAAGGCAAGAAATTAAAAGGAGAAGGTGAAAAAGTAAGAAGAGTCAACAAAAGGCCAATAACATGTCAATAATAAGTCAGTACATATCAGTTTTAACCAGCAATGTCAATGGCCTCAACTCACCAATCAAGAGAAATAGACTGGCAAAATGGAATAAGAAGCCAAATCCAATAATATGTTGTATACAAGAAACACACCTAGTGCAAAAAGAAGCCCATAGACTGAAAGTGAAAAGATAGAAAACAATTCTCCATGTGACAGGAGCCCAGAAAAAAACAGGGGTTGCTTACCATTTTAATTTTTAGAATGACATTTTTGTTTAATGCACTTGTTTTTATTTTCTATTTTTCATTCATTAATTTTATTGGTATATTTTAGGTATATAGTGTGCTAGCATTCATTATTAGGAATTTATTCCTTTACATAATATATTTTGGTTGCTATTGTTCCCCATTCCCCTGCCCCCCCTTCAACTCCTCCATCCCTCTCTATTTACAAAGACTTTGTTTCCATTCTTTACTTTTCTCATATTTATTGCTTTGGTGGGAGTGTAAACTGGTGTAACCACTGAGGAAATCAGTATGGTGATCCCTCAAAAAACTAGGATAGAGGTCCCATTTGATCCAGCTATTCCTCTGCTAGGTATCTTCCCAATAAAATTAAAACAATCATATGACAGTGATATAATAATATATATATCCATGTTCATAGCAACACAGTTTGAAATAGCTAAAACTTGTAAACAGCCTAGTTGCCCATCAACTGGGGACTGGGTAAATAAAATGTGGTTATTTTATAAAATGGAATACTACTCAGCCATAAAGATTGCAAAACTAGAGACATTTATAGCTAAATAGATGCCATGGAGAACATACTCTTAAGTGAAACAAAGAAGACACATATGTACAAATACCAGATAGTTTGTCTTGTGTGAGATAATGAAAGTGTATGTGTTTTGTTTGTTTGTTTTTTGTTATTGGGGATCGAACTTGGGACCTTGCGCTTGCGAGGCAGGCAGTGCAACCATTGAGCTAAATCCCTGGCTTCTAATGAAAATGTAAATAACGACTAAAAGGTATAATAGCTAATGTGACATAGTAATAAAATATGCAAAGGGGAAGGGTAAATGGGAGGAGTAGGGGAAAGGAAATAAGGAAAAGGAATAAATATGAGAAAAGGAAAAAAACAGAAACTTGCTTTTATTTGTTAGATTCTACTTTATAAAGACACGTAGTTCCTATTTCACATTATCAATTAAACATTTTAATCCTTATTTCTCTTTCTCACACCAGAGAAACTATCTGGTATTTGCACATTTCCTATTTATTTCACATAAGAGTATGTCCTCAATATGAATCTATTTAGCTAAAATATCTCTAGTTTCTCATTCTTGGCTGCATAGTATTCCATTTCATCAAAAAATACAATGCATCTTCTTTATTCAGTCTCCAGTTGATGGGCAATATGGCTCTTTTCAAGTTTTAGCTATTACAAACTGTGCAGCTATAAACATGGGTGCACATATATTGCTGTGGTATGATTCTCTTAAATCTTTTAGGAAGATACCCAGCAGAGGAATAGCTGGGTCAAATGGGACCTCTAACCCTAGTTGTTTGAGTTATCTCCATATTGATTTCCACAGTGGTTGCACCAGTCTGCACTTCCACCAACAGTGAAGAAAGGTTCCTTTCTCCCCATAACCCTGCCAGCATTTGTTATTGGTTGATTTCTTGTTAGCAGCCATTCTTTCTGGGGTGAAATGGAATCTCAGTGTTGCTTTCATCAGCTTTTCTTGAATGACCAGTGATATTAGACATTTTTTCCGTATGTTTATATTTGCTGCTTTTAGTTCTTTGTATCCTGCATATTTTGTCTTTTGCTACTTATCAAAACTATTTAGTTCCTTGCTTTGCTTCATTTTTGTAAGTTTTATTTCATCCCTTGTTTATTTGCACTGGACTGAAAATATTTGACAGTAGACATATATCTTTGGCACTTTTAACTGAATACAATTTCTGGTGTCTTTTAATTATTTGATCATATTTATTTGTTGATAAGCTTTCAGGTTAGCAGCAAATCGTAATAGACTGTGATGTTCTCCTAGTGAACTTTCTCACCTAGGTACTTCAGTCTCAGCCAGCTTGAGTCCAAAGCATGATGGCCATTTCTCAGGATTTAGAGGAGAAAAATAACCAATTGTTTGGGCATGGGGTTTAAAGATAGAGGAGACATATTGTGCAAAACTCAGTTTCTCCTACTCTGTATGCTGTAATGTCAAAGGAAAGTGCAAATAAAACACAAAAAGAGAGCTTTATTTTATTTTTAAAAGCATATGATCTGTTCAACAATGCTAGGAAGAAACTTTTGTAGTTCTGACATGGAGCTATACTCAGATTAGGTAATTTGACTGTGGTATCACATGTATGAGAAAATAAACACAATACAGTTTGAATGTGTTTAAAACATATAGGAGGAATGACAAAATGACTGTGCACATAACCACCATTAACATATCTGCGTGCCTGGGAGTGTAACTTGTTAAAGGCATCAACATATTTTCTCCTTTTATAATTGCTTAGTTACAGAGTATGTCAGAAGGAGGCTCCAAAACAATATTTGAGGGGCATCTGTATCTATCATTATAATAGTAGATTTTCCATGAAATAATAAAACATTCTAAAAATTCAGAGAAATACTTCGTACAAGTACATCTGTTTGTTATTTCAAGATATATGTTTACAGTCTGAGAAGCAAACTCAGATCTACATAAAATATTTATGATTATATTGATGTTGCCACATTTGGCAATTTAAAATCTAATGAATAAATATTCTCAAGCCAGCTTTATAAAGTGCATTCTGGATGACGTCCACATAAAAAGTAATTTCCTCTTATTGTGGTATTTAATAGTTTTGCTTTCAATTTTTGTCCTTTCAACAACAAAATTATTTATATGATGAATATGGGGGAACCATTATTTGAAATGATTCTCCTTGGAGATCTGTTTACATGTTACCCCCTGAGATGTAAATATTTTTATACCCACACAAAGATACTTCACAGGACTCAAATCTGCCTATACAAAAGAAAAGCAAATTATTTAGGGTTTGCTTTAAGAATTTAGCTTTTCAGATAACAGAAGAGAGAACACATCTTAAAATACTAAAGATATTTGGTCAAGTGAGAAGAGGCAGAAAAGAGGATTTGATACAGGGAGGTAGAAAATATCTCTTGAGCCAACACTTTAGGTTGAAGTATGATTAAAAATTATGGTTAATGTTTAAAATGTATTACAATAAAAAGATGAAAATGAAAGATATATTGCTATTCACCTCCTTCAAAATACCACTCCTTACTTGGAACACGCTTACTCCCTTTTCCTTGCCACTTTGTGAAAAAAATTCTGAAAGTCCTGTTTCTTTCATGATTTTAGTCAATAGTATTGGGTCCATGGCGGAAATGGTGTGATAGAAGGATACAGCAGAGGAAAGGTACCCTCCTCATTGTAGCCAGGAAGCAGAGACTACAAAGATGGGCTGTGGGGCCCGGGATTTAGCTCATTGGTTCCACTGCTTGCCTTGCAAGTGCAAGGTCCTGAGTTCAATTCGCGGTACCAAAACAAAACAAAAATCAGCAACAAAAAAGATGAATTGTCTTCCAGGTCCCCAGTGACCCACCTCTTCTAGCCATATCTAACCTCCTAACAGTACATTTTACCGTGAACTCATCAATGGATCAATCTAGTGGTGAATATAGCACCCCCATGATGCAACTAACTTCTATAAGCCACACTTCTGAGTATCTGAGGCAGCGGAAGGATATTTAAGATTTAAAGCATGAGAGTCAAAAATGTTATATACACGATATCAAGAGGTCAGTTTGCTTGAACTATGCATTCATTCTTGCCTGATGGACTGCCTTAGATATTGGTACTAACCTGAAGTTTTAAGATGTTGGGTTTCTTCTTCCTAAATTATTTACAAGAATAAAATCAGGAAATATACACACCTGGCAGGTGCCACAAACTTAATCCTAATTGTAATCACCCAGCTTTTTGAAATTAAAATTTCAAGAAATGAAACTTAATGGAAAACATGTTCTCAGTCTGTTAAGCAGGCCATGCTCAAATTCACATACTAATGTCTGCTGGTCAAATTGAATATAAATGTGTTGCTTCTCCTATTGCACATCATTTTGACTATTTTCCTTATTTTGTATTCATTTGAAATTTTTCTGCAAAGGTACAAACAATAGAGATAGAAAAGTAATTTATTACCTTAAAAATATAGGGTGATTGTCTCTGCCAGTTGATTAAATAATCATTCCATTTTGTTTTAATTAAGCTCTTCTGGTTTTGTACATTTTCCTGTATATGTTTATATCCATTAGATGATGAAGGTCATGTTTTTAATCTAGGCTCGTATATCCCTATGTCTAGTATTTCAATCCCAGCTTCTTTGTGTACTGCACTAAAAAAATACTTGGTGACTATTTATGTTTTATCAACCTATCAATCACTTATCTATTTGTTGCCCTGTGCCATAATTTAAATTTTACAAATATATATAGTTTTCAGTATCGTGATGCACATGGAATGTTTCAAATCACGATACATCTTCTCATTATAAGAAAAGCACCAAATTTGGAGAACTAAATAAAATTTGGAGTGGTAGAATATTTCAGTTAAACCTTCACCTTAGTTTCTCTTCACAGATCAAGTAAACCATGATATAATCAAAAGTTCTGTTTCACTTGTGTGTACTTATATAAATACACATCTGAATAGTAATCTATAATTATTATTATATCATTTTTGTTATTCTAATAATATTAATGGAATGACAGTGGAAAGATTTCCACCCTGGCTGGGAAATGTGTTTAATGTCATCTGTATTAAAATTTGGGTTTTATCATGAAGGTGTGATTCACTTCAGAGATTGCTGAAAAGCACCTCAAAAAAAAATATCTCTACATCAGCTGAAAGTCACTGTTCATTTTGGTCAGGCTAGATCAGTGTTTGGTAAGAGTGACTGTCCTCACAATTTCACTCTCCATCAAATCCATTCCTTGTGGCTGTCCATGTTCCCGGAGAGCAGGCAGCCGTCTCCTGCGTGCAGCTCCTCAGCCTCAAACAGAGTGCCAGTGCAGCCACTGTCCAGAGTGTTGCTGCTGATTGCACCACAAGGAAAGGAGAGACCCAAGGATACAGGAGCAAAAACCGCAAGTGGGATAGCTCCAGTAATCTAATTGAAATGATGAGATGTAAAACAAGAACTTCATGATGTAAACATGACATACATTTAATGAGCCTTTTAAATAGGTTGCTGTTTATTGACTAACCAAGAACTGCAGTGTGAGAAGTACCAGTGATTATTAATGCGAACACATAGCACATTCATATGAATTGTGAAGAGAAAAATAAATGATGATTACAGTGTGAGCCTCTAGTCAAATTCCATAAGGGCTGGTTGTCCTGTTGCAGATGTTGATCTCCGCTTTAGCTGTTTATTATATGGTCTTTAATGTCTTCCAGTGTGAACAGAAAAAGAGAATTAATTATTCAATACTGAGTAATGATTCTTCATAATAATAAAGAGAAGTTGCCTGCCAGAGTAAGAAAAAGAAGACAGAACAGCTTAATAGGGATGGAGAAAAAAATATGTAAATAGTTAAAGGAGTGTAGATAATGTGTTTTGCATGTAAGAGAATAATTTTTCACTGGATCAAGCTCACTGAAGGCAAAAAAAAAAGTATGGGAATGTTTTACACAATCTGAGTGAGTGGTACTTGAAGCCCAGTTACCTGTCAAGGAGATCTTTCAACGTTATGTCCAGCTTTTCCACTTTCTGGTGTGGAGATTTCTTGGTAAAATGACGAATTAATGTAATTATAATGATCTTGGGATAGGAGAGTATGAGTGAGCTTATCTGATTTATTTGTTACTCTGGTTAAAAGAAACTATCTTACTAGACCTATGGTAGTCTGCCTTGTTAGAGAGTTCTAGGAAAGTAAATTTAATAATTTTCCTTATATATTAATATAATGAGTATATCCTTATGCATTTGTTTAGGATATCTTCAGTATAGAAAGCAAGTTATAAAAGAATGTTAGTGATACCTCTCAAGGATGTAGGTGTTAAGTTTAAACCAACTAACCAGTATATATAAAATGATGTTGAACTTGTTAATATGAGTGAATCACTTGGTTAGTATCAGGAAAAGACTCCTGGATCAGGTTGAGAGATTATGTATCTCTCCAGTATGGAGTTAATTATGTTTGTCTGTGTAGTCTGTTGTTATTATTATTATTGTACTGGGAATAGAAGCTAGGACCTTTGCACTGAGCTACTTCCCCAGCCAGTTTTTTGTTTTTTGTTTTTTGTTTTTGTTTTTTGAGACAAAATCTCATAAAGTCACTTAGCTGCCCAGGTTGTACTCAAACTTGACATCCTTCTGCCTCAACCCTCCAAGTGGGGAGATAGCAAGTGTGCCTGGCTTGTCTCTGTTTTTCATACTGTACTTCCCAATATTATGAAAGGCTCTACATGTTTTATGAACTTTAGAACATTGTTCTATAAAGTCAAATATTCTTTAGAAGTTTGGAATCCTGTCTGAAGTCACTTGTTACATACTTAAATTAGATAAGGTTGAGGCATTTTCATATTAGTGCTGTTATAAGGGATGATGAATAATAGATCAAGGAGAATTTCAGTTACAATTTTATATTATTTTCAGACCAGAGTAAGCATAGTTGTATATGTTCATAATCTTTTTCTATTTGTTAGTGTGAAAAATTATCATAGATAAGGATACAGTTTAGATCATAGAAAAAATTTTCAAATATACCTATAATGAAAATGCACAAATATATATTAATAAATATTATATGTGCTTGTTTGAGTGAGGCTGATCAATCTGATTTTGATTTTATTTATGAAAAATTCTAAAATGAAATTGCATAATAAATTCTATAGGTATAGGAAGGATATGCATTTTAAAAATTAGTGTAAATAACCCAATGTAATATGAAATAATCATTTTAATTTTTACTACTTTGATTTACCCCTTTATATTGTATTTCTTCACCATTTTTCCTTTTTTATTTACATGATCTACAGTGAGTTTTCCTCTTATTATCCTCTTTAATTTTCTTCTCCATAAAATTTTTGGTTTTCTCTACCTAATTGAGAGCATAAAAACTAAAATTTCTTCCATGGTATAGTACGTTAGAGACACACATTCTTTTTCTGCATTACATTTTTCTTTGTTTTTTTTTCCTTTCTCTTATCTCCTTTCTAGATTTCCTTTCTGATGTGTATAATATCTTAAAATAGGTATGTCTTTTCTAGAACATAATGTTTACTAGTTCCTTCAATTTTTGAAAGGATATATTCACATTTCGCATAACCTATGTACTTATTCAATAACACATTTGTTATGATATAGCCATGTTTATTGAAGGTCTAAACATATATTCTATATATATATATATATATATATATATATGTATGTATATATGGGAGCCACTAGGTAACAAAAAGAAAATCATTCTCCATTTTGTGTACCAAGGGATTAGCATTTTGTCTTATTTGTAGTATTATCTGCATATTAGTTTGAACCATTCAAAGGTTTCAAAGCAATTTCAGGCTGAGGAGGAATATGTGCTAGTTTTGCTTTTATTAAATTAGCTTTACAGAAGAGCCAGTTGGTCTTATTTCCTGTTAATTAACTTTAAAGTTAATTTTTAGCTTTGCTTAAAAATACTTGTGTCTTATAGGCCTGGCTTGCCTCTTCTGGCTTATGTTATCTCTTCTAATTGTTTATGTGTTATTTCATTGTGTTTCTGTTGATTATTATTTTCAGTGAATAATTTGGCATACACCACACTATTTGAATTTTGAAACAAAGTAAAGCAACTACACTTATTTGGTTTTTTTTCACTCTTAAGTAGCATATGTGTCATTTTCTGAAACCAGAGTTTGGAATTCATTTGAAGTCATAACTCTTTGGCAACTTCTAGTTCTTACCATTGATTGTGGTCTCTTCAGGTGATGCAGGGTGGCATAGTAGGAAAAAAAGCTGACAGGGAATGAGAGTAAATTAACTTCATGAGACTGAATTCAGCAGATGTAATACATTCATGAGCCTTGATATTGAAGGCCAAGACATTGACATACATTTATAGTTATCCTTAATTTTGTTCTGAAATCAAAAATCAGTGGAGCCTGACAGTTTAAATACTCTATTTGTTCTTTGCAAATGTAGGGAATAGGCAATCACATACTTAACACTCAGTAATCACTGTATTGTATGTTTTTTTAAAACCTATTACCAATGTGCTATGCAGAAATCAGGGAAAACAGATTATCTGCATTATAGAATTACTTTACATTCTCTTCATCATTGTAATGATAAAGTAGAAACCTCAGAGAAAGCTATGTTGATTTTACTGAAACTGGAATAAGCAATACTACATAAGTAGTAGATAAACTCTAGCTGTGCTTTGATATAAATGACATGTGCAAGTGACATCTCTCTTCATTAAAATAAGTGACATATTTGCATGTCGTGCTGTGAAAAGATAACGACATAACATCATACCTGTCAGACAGACTAGAGTAGTATAATCAGGTATATTGTCTTTGCAAGGACAAAAAATCACAGACTCATGTTTTGAGAAATACAATTATCTGAGAAGATGCACATAATCTAAACTAAGGTATATGCTATTTGATTTTTTGTTATTATTTGCTATTCCTGCAAAATTTCTCTGCAAAGAAATTCAGTTGAATTCTGACCCAAAATATTTATATAACATATGACAATCGCAGAAGAAAACATATGAAATGTAAAAAGGAATACTCAAAAACATAGATTCATAATTTTTGTGTATAGCAGGAACTTTGGAGAATGTACTTATCCTGTTGTATGAGTAATTTACTTATAAGATTTTATGAAAAAATTCACTTGAAAATGTTGTCTTATGAATTGTTAAACAATGGGTTCTGAAAACAATGGGTTCTGAAAATTGACTATTTTAATTGTTTTCTACATAGTAAAAATACATATATGTCATTCTTTGAACTTATATTCATAATAGTTTTTCTTTTCTAAATACAAAATTTTCCATGAATTCTAAATGTTTTATTCCCTTAGACATATGTTACTTACTGAATTTTTATTATGGTGATAGAAAGAGCATAGTCAACCAATGTGGTGTTTTTGTTTGTTTTTTCCAATGCAATTCTTTTCTTAAGAGAGCCATAGTTCTCATTGAGAAAATAATCAGTCTTATAAAATTTGTTGTTCTTTTTACAGCATCTCATTTCTACTACAATAAAATGAAATTGACTTTCAGGAGAATGTAAGAGAGGTCACCCAATGATCTGCTCCACATTACCTATATACCATCCTTTCTTAGCACATCTATTTATAGGTCATTTGGCACAAAATACACCTGCTAGTGATGGGGATTGATACATCATTACTTATAAATGATTTTGTCATCATGCAAACATGATAAAGTGAACTTACATAAACCTAAAAGGTAAAGGTCAATCTCTCAGTGCAGCCTTATGATACAATCAAGAGACACAGTAAACACAAGATGAATGAGACTGCTGCTGCTGCACAGCATACTGTTTCACAGAGAACCTTATAAGTAGGAATGCACCCAAATAATGATAAAGAGTACAGTGTAGCAAATACATAAGCTAGTAGCGTATTTTTTTATCACTATGAAACTGGTACTTTACATGATTGTATTGCTATATATTTTTTTTATTTCACTGCTACACAATTAGATTTGTCTACATCAGTATCACCACAAACATGCATAATACATTGTACCGTGATGCATAATGGACTGGACACCAAAATAAAATAGGTAAGTTTTATCTCTATTATTATTATGTGGAACCATCTCTATTGCTGTATATCACATCTTTTATTGTTACTCTCACAGCAGTTCAAACAGCTCGACAAGCATTAATTGTGTGAGTGTATGTACACACACATATTATGTTTTTCATACCTGAAATTTCACAATATCTATAGAATGACAATATAAAATATATCAATAAATATGAAAACAGCACTTAAGCTTGACTTCCATCTGCATATGCTTTTTTGTTATTTGAGGAAACTGATATTCCTTGGCCCTTAGCATTTCCCCTTCTCCCTTAAATAAATACGTAGAACTTTAGGTGTTCATT
>NW_022900948.1:7421469-7460867 GCF_012274545.1 Fukomys damarensis | reverse complement strand
ATATATACACCTCCCAAAACACTAAATTTCTTTTTCTTTTTTTCTTTCTTTCTTTTTTCTTTCTTTTGGTACTGGGTGTCAAACTTGGGTCCTTGCAGTTGTGAGGCAGGTGACAGAACCAATAAGCTAAGTCCCCAGCCCTAAATTTCAGTTTTATATGTCTGAATACACTTTCATGTAGAAGTTTTAGAATTATCTAGAATGGAATTTCTTCAAGAAGTGGTTCTTTTCCTCTCAGGCCCTATGAACCATATCTTAATTTTCCGTCACCCTCAAAGGAAAATCTTCATAGGTTGTACCTATTTTCTTCATTTTCTGTACATTTCTTTTCTTAATTTTGAGCACATTGATTTTCTGCAGATTCATAAATATTTCACATCAAATATGACCTCCCATTTCTAATTTGTGAATATATTTAATGTAATTTCCCCATGCTAGTGTAAAAGCATAGATCCCTTACTAGCCTCTTCCTAAGCATCATCTCTCAAAAATCTTCATTAGTTCTTCTTGAGTGATTTGATTGAAGAGTACTTTTATCACCTTGCACTAACATTCAGAAATTGTTCAGTTTCCCAATGCTTTCTAGATCATTTATGGTAACAGGAGAATATAGACATCTTCCTCTACATATCAATAGCTACATACAACTTCTATAAATCAATTTCCTTACCACCAACCAAAATTAAATTATAAAAATATTCAAAAGTTTCTTTTCTATGCTGCTCCATTTTCTATCCGTGCTACTTTGTATTATAGGAATTGCTTTTACTATACCTATTATGCTCAGCCACACCCATTACAGGTACAAATTAAATTACTTCTTTTTCATGAACTGTGTTTTGAACATTTCACTTAATGGTGCTTTTGCCTCTAATTCTGTTGCTTATTTTATTCATGTAGACATTTAATCAGGAAGATTGTATTATAATTCAATTATCATAAGCTATGGGTCATAAAAAATCGAAAAGCTCCTTGAGAACAAAAATTTCATAAGTGTTATGAACAAATGATATCTGAAGGTGATAGCACTAAAGAATTACTCATTTTATTTTAGTTTTAGCATATGTTTTAACAGTGCTTGTAGAATTTCCTTTAGTGAAATGTTGATCTACTTGAGGTCTCAAAGGTAGTTTAAGAAAAAAAATAAAGAAACATGGATCAACATTTTCTAAGACCACACAAGTTTTAAGACTTAAAAAATAAAAGCATGTTTATTTTAGAGTTTTCATAATGTTGAACTTTTAAAATATCATTTATTTCTGATACATGCTTTCACAAACCTTGCTCGTGCTTTCATTGGGGTGTTTAATTCTTACTGAGTTGTTAAGTTCCTGACTCATTTTGAGTATGAACACCTAGTCAGATATATGGTTTCCAAATATTTTCTCTCATTGTTCTTTTCATCTTTTTCTTTATTGTGCCAGTTAGAGAAGCTTGGGGATTGACATCATGCAATTTTTCTATTTTTTTGTTATACTCATCTGTGTTTTTTGGTATAGTTTTGTCACATCCAGAAAATCAAGTTCCATGTACGTGTTGTGAAATTTTTGCTCCCACCCCTTGTAGCAATTTTATAGCTTCATATTTTATAATTAAATATTTAATTCATTTTAAGTTGATTTTTGTATCCTGCATGAGATAAGTCTAGTTTCAGTCTTTTGCATGAATGGAAATACTGAATTTTTTGAACATCATTTATTCCAGAGAATAGCATTTTCCTATTTTATATGTGACATCTTTACCAAAATCATTCAGTTGTAAATTTTTTTGGGGGATATTTCTTGGCACTGTCTTCTGTGTTGTTGGTTGATGTGTCTGCTTTGTAAGCCATTGTTGTGTTTTCACTCCTGTATTATAGTATATTTTGAAATGAGGTAATATGATGTCTCCAAATTATTATTATTTACTCATTACATTGGCTCTTCTGTCACTTCTGTGATTCATAATGATTACACAGGATTAGTTTTTATATTTCTGTACAAATGTTATTGTTAGGGATTGCACTGGCTCTAGATTTCTTTAGCTACTCTGGATCTGTTAACAATATTAATTATTCTAATTCATGGAATATCATTCTATCTGGTTATGTCTGCTTCAATTATTATTGATGTCTTATAGTTTTTAGTATAAAAGTCTTTAATCTTTCACTTCCTAGGTTAAATTTAATCATAAATTATTTTCAGATATTTTGCATGAGATTTTTAAAAATTATTTTTCAGATGTTTCATTTTCATTTGTATAGAAATAACTGTAATTGTGTCTTCAGTTATTCAATCAATGTTATAAATCTCTCCATATATATATACACACACACACACACACATATACATACACACACACACACACACACACACACACATATATATATTTTCATCTTTCATCTTTCACCTGCTAGTTAGTTGTTGGTTTTGTTTTTTGGTTTTTGTTTTGTATCAGGGATCAAACTCAGGTCCTTGCACTTGTGAGGCAGATGCTGGAACCCCTGAGCTAAATCCCCGGCCCTTAAACTTATTCTTAAGCATTTTATTTTCTATTGCTATTATAAATGGTATATTTCTGAAATTCTTTTTCAAGACACTTTACTGTTAATATATAAAAATGTTACTAACTTAGCTCATTGCTTTTGAATTTTCAATTTTTTTGTTGTTGTTGTTCTAAGAGTTCTATGATCGACTTAGATTTTGTTTCTCAAAACAAAACAAAACAAAAAAACTTTATCTTTACCTATTTGGATGCTTGTTAATTATTTCTCTTGCCTAATTGCTCTAGTTCAAGTATTTTGACTAATACAGATAGTGAGAGTGGACAGTCACCCTTCTTTTTTCTTGAGTTTAGAGGAAAACTTTTCAGTTTTCTTGCTGTGGGCTTGTCATGTATGTCCTTTATAATTTTGAGGTACAGAGCCAAAGGCTCACCCTGATATCATCAGTAAGTGTGCACAGATCCCAGCAAGCATGGTGGAACAGAGAGGCACAGTCAAGCAGGTTTAGCCAGGGCCACACCCTGACTCAGCTACTTGGGCACATGGGCCCAAGCCAAAGTCCCCCCTGAAAGAGTGATATACAGGCCCACAAACAAGAGCCAGAGGCCTGCCCCAATACCATCAGTTAGTGCACTGAGACTCTATCCAGAATCCCGCTCAGATACCAGGGACTGGGGTGCATAAGCCCCAGCCAAAGACCCTCTCAGAAAATAGCTCCATGGGAGGGCAGGCCCTAATGAGAGGCATGCCTAGATACCACCCCAAGTGTTCACAGGCCCCAGACAGAACACTGCCCGCACAATAGGTATGCTCAGGGATCCAGAAGGCAACCATGTTGAACCCGAGAATCAGAGCACTGGCGAGCAGCAGAGAAAAAGTTTCTCAGTGACTTGCTGAAAATTGAAGACCACTGTATGAACAAAAAGTTGCCTCAACAAAGGCTCAGCAGGCTGCATCTGTTGAATTGAGAAGACTCTTGAATATGTCTCAAAACCAGACTTTGAGATTACCTAAGGCAACCCCAGAGGGAAACGAGATAGAACAATCTGATACTCAACCACCTGAACTCACTGAACTAGAAAAATAAAGAGTATCTGGAAAAAATGAAATAAGAAGTAATTTCTCAGGTAATAACAGAAACTTTGCCCATAGTGCAAGACAGGATTAATCTAGAGTAGACACAGGAAAAAAAAAGTAGAAGAGCTGAGGAATGTGATGGAATGCTAACAAAGGAAACAAATGGAATCCATAAAAAAATGCAAATAGATTTCCCAGAGAATAAAAATGGCATTGAAAGTTTATGCAGCAGAATGAGCCAATGCAAAAACAGAATTTCAGAGACAGAAGATAGAATTGCAATTAGTGACCAGGAAAAGAAAAATTTCTTAAAAATAGTAAGGTACTACTAGAAATCAGTGTAGCAACTGCTAGGCAATGCAAAGAAGAATAACATAAGACTGACTTGAGTCAATGAAGAAACAGGAGAGAGTGCAGATGACATAAAAAAACTGTTCACAAAAGTAATGACAGAAAACTTCCTAAGTAGGGGAAAAGAACTTGACATACAGATAAGTGAGGCATATATATGACTCCAGCTAGCCATGATAAAAAAATTCTACAAATAGTCATATAATAGTTAAGATTCTAGAAACCCAACAGAAGAGCAAAATTCTACAAACAGAGAAAAGAAACAAATCTTTTACAAAGGAGAGCCCATCAGAATCACAGGAGGCTTCTCAACATACGCACTGAAGGCAAGAGCCTAGAGTGACATATATCAATCCCTAAAGGAAAAACAACCTCCAACCCAGATATATGTACCCTGAAAAACTATCTTTCAAAATCGATGGAGAAATAAGATACTTTCATAACAAAGAGCATCTGAGGAACTTCATGAATACCAAATCAGCCCTCCAAAACATCTTAAACAGTAACTCAGGAATAGACAATAAGTATCACAACCCCAGGAAGCTAGTCAGAATGAATCCATCAGGCATGACAAGAAATTGAACACAAAGGGAGAGAATATGACAAAAAGAAAAAGCCATGATTAAGGATAAATCAGTTATGACCGTTAATGGTCTCAATTCACCAATCAAAAGAAATAGACAGGCAGAATGGGTCAAGAAGCAAGATTCAACAATATGCTGCAATTCAAGAAACATAATTCAAAAAGAAATTTATAGACTGAAAGTTAAAGGGTGGAAGATAGTACTCCATGCAACAGGAACCCCCAAAAAGCTATCCTCTTTGCAGATCCAATAGATATCAAACCAACATTGATTAAGAGAGACAAAGAAAGACACTGCATCCTTGTAAAGGGAAAGTTCCAAGAGGAAGAAATGACAATCATAAATATATATACACCAAACACTAGTGTTCCCAACTGTATAAAACATACCAACTGAAATGAAAAACCAAATAAACACTAATACATGGTAGCGGGAGACCTCAATACCCCAATGTCACAAAGAGATAGATGAACTAGACTAAAACAAGGAAATACTAGAACTCAATCAAACTTAAACAAATGAACTTAATGGATATTTTCAGAGTGTACCACCTCAGAAAATCAGAATATACAATCTTTTCAGCTGCATATGGGTTGTTTTCCAAAATAGACCACATACTTGCTCATAGAATGTGTTTACAAAAGTGCAAAGTAATTGAAATTATCCTTTGTATATTATCAGATTATAAATTGATGAAATTGGAGATAATAATGAAAGAAACAACAGGAATTTCACAAACACATGAAAATTGAAAAACACACTTCTGAATAACCAATGGGTGACAGGAAATTAAAGAAGAAATCAGTTTCTACAATTAAATGACATCAGTATAACATCAGAATCTATGAGATACAACAAAAGCAATCTTATGAGGGAAATACATAGCAGTGAATATTCATGTTAGGAAAACAGAGAGAGCTCAATTAAACAGCTTGATGCTGAACCTGAAGGTTCTAGAAAAAGAGAAAGGAGCAGGAGAAACCCAAAGCTCTTACAAGGGTGGAAATTATAAAGATCAGAGCAGAAATCAATGCGATGGAGACTAAGAGAATGATACAAACAATAAATTGAAGGGTTCATTTTTTGGAAGAATAAATAAAATCGATAAACTCTTAGTCAACCTTACCAAAAAAAGGAAAGGAAAGGCTAGAATTCACACAATTAGGAATGGAAATGGTGAAGTCACAACAGATCCAACCCAAATCCATAGGTTCATCAATACCTCCTTCAAGAACCAATCCTACTTAGAACATATTCATGACTTTAAGTACTTAAAAAGATATTTTGTGATGAATTTTTAAAGAATAATAACCAATATATAACTTACTAAGAATAATAGCTATTTTTACTTTCTAAATCATATTTATTTTAAAACTGTCTTGCTATTCTTGATTCACAAATCTGGAGTCAATTTTAGGCACACTCTACAAAAGATACAGGTCTGATCCCCTGGCCCATCCATTCAATCCTTTGCCAGTAGTGCAAGTGCAAAGTTTTCTTTTAAAGAGAAGCTTTCATTTGCATTGCTGAAAAGATTAAGAAGTACTGGGGAGGAGGATACTGACACAGAGACTGAGATTGGAATGGGCTGAATGCATGTCTGAAAACCTGGGAGGAAAAAATATCTTCAGGTTTGGAATTTTATGTGCACATGTGAGCAGTGTCTGTTCTTTTTCCAGGATGATTTTAAATTTAATATGAATACAATAACTGTTCCCCAATTTGAAAAATATGTTTTAAAAGTATCTTTGAACTGGTTGTTGATAGGAATTTACTTATGTGGTAAGATAGTAAAATCTTATTCAGAAATAAATGTTTAGTCTGAGCCTTATCTTTTTAGAAAAATTCTGCCTGGGGTCATTTTTTAAATTTTAAAATATGGTCATGAAATATCTATCAAAAGCATTTAAGTGGTTAAAGTACTAGGAAAAAAATCTAATATTGATATTTTGTATTATGATTTCTTCTGTAGTAAATCCCTTAATATGTTTATACAGTACATCAATGTTGCTTTTTTTGTTTTCTTTCTTTATGTTTGTTTATTTGTTTTATTTTAGCTCCAAATTAAAAAGACCTTGTGGAAAAAAAAAAGAACCAGCACTGTAATAAAATGGAAAACATAGATAAATGGACAGATTTCTAGATACATGTGAATTACCAAAGTTGAATGCACAAGGTATAAAAATTCTAAATACCCCAACTACAATCAGTGAAATTGAAAATGTAATTAAAAATTTACCAACAAAAAAGCCCAGGTCCTGATGGCTTCACTGCTGAATTCTACATGACATTTAGTGAAGAACTATTGCCACTACTCTTTAAAATTTTCAATGAAATTGAAAAAGAAGCAATACTTCCAAATTCATTCCTGAAAGCAAGTGTTACTTTGATTCCAAAACCAGGGAAAGACCCAACCAAAAAAGAGAACTACAGGCCAATCTCCCTAATGAATGTGGATGCAAAAATCCTCAATAAAATATTGGCAAACAGAATACAGAAGGTCACTAAGATCATATATCCTGACCAAGCAAGTAGACAAGAGAAAGGAAAAAAATGAATAAAGACAGGAAATGATGAAGTTAAATTATCGCTATTTACAAATGACATGATATTCTATATAGAAGACCCCAAGAACTCCACCAAAAGTCTTGTAGACTAAATAACCAAATTCAGTAAAGTAGCTGGATACAAGGCTAACACACACAAATCAATAGCTAAATTCATAAGCCATGGCCCAAGTCCTGATGCTATGAAACTGCATTGGAATGTGGGTCCAGAGGGATGTTCTTGGAACCTGAATTACTGTAGAACAATGCAACACTAATGTCTGCTTATACCAGCCTGAAACATAATTTTGTGGGAGCGCTTTTGACTTTGTGTATTTGGAGTGTGAGGTTCAGTGTCTTACTTGCATAAGGGGCTGCAAGGATCTACCCAACAATGGGCAGGACTGTAGCCTAGCCTGGTGGATACTGTCTTGGTACATAAGCCCAGGAGTACCAATCTGGTGTTGAAATGAAATTGAAGCCTGTCACTGTGTGGACTGACTTAAGTCTCAACTAGTCTAAAACTTGGGGCAGGCTTGGTGCCTATGGTTCTAATGACTGGCAAGGCATTGGGAGGGCCTGGAAATTCTCTGCTATGGAGGCCTTGAGGCTCAGGTCACATATGACATCCTGACTGCTAGAGCTAGCAGTAGTCCAGAACCTGCAGTTATTGGGGCCATCTTGATACAGACCTTGAACCTTCTACTCTGGGTTTCCTCACTTCACAATTTTCATGAATGGTCAAATTTAAATCCCATCACTACATTACACAGTAAAACACTCCATTCTGTCCTTTCTTTCCATCATGTTATTTTTGTGGTCTTTTTTGTGTTATTGAACATCTTATCTACAAACTATAATATGTTCCCAGTTATTTTAGATGACAATTAGTGCAGGCAGTTTTGTAAGCTATCTTTTCGTACATCTTGGTTTGGTCTGTTGTCTTATCAATCATATTTGATAAGTTATTTAGTTTTTCACAATACTTTTGTATCATTACAGTGTAATTATTTTTCTATGAGAGGAAGTTTTAAGGGCGAGATATCTTTAGGAGAGTGTAAATGTATATAAATTCTTACAACTGTAGGTTTTGAAGGGTTATTACAAGTCTTTTGCTTTACTTTTTATCAAAAGAATAATTTCTTTATCACTGACAAACTAATGTTTCCTCTGTTGAATATTTCCAATGACTAGGAATTACTTAAAAAGAATGGCAGCACTTTCTAAATTGAAACTAATTATAGAAAAATTCAGCTTATAGTAAAATAAAACCTATTTCATTTTTCAAAATTGTATTTATTATGAAAATATCTTTAAACTTCAGTAAAAGTCATATCAAAATTAAAGAAAAATCCAGGAGTGGTTAATACTCATGAAAAATAGTTAACATTTTGAGTGTTGTTTATTTGCTGTTATGTTCTTTCAAGCTTTACACATATTATAAATTGATGCCTACACCTTCATAATATAAAAAATAATTATTTCCATTTTACAGAAGCGGCAATCAGAGATGAAAGGTTATAAAACAGTAGAAGGCACCTGAGCAAAATTTCAAAGGCAGGTAGAATACATTCATTTTGCACACTTAACCAGTTCTTAAGCAGTTAAAAATATGTACAGTTAAGCAGGGATAGAAGAGCAGAAAATTAGAAAGGCACTTTTCATTCATTTTTTTACTGTAGTTATGGTTGCAGATCACCTTGACCTACTTTCATTGACTAAAATATATCATTTCATGAGAAAATATAAGTGAAAGGTATAGGTTTCTGTATACCTAGAAAGAAGAAAAATCTAGCATGATTCTGGGTATATTTTTAGCATTGTCCTTGTCGTAATCTCTGTGGAGCATTTGTAAATATCTAAATCTCCTTTTACATCTCCTGTTTCTGTTTTTCCTTGCCTTCTCTATACTAATAAAGACTGTCCAGTTAATAGTAGCAGTGTGTTTCATTGTATGTTGTTATCACCAGTTTTACACACATGTGTGAGGCTTCAGTTCTGGATGTAAAAGAAACCGTGTGTAATACATTAAGTTTTACAAAAGAAAAATGGAAACAAGCAGCATCCCTCTTTCTCATATCTTCTTCTGTCCCATAGATACATTTATTTGGGAACCTTCTCACCACTAATTTCAAGGATAAGTTGTATCGCTAATGTCTTCAAGCATCGTATTAGGCAGTGATATTAGTTATTTGAAATACTCGTCATTTCTCTTTAATAAAGTCATCTTTCCTTCCTGAAATTTTCCTTTGCTGCTTTAAGTTTATCACAGAACAGAAGAAGGAATTTGCTTCCACATACGATACCTACTTATAATTGTAAAGAATATGAAGTAGGCAAAAATAATGACTTTGCTTAAGCCTATAATTTATTTTATATAATCCTAACTTTTACAATAATGCTATCATTGACATTTGAGCAAGCTGAGACTGAAAAATTCAACTGGGAGTCAGATTCAAGTCTTTGTGGCTGCATCATAAGCATGTTTCCTGCTAATCCTCATGGCCCTCTAGCAAAAGATCTTACAGCATAATTTTTACCTCGGTCTTCTTTTTTATGACACTTGAAAGAGCTAATTTTTCACTAGTTCACAGAAATAACAATGCAGAGCTATAAACAACTTGTTACATAATTTTATGCCAACATTTTCATTATGATGCTTCTTGCTCATATTCTAGATGACATCTTGTGCATAAATAATCACATCTGTCTTGGCTGTGAAATAGTGATACATATGATACAATTCATAACATCTTGAGAAATATTCTCATTTAATACACTGACAAGAAAACATGAACTAAAATAAAACCACACATACCATTTGTGTACCAAATACCAAGTAAATTTCATTTCGTCTTTAGAAGTGAATGCAAGAAAAATATTCTAAATTGTACTGATTTTTGTAAGATGCTAACATGAATATCAACGAAGTTGTCATCCTTGACTTATTGTTTAAATCTATTCATTTTGGAACTCTCACCTCTTTTGGCTTCCAGATCACACTTTCTCCCTGTTATCCACTTCTCCACTCAATATTCTCTCTTGAAAGCTCCATTTCCTTTTTTTGCTACTTATATGTCATTTCCCTCTCAAGTTCATTCCTCCACTTTTTTTGCTATGATGTACACTTGATGTCATTAAAAACTATATATTTTATTCACATTGTGTGTCAATCATTGACAAATCTTGTCTTCCACTTAGACCTTTCCTAAAATGAGAATATGTGTACTTAGCCACCTCTAAAGTATCTCCATGTGTATGACCGACCATCATTATAAAGGTTTTTTTTAACCAGTAGTTTTACCAAAAAAACGTAATTTGAAGTAATACATATATTAACTACTGTGATTTAGCTTTATCACAAGATAAACATATTTTACATCATTCTGCATATGATAAATATGTATGTGTTGTCAACTTAAAAAAAGAAATTACAAATTGACATATCAATAAAGATTTTACATATTATTGTATCTATAAAATGTATACTTCTTAATAAAATATTTTAAATGATTGACACACCTGGCTATTCATTGGCAGAAGATATTATTTCTCATTTTACAAAATGTTAATTCTCAATAAATTATCACAGTATTGGGGGGATCTCCACATTGATTTCCACAGTGGTTTCTCCAGTCTACATTCTCCCCAACAGTGGAGAAGGGTTTCTTTTTTCCGACAACCCTCCAGCATTTGTTATGGGTTGATTTCCTGATAAAAGCCATTCTTTCTAGAGTGATATGGAGTTTTAGCATTGTTTTAATTTGCATGTCTCAAATGACAAGTGCTTTTGAACATTTTTTAATATATTTCCTTGCTGTTTGTACTTCTTCATCTGAGAAGTGTGTATTCATTACAGATGCCCATTTTTTATTGAGTCTTTGAATTTGAGGGTGTTGACTTTTTTTAGTTCTTTGTATATTCAAGATATAAGTCTTATGTCTGAGGAACAGGTGGCAAAAATATTGCTGCACTCTTTTGGTTGTCTCTACTCCATTGGTGATTCCTTTTGCTGTGCAAAATCTTTTTAATAAGTTGAGATCTTATTTGTTGATTTCTTTGGTAACATTTCCCATAGGATTGAGGCTTTGTTCATGAAGTTTACAAACATAAACTGTATGTGTGTATGTGTGTGTGTGTGTGTGTGTGTGTATAAACAAATACACACATACATTCTATGCCTATGTCTTAGTTCTGTCCTACACCTATGTTTTCAAGAGTTCCACCTGTTCTCTCTTTCAAGAGATTTGGTGTTTCTGCTTCAATATTTAGATCGTTGATTCAGTTCAGTGCATATTGAGAGACAAGGGTCTAGTTTTAGTCTTCAGCAAGTGAAAAGACAGTTTTTCTAGCACCATTTATTAAAAGAGGCTATGTTCTTTCCAGTGAAGGTGTTTGGCATCTTTGTTAAATGTAAGGTAGCTGAATGTGTCTGGAGTTGTTTCTGCAGCCTGTGATCTGTTCCATTGATCCTGGGGCCTATTTTGTTTTGCCAGTGCCATGTGAAGTTCCATTTGACCCAGGTATACCCCTTCTTGGTATCTTCCTGAAAGAATTAAAAGCATCATACCACAGTGATTTATGCACACCTATGTTCCTAGCAGCACAGTTTGTGATAGCTAAATCTTGGAAACAACCAAAATGTCCATCAGTCAATGAATGGATAAAGAAGACGTGTTATTTTAGTACAATGTAGCACTACATAGCCATAAAAAGGATAAACTTGAGAAATTTTAGCTAAGTGTATGGACCTAGAAACTGTACTCTTAAATGAAATAAATTTGACACACATGTAAATATCACATTATTTCTCTGATCTGAGAAACTGTAAGTTTATAGAAGGACCAAAACATGTAATAGATATTGTGAAGTAGAAAATGTTCAAATGGAAAGGGGCACAATGGAAGGGGGAGAGGAAAGAAAGGAAGGGAAAAGAAAATAATAGAAAAGAAACATAGCAAGGAAACATAGCTCTTGTAATGAAGGAGAAGACTGGTAGGCATGGGGGCAGGGAATGGAGAAAAATGAATCAAAACATATCATGTACTGAAAAAAATTCTACATGATGAGAGTGATCATCATATGCATCTAAATTGTACCAATAAACTTAATGATAAAAATGTTTTAAAAATAAAAAAACTTTGAAATCACAATAATGCTGTTTTAAAATCTATTTTAAATTCGGAAATCTTACTAAATAAGAAATGAAACGCTGACTCACAGAAGGAAATAATTTACAGATTTAACAATGTAAGCATTAAAAATGTCTATATATTCAAAGACACCATGAAGACAGTTAAATTTAAGCAAAGTGCTGGAAGCAATTGTTTGTAATATTAAAATAGTATTATCCATGATGAAGATATAAATAGTCCCTAAACTATCAAAAGAACCAAAATAATAGAATGGTCAAAAAGAATAACTCATTTGTATAAAAAGGTAAACAAGTAATCAACAGCAATATAAAACATATATTTTCTTATAATTTTATTTTTTTCAGAAAAATTTTAAAAATGATACTTTCTCCCATCAAATTTTTAAAAGTTCAAAATAAGTTCATTATGCAGTGTTGTCAAGGGCACAGGTGAAAAATTACGGGTATTCTTTGTTGATGTGAATACCTTTCTTCTGGTAGGTTTGTCATTGTCTTGCAGTTTAGGAAAAAGAAAACAAAAAAGAATGATTGTGTTTTGGCAAAAAATAATAAAGAAATACACAGAAATAAACTGGCTTACCCGGAGACATGGTAATTTTTATCTTGGGTAAGAACTAATCATTGATAGAGAAATTGTTGACAATTACAGTGTCCTTACAACATGGAATATTATGTGGCCTTTAGGAACAAAGTCAGAAATGAAAAGTGAACCATCATTTATTGAGAAATGTTAAAATTAATTTGCAGGAATCAGTGGATATTAGAACCACATTCATTCAATAAAAACAGTAAAAATCATCACACTAGTTGGAAATGTGGAAGATTAACACTAAACTATTAACAGTGTTTACTTCCTGGATGACTATTGCCTTGGGCAGAGAGGATGTGAAGAAACTTTTATAAAGTACATGGATCTTCAAGATCAAATATGTGTAACAATTTTAAAGTAAATGACAATGTATAAAATATTTTAAAACATGTCTTATTACTATAGTGACTACTTTGGATATAATCAAAGATGAAAACACAAATTACTTGAAAAAAATGAGTAGGAAGTTTTTTTATTATGAGATACTGCATCAGGAATATTTTCTGAAAGTATGATGTTTATAATTGTAAACTTTTCTTGACATTTACTGCTAGCATACCGTTGATTTTTTAAATTAAAAATAACTAAAATATTTTTGGAACAATATTTGATATAACATTTAATAGGGTGAGCATGACTCCACGTAAAAAATTCATTATCTGACAAAGTAGAAATTACTAATTATTTTTGCCTTTTCTTATGTCAATTAGTGAAGTCCCTTGAGTTTGCTTATTCTTCTTAAATAAATGTATATCAAAATACATTGTTTTAATTGTCATTGTTTTTCTTTATAAGTTGCTGTTGATTTCAAGTTGTGTATATAGATTCTGTTGGCTTTATGAAAAAGTGACTCGTCATAGAAATAGATTGATGTATCTGGACACGTGCATTCCTTTTATAATGCTGAGCTTTAGTAGTAGCCAAAAAATTACGTAAGTTGAATTGTTGAACATTTTTATAAGTTATGAACTTAATGTCATGCAGGTATTCAGAGCATGGATGTATAAATAAATTCAAATATTATGATCGTCACAGTTTTATCCTACAATCTATGATTATATTCCCAATCCACATGAAGAAATATGGAAAAGAACATCGAACGTGACCTCTAGAACTCAGTGTTCTGTTTCCCATGATTCCTTGGAAAACCTTGATATATCTGTTATTTTATCATATCATGGAGACTACATTTTGAAAATTAGATTTATCTCTATCTACATCAGAACATTTTTTTGAACATCTAAATTTGATGAGATAAAATATTTTATAAATGAACTGATTTTGTACCCTGTGGAATTTATTTTGTTTATTCAAGACTAGACCCTAGAAAAAGGATAGAAAATACATAACAGTAAGAGAGTAGTAATTTAAATGAATTAGTAGTGGAAAAAAGAAAAAAATTCTCTTACAGTACAAAATATTTACAATATAGGAATTTCAAAAACTCTTAAGTATTTTATGTTGTGTATATAATCTAAAGCAAGTTGCACTGTAATTTAGACATACTTATATTTATGTTTGTTTTTCTGGCCATTTTCCTCATTGTGACCACATGAAAGACACGAGTAATCCCTGGATAATTTCAGTCAGTATTGACAATACACTTCAGGAAAGTTAATTGCCAAAGGTCTATAGTGTTGTCAGCAATGGTTACTCGTAATAGTAAATATAAGGAATGGTATTCATTTTTATCATCTTAAATAGCTTGTCAGTTTAACTTGTGGACAACATTTCATGAATAGAAACCATGCTTGGTTAAAAGACATTAGAGGTTATTGCCATGTTGATGTTATTAGATTTCTATGACTATGATGAGTTGTTAATTTGACTGATACATTATTTTTCATCAATTCCTTTGTATTTTCAAGATTTTAGCATTTATGTATAAATTTAGTAGCCATGCTGTATCATCTAACTTTTTCTGTTTGATTCTGTACCCTCATAATAAGAATGGCAAACATAGGAGATATTACTATTAGTACCTTTATTTTGAAACGATAAAATTGAGATTCATATAGTACCCTGCACTCAAAGAATACATGGTGGTCAAGGGTTTGCATGGTTTGTGCTGATTGTAGAACCTTTCTTGACTTATTCTATTTTCCCTGTCTGGTGTTTCTCATCATTTCTGCATGTCTGAATCTGTATCATACATTTAACCAAAGACCCACATTTTGTTATTAATTAAACCTTTAATGCAAACATCAAAATGAAAAGGATTGTACTCTATTTATTTGGCCTACTAATCTACTCTTGTGAAAACAGTGTTTCAGTAAATGTACACTGGTTTCCTGATCTATCATTTATGTAAGATAAATTTCGTATGCTATTCAACATCAAAATTCATATTGTTAGCTGCTGAAGAGTTTGCAGGTGTGAAAACTAAATGAAAACAGGATGGTGTTTCTGCCTGGAGGATGCTTATTCCTTGGATAAAGTTGTGATATATTCTTATTTGCATAGGCTATTTCAAGTATTCTTGAATTTTAAGTTAGAATTTTAAGTGAAGACTTCAAATAACCCTTGTAGCATATGATTTACATATATAGATATTCACCAGTTTTAATATAGCCTTTCAGTGAAGATATTATACAGTGAGGTATGTTCTCATTGACTCAGAGAGCAAGAAGAAAATGATTTCTTGTACTTTGAGCCCTTTTACCATACTAGTAACTGACCATGGGTCCAACTGAAGAGACTTTTGTGTATTCCATTATTTCAACATCACAAATTAGAGTAGTTGAGGGCACCTTGCTTGTGGCCTTCTTCACTTATCTCATTTGATGGAATTCCATGGCAGCACCGCCCTTTGCACACAAATGTGTATGAACTGAACAGTAGGTAGCAGCAGTAGCTTCCCCTTGAAACCAGTGATGTGCAGACATGTTCTCTAGTTTTTAGGAGTGAGAAGGGATATACAAGAAGAAAAGCAAAACAAAAGCAAACAAAACATACACAGAAAAACTTAATTTCTGCATATTCTGAGCTAGAATTTAAAATTAAGGTATTTACAGATTATTTTATGGCATAAAGATAGCAAAATAAACAGAAACATTTTACTTTTTGTAATCAGCAAGAGTTTTTACTATTTTAGATATTTGTTAATGTGAAGCATCTTTCATATGGGGAGAATGAATATTGGAAATGTTTTCCCATTTGAAACAAACCAGCAGAAGCAGGATTTTCTATAGCTTGAAGATCCAGAAAAATGACAGACTAAGTCCTGGTACAAGGCTAATCTTCACCTTGATAACTGTACCACCTTCTTGATCAACAAAAGGGCCTATTTAATTGGAACAAAAGCACTAGAGTAAGTGATACAAAGAGGCATTACAGGCTGGTGGAAAAATCTGCATGTTAAAAGATAGTAAAAAGTAAATTGATAATTTCTTTTCAACACAAAATTAGTAATTTACATGTTGGCTGGTATAAAATGATGTTGCTAATCAAGAAGATATTTAAACTTTATGGTGATTGTCGAACCTAAGGTGTTTTTGTATTTGTAGGAAAAGACAAATTGAATAGCCTCATCCTTTAAGTGTAAATATTTTATTATCTTATAATCACACATATATATCCAGAAAGGAAGGCACATTAAAGCTGAAATAATAGTATTATCCCAAATACTCATTTCACACATATAAAAACTGAAGTCAAAAAACTTAAATCATTTGTTGTTGCAATAATCCTAAATTTTACCTCAGGGTGACTAGAATTCAGATCTTTCCATTTCCATTCCTAGGTTTTCCTCATTGTACCAAATGTAACGGATTTTGCAGAGCAAAATATACACACCACTGCCACTCACTGGCAGTGGAGACTGATAGTTTGGCTCATGCATAATTGGAAATGAACTGCACAAATGTTGGATAGAAGTGTCTGCCATAAAGGCAAGAAATTATTCACCACTATCTCTCCAGGAGAAAAAGCAGATATGGCATAGGAGAAGCTTAATTAATATTCACTGAATATAGGAATGAAAGAAAACAATGACCAAGATGCTACCACACCCTTTGGGAAGAATCACAAGCATCAGCCAAGCTGCTGAGGATACTCCAGGGGAAACAGATTACTGTATTTGCTTGAAGTGGAGGACATGTCGCCACCTGTTTATCGACAAAGGGTGCCTGCTTAAAATGAGTTTGTGTGCATTTGCAGGAACTTGTGAGTCTCCTATTGAAAATAAACAGGAGACTGATGAGTTCCCGGGAACACCCACAAATCTTCCTACTCATTTCTACTGCTTTGCAATGGACAGCATTTTGTGACTGATGCTTACCATTGTTATCTGTTCTTTTGAATTTTGAGTGCAAGTTTAAATTCTACACAGATAGTAAGCTTGGAATAAGAACTAATTCACATAGGCCAGTGTCAACTTGTCAGATCACTATGGATGCCAGTAGGTTTGCTTGATCACAGCTTGTGAGGCGCTGAATCCAGCTAAGGGAATGGCTTTTTCTTCAAAGTCCCAATGGTATCCTTGTGTATTGAGCAGTCATTTTCTCACAGCCATTTTGAATAGCACCCTTTTTGATTTTATGAGGCATACATTGTTTGATTAAATGAACGCCAGTACTTATGTGAAAGAGAACTTATAGCTTTTATATGAAGAGAAAAATATTTAAAATTAAATGCATATATTTTATATTAGCATTCTCCTAAGCTTTTTCTCAATCATATTCAGTGAGCAATTTAACTATATAAATGTTAAAATTGTTCTTAATTCTTCCTGAGAAAGTCTTTCCTGTGTTCATGTTTATATATGATATCAAATTATGTAATTTTTTAAAATTTCAGGATTATCTAGTGAACTACATTTAGCATTAGCGTTTGTAGTAAACATTTGTTCTTAAACTTCTTGAAGCAGCTTTTCATTAAACTATACAAAGTTGCTCCTTTTTAATGTGTTTGTGATGGTTTTTAAACAAGGAGGGCAAACTCAGATATTGAGGGAGGAGTTAATAAATGAGTTGAAGAAAAAATAAAAAAATGAATGGATGGTGTTACATTATATTTGGAAGTAGTAGAGAATACAACAATGTACTTGGAGACTTTCAAATTCTTAGAAGAACAAATTATAAGTAAAGGATTGCATTTGAGTTAAATATTCTATAGCAGGGAGTTATAAAGTTCCTTCCTGTGTTCTCTTATATTCCTCAAATGATTTTTAACTGGAAGTACAAATATTTCCTTCATTTCCACCTGTTTATTTTTCTGAAATAATTGGCCATTTTTAGTTTTTGCAATTAAAATCCAGTCTGGAGCTTATTTCTCTAGCATTTTTGAAATTATTTTAATTACTATGTATTAATGTAGACAAAAATGTAATCAATTAAAAGCACATTAGCAGACAGAATTATGGTTAATCACTGGTCAGCAGACCTGGGTTTTTTTGTGCATTCATAATGCGGGATTTCAGTTCACAGCTTCCCTCCTCTTCACATTTTAGGCCATGAGGTGAATGTCACACTACTGGGTGTGAATTAGATAAAATCTGTTGTCTGTGTGCTCTGAGTAGCTTGGCTGTGACGTGTATTCTGAAAGGTTTATTACTGAGTGTAATAAGTTGGTGTTTATAAAACTGAAATAACACTCCTTTTTAAAAAGAAAGTTGTTCACTAATGATATTCTTCAATATTAGTCATAAGTTACTGGCTTCCCCAACCTGTATTCAGGTAGAGGTGGAGCATATTGGGGAAATGCTTTTTTGGAATAGAAGATTTGTTCAACAGTGACAAATTATGGCAATTGTCTTAATCCAAGAAACTCAAACAAAAGGAGAAAAAATATTTAACTTCTTTTATCAGACATAGATCAATAAAATGAAACTGACATGTCAGTTGACTTCAGCTCAACAGACATGCATACCGAGTACTGACTTTCGACTGTTCTGCCTGCTTCTGGTACAAAAATTAGCAAGGAGAGTATTCGTGTAACTTTGTATTCACTAAGATTATAGATGCAGTTACCTGATTACTCATGATAGATCACACATGAAGCCTTATTCTTGTTCATACCGTGTCCTTTATTAGCTTGAGCATGGAATATAGTTAACACCTTGGTGAATATTCCTCAAGTGACTGAGCTATTGTGGATCCTTTTTGGTTTAAAAGTATGCTTTACTTTTCCATCTTCAACCTGCACTTTGAACTCTGACTTCTATTTGTTGACTATTTCTCTCTTTCCCTCTTTCTCCTTTAGTGTTCTATTTGACAATGTTATTTTTGTTTTATTTCAAGTTGCCTAAGTGAAAACTCCTGAATGCTTCTCACACTGGCATATTATGACATAAAAGCAAAGTTTTAGACAACATTTATGGGAATATGTGACTTTAATTGGATACTTTTGCTTGATACTGTTTGGATACATATCTCTTCTCCCTCCATCCCTTCTGCTTAGGAAAGGATTTTCTAAGCTCAGATTTTTGTTACTGTACCAATCATTTGAGGAAAACTTTTGAAATATCCATTTTTCAGGTACCAGTAAATGAAGGCTTTATCACCATCCCAGCAAGTAGATCACAGTTTTCCAGTGAATGTGACGTATTTTGATTCTTATTATTCCATTAAAACACACTTTACCAGAAAGCATAATTTTCAACCAATATTGTCACTTCAAAAATAATTTGAATGATAAAAATAAGAACTGTCAATAGGTAAAAATAACTGTTTTAGTGACAATCTGGGCAGGTTGGCACCTGCCTGTAATCCTAGCACTTGGGGGGCTGAAGCAGGAGGATCGCTGTGAGTTCGAGACGAGCCTGAGCTACATAGTGAGTTCCAGGTCAGTCTCAACTACATAGTGAGACTCTGTCTCAAAAAAAACAAAACAACAACAACATCAAAAAAAAAAAAACCTGTTTTAGTGACAAAGTGATCTGATTTGGAGCTATCAAGAAGTGTCAGCCCCAGAAGATGATTTTCCTATAGGATTTCAGCTTCTAAAGTACACAATAGAGTTAAAAAAAAGAAACTTTAAAAATTAATTTTATTGGTACATTTTTGGTATACAATATAATGACATTCATCATTAGAAATTTGCACCTTTATATAATCCATCTTGGTTCTTATTTTTCTTCCCATCCCCCTGCCTTCTCTTCAACCTCTCCATCCTTCCCAGTTTACAGTTTCCTTTTTTTTCATTTTCTCATATGAATTCCATTCCCTTCTTTCCTTACTTCTACCTCTCCCACTCCCCCTTCCCCTTTGCCCCCTTTCTTCCTATTTCACATTATCTATTATACCTTTTAGTTCTTATTTACTATTTGTTTCTCACACCAGAGAAATTATTCAGTATTTACACGTGTCCTGTTTATTTCACTTAAGACTATACCCTCAATGTACATCCATTTAGAGTGGCTGCTATCATGAAAACAACCAATAACAAATGCTGGCAGGCCTGTGGGAAAAGAGGAATTCTGCTTCACTGCTGGTGGGAGTGTAGACTGGTGCCACCACTGTGGAAATCATTGTAGAGATACCTCAAAGAACTAGGATTGGAAGTCCCAGTTGACCCAGCTATTCTCTCTCTGCTGAGTATCTTACCCCAAGAGTTAAAAGAGCCATACCACAGCAATAGATGTGCACCCATGTTCATAGCAGCACAGTTTATAACAGCTAAAACTTGGAAGCAGCCCAATTGCCCATCAACTGGAGACTGGATAAATAAAATACAATTTTTAAAAAATAAACTGGAGTAATACTCAACCATAAAAATCGAGAATTTAGAGACATTTATAGAAACTTGTTTTTTGAGAATTGTAGCACAATTTGGAAGGTTTTACTGTGGCAAATAGATCCCAAGAAAACCAAGATCTTAATAAGAAAAGGGATACATAAAGAAAACTCACAAAATTCAGATTTTTATAATATGACCCTTTACTAAGCTTTAAAGATGGTCCAGTCTCATTATAATAATATTGAAAAATTATGCAGAGAAAAATATTCTCTTTCTGTTATAAAAAACAGCAAATCAAAACCAATCATCAGTACCCATCTTCCTTAAAACTGGAGGAAGGAAATAAGCAGTGAAAGGAAATCTATGGTTAAATATAGTATATATTGTTTAAAAATAAAACTGGAGGAACAAAGAATCTAAGGACACTACGAATGTAATTGAGGTCTCACTTTTCACTGTTTCCCAGTCCGAAGGACTGACGCTCTCATTACTCCATTAACCCAGGTGTCCCCGCCTCACTATGACTTAGTTGAGTCTTCACACCGCCGTAAGAGGACTGTGCTATGGTTGACTTGCCATCTATTTTAGCTTAGATTCAATTCTTTACACTTTCCATCCTAATCATAAATATTAGCAAATGATGTCTTTGCTATAATTATAGAATGTTTTCCCTCTTCTCACTCCTGGCTAGGACTCTTAGTGGAATGGTCTGTTTTATCCAGAAGTGTAAATTATTTGAAGAGTTCAGTTGTTTTTACTGGTGAAAAATAGTGATTCAGTGCCTGCACTGGTAACTCCAGGTGCCTGACTACAGCATCCTGTTAAAATGTTGCCCTTCTAAGCAGCTCGGGGTTACTGTCCTCCTCCTCAGAATCAGTGTGGTAATATACAGCTAGAAGGATTCATTCTGATATGTGTTGCAATTATTGCAATCATGGCCCAACTTTTTGTAGTACTTTAACCTCCAAGAAATTATTACTTCAGATGCATTTTAGAGATGTGTATGTGTGTGTGTGTGTGTGTGTGTGCATGTGTGTCTATATCTATATGTATAAATCTAAGAAAAAAACACATTCTGCATTCTAAATGGCTGACTGAACCTTCTCTGACCTGCTTTTTTTTTTTTTAACCAGGGATTGAACTCAGGACCTTGTGCTTGTGAGGTAGGCACAGTGCCACTGAATTAAATCCCTGGCCTCTTCTCTAACCTTTTAAAACTAGTTGACTTCTAATTTGGAAATTGTGAAGTAATCTGGAATAGAAAACCACAGATACATCATTGAATGTCTTTCCCAAATACTTGGTACATTTAAATCACTATATTTAAAAATTTTAAATTTCTAACAAATCATATTTTTCTATAGTAAAACCCCATCTGATAGCAAGAACTTAGAATTAAATCCACTTACTATGGTAGTGTTTATTTCAGGCCCATCAGAACTGTATGTGGATCAAATTGCAGGAACAGCTCTGATGTAGTTAGGTAATCACGCACATCATCAATGGCACATACGAGGTTGGCATAGTGTTTGAATTGTATACATTGGACACATCCATTTTTGGAAAAAAGAGACGATTGTGAGTTTGCAAAAAGACTAATATTTGTAAAACTAAAACTGTAAGGGAAAAGTAACAGTGACAAAAGTCCTTAATTTCTTTTTGTACTTTGTTGATCAGTTTTGTGTAGACACTCTGCTAAACACTAAGAATATAAAGTTGCAAAAAAATTGGAAAGCCACTTCATAGAGTTTATAATTTATAATTTAATAAACAATAAATTATATGATGTATTAATGACGTATGAATTACCAGAGGTGGTATATTCTGAAAGTATCAATCAGTTGCTTTTAGAGCATAGGAGAGGAAGACTTTACTTATTCTGGATTAGAAGGAAGGAGCCTGAGGTTTTCTCTTAAGTATATTCCATTTGAAATCAGATCAAGCAAGGATTAAACGTATAAGCAAGGGAGGACAAGGTTTGAGAATAGTATTTTGGGCAGAAAAAAACACTTTAAACAATATCCTGAAGTTAAAGCAAAAAATAATAATCACAATTAAAGAAGTTAAATGAGATCAGAACACAAAGTGAATGAAAATGTTTGTGTGGTTGAGATCAACAAGTTGCTAGTTAATAGCTCCAAATAATCCAGAGCTTATGGTCTCTATTAAATAGAATTTTGGTCTCTATTCTAAGGTTTGGATGCTATTGACCGATTTCAGGTAGTTGAGGACCATTAACACTTGTTAATATGAGTATGTTTATACATCATTATAGAGTAGATAACCTGAGAAGGAGCTATGTGTGGATGAAGAGGATCAATTACAAGACTATAGCAATAGTTGACTCCAGAATGGTGAGCATGGAGATAGAAAAGAAAAGAAGGAAAAATCAGACTTACTGCAAAGATATTTAGGAAATGAGCATAAATCAACGTGGTTTTCAATATCAGCAATAGCAAAGAGGGAGGGTAAGGTGTCGTTTATATTTATTAGTTCTTTTATATAATCTACTGTATTTGTGTCACAGTGCTTAATGAGAGGTAGGAAATGAAAGAAGACCAGAACTGGGAAGATAGTTAATTGTACTTTAAATGGTTTTTATCAGAATCCCTATGTCAAGAACCCCTATTTTAGAAGAATAAAATGAGTTTATTTTCTAAAATCTTTCTAGTGTGCTCATAACAAATCTTTGATATAGTGATTCTACTGAACATTTATGAGGTTTTAGGTAGATGGAACTTTAATGCTGAAGTATTATTATAATTAGATATAGTTACCATATAATAAATACAGCACTGTAAGAACCACACTGAACAGTGAATGCCATTGTCCCTAAACTGCTCAATAATCCAAATAGCAGAATTTGGGTTCACATCTTGGACTAACCTCAACTTCTCTCTTTGCACCGTGTTATACTACACTTCTTCTCTTTGAGGAATATGCTATTAGACAGTGTCATATTCATCTTTTTACTGCTAAAACAAAACTCTAAGCACAAGTCATTTATAGTGTAAAGGGAGGCTCCTTTCAGCTCCTAGTTCCAGAGCTATAAGTCCAAGATCTGCCCTCAAGTGAGGGCAACATTTCCCAGCTGGAGGGTGAAAGAATAGGAACCAAGGTTGATTATGTAAAGGTACAGATTTCCAACAATGAATGTCATTATATTGTATACATTAAATGTACCAATAAAATTAATTAAAAAAACAGAGACACTCTGAGGTCTGGATTCTCACATGCCCCTCAAAGAACAGGCTCCTAATGATCTTAATTACACGTAGTAGTTTCTAACAGATGGGGCTTTGGGAGACACATATCCAAGCTATAGTAGGCAAATGCGTTTCCCTAGTGACTAAGTGAAGTTTATCTTTTGTCCTTTTAGAGTTTTTTTAATATGCAAAACTAAATTTAATTGATGATTGAGGAAAATTAGAAATAACTGGTGATTTGGGAAATTTAATGCATTAAGCATAAAGAAGATAGTTACAGACTTTGATTATTATTTTGGTCACTGGTTTTAAAGTTATTAATACCGTGGGATATTGCTGCTTAAAACTTTAGGTGAGGTATAGATAGATTAATCTACAATACAATTCACAGAGAGGGGTGATGGAACAGTCCTGTAATATCAGCATTCAGGAGATGAAGACAAGATGATCGCCATGAGTTTGAGGCTAGGCTGGGCTTCAAAGTGAGTTCAAAGCCAGCCTGAACTACATAGGGAGACCCTTTCTCATACCCCCCCTCAAATTGATAACATTAAAACCTCAAAACCCACTGAGAGACAGCAGTTAACATGGAAAAGAGATTTTCAGTAAAATTAATGTTTTATACTTAAAATCTTGTCAAATTTATAAATATAAGAATCTTATTATCCATCAAATAAGTACTGTTTGAAAATTAAAATGCTTTCTTTGGAAAGTATTGGTTTTCCTTTGTGGAGCACTGATAAGTTTTAAATAGCATACTCTTCCAAGGGCAGAGTCCAATTTCATTTGAAGCTATTTACATTATCCCTGATGCTTAGCCAATAAAGTAATTGGATTTTATAGCTGAGAGGAATTTAAGAGATAATTAAATTCAGTGGCATTATTTTACTTAGATAAATAAGTATTACAAGACCAGGAAGCTATACCTCAAAGAAGTTAAGTGACTTGTCAGTTATATACCTAGGCTTTCTGATTCCCAATCTAGTGTTTTCTATTTCCTTTCTCTTTTCCCCTTGTCAACTACCAGAGCAGCAATTCTGTATTTTATTTTCTTCAGTAATTCCAAGGCCAGTCTATTCACAGTGGAGTTATTGATGTCCACACCCATACTTATCACACTCGTGCTGGATTATGGTGCTCCACAAAGATGCCTATAGGTACAGTAGTCATTTCACAAAAGGATCAGTGTTAGTCAATTAAAGATTAATGAGAAGGAAGTGTGTTCAGTTAGGACCCATAGATGAAATGAAAACGGTTGGACAAAAAGACACAGATTGTTAGCATAATGGGAAGCAACATTCTATTTGTATTTGAAAATCCCAAGAAAAACACTGAAATGTACCCCCTCTTTTTTTTGTATTGGGGATCGAACTCAGGACCTTGTGCTTGCAAGGCAGGTGGCAGCACCACTGAGATAAACACCCCCAGCCCTCCACACCTTATTTTTTTAATGAGATATTTTGCAGAGTTATTTGAGATAGATTTACACTTAATTTTTTCAAGAATAATATGATAAAGTAGAGAATAAAAACAAAGCAGAACACTGAATTTTCAGACTTCATACTTAATGGTTAAGGTCAATACTACTACTTATTATTCATATATAATTTTATACAAGTCATTTTTGTTCAAAGACTTGGTTCACTTTACCTGTAAAAGTAATATATCATATGTCTAATGCTCAGAACCGTTTTAAAGAACAAGTAACAAAATCTATATTTAAAGGCTTTGACTGTGACAGATGCAGCCCCATTGCATTCTGCTTTCTGCACCTGTCTGGGTAACAGCCAGCTGAATAGGCCTGCAGCACTCCTTTCTTTGGGGAATTATTCAGCCAGGGTCTCAGAACTGTAGTGTCCCAGTGAAGTACTAGATATTATTTATGTAAGAATGAGCACTTTTTCTTTTAACAGTAATGCTCTTTCAAAAATGTCTGGGCCAGGGATTTTGCTCAATGGTGCCGCCACCTGCCTCACAAGTGCAAGGAACAGAGTTAGATCCCTCATACCACCAAAAAAAAAACAAAAAAAAAACTAACAACTTTATAACTGTATGACTTAACACAATGATAAAAACAGTTACTGCAAGAAGCATCCCTTACAGATACCAAACAACTTTTTTAAGTCTGGTACAAAGTTAAAATAATTAACTAGCAGAGCATTTGTATATTGCTGGTTGAAGAACCCCTGGAACCTTCATTTTCCTTTTCACATATTTGACTCCAGCTTGATCTGCGAGGATACTATAGTATGAAGGTAGGAATGTAGGTATGCACATTTAGTAGACATATGCACATGAAATTGATGTACATAGTTTAATGTCTTCTTTTTTGTGATGCCCGGAGCTTAGAAACTGCTTTTTCTTTGGGCCTTCCTAAGTAAGTGCAAGGTTTTTTTAGGGAAACAACACAGCAAAGATATTTTTCTGTTGGCTCTGGGCTATATTTGTGCACTAAATCTTTATTCTAAAACAGTGGAAACTTTCTTTAATTTTTTGAAAATGAGAATTTCATCACTATGTTAAAATCTTTTGTTGTTTGTACCAGGGATTGAACTAAGGACCTCATGCTTGCCAGGCAGGTATTGTGCTTCTGAGCTACATCCCGATAACTACATTTCTTGAGATAGTGCTATAGTAAACACTGAAATGTAAGGCCTTTTTTATTCCGGTACTGGGGGTCGAATTTAGGACCTTGTGCTTACAAGTCATGCGCTATGCTACTGAGTCAAATCCCCAGCCCTGTAAGGCCTTTTTTTTTTTTTTTTTAAGAGACCTGTGAGGCAGGCGGTGAAGCCTCTGAGCTAAATCACCGGCTCAAATATATATATATATATATATACATATTTTGTATGTATGAACAAAGATATGCATGCAATTTACAAAGAAAGATAATGAACAAATCAATGTAGCAAAGTACACATGTAAGTGTGTGTGTTTGTATGTATGTGAATCTGTGTGTGCATATATGTGTGTGTAGGTAAACACATAGGAAATCTCATCTTTCCTATAGGTTTGAAATTTTCAAAATAAGTAGATAAGAGAAGATTTTAGATAAATCAAAATCTGTTTTTGAGGTTGTTGCTGACAAAACCTTCTTTTCCATTTACAGTTTTCAAGCCCCATTATTGAGTCCATAATTCTCTCAGACAGATGAGAGCGTGGTGGCTACTTTTGTTGATGTTCTCTAGACCTATATCATGATCTTAGTTAAAACCCAGGTAGAGTTCAACCAGAAACATTTTTCTCAGCAAGAAGAACTATACCTGCACAGCAGAAATATTTTTCACATTGTGGTTATAACACTAAATAGATAAATAATGAATGATCAAATGCTACATAGAGCCAAATTTCATTTAACGGCCAACTCTGCATTTGATATTTGGTAACAAAGTGCCCATTAAAGCATTTCAGTCAAAAAGATCATGAGACTGTCTGCAATGCAGAGTCCTTGGACCTCAAAGTTGCTATATGCATTTAAAAGTAGGAACAATAAAAGCAAATTTTAGATTCAAAGCCTGCTTTCATTACTGAAAATTTTATGTATTTTGGCCACTGCCTTTAGACTCACTGTACTTCAATTCTATAGTATATAAATATATATATACTATATATATAATATAAATATAAAATATATATATATAATATATCCTGATTTTTACCCGGTTGATTTTATTGTTAGCTAATATTATGACATATAATGTTTATATTCATTGGGTTATTAGGTAGATAGCATATCTTTATTCTATTGATTTCTCCTCCTTTTTCTCACCCCTGGCCCTTTTTCCCTTGGGCTTCTTCCCTATTGCAAGAGATTCATCCTTTGTCCCCTCCTAGCAGCTTATATTATTGCAGTGCAAATTTCTAACATGGTGCATGTTTAAAAAAAAGACCAATGTTAAATGGTTAACAAATAGTTGGAAAAATTTTAGTAATTGTTTTAATGATGAGAAAAATAATTTTCTTTCATTTGTTATTTATTCAAGTTTATTTTATTTTTCTCTTGATCATGTGTTTAAAAATTACACAATAAGAAAGCCTGATGAACTAAAACTAATGTGTGTAGGGAAATCATTGGCTTTTATGAGCTGGCTCAACTACTGGCTTTTCACATTAAATAATAACAATTCTTTGATTTTTGGGCAGAAGTAAAAATTAAATAATGGCTTGAATAGTCAATAATGTTCTCAATTTAAGCTCTTTTTCCCCAAAAATGATTCTCTATAATGATTCAGGCCCAGTAGGTGACAAAGTTAATATTTTACTTGTTTAAATTTAGCACTTTTACTTCATTTGTCATCCTCAGTTATCACATTTACTTAGGCTCACATGATTTTCATAGATTTCTAAAATGTTAATACTTTCAATTAGTATTGGGTATTGTTTTATGGCAATATTGATTTCTGACAAGTGCCTATTTATATTCACTCATCTATATATCATATATGTAAATGTACATGTGCGTATACATACATATATATGTGATTTAAAGTGCTTTTCTATATAATGTGGTTCTACAAAGAACCCTTATCTTGTAGGTACTCAGGTACCTAAATATATTTGGGAACTATGGTATAATAGCATACTCTTTGTAGAACTTCTGAAAAATGGTAAGACAATTCTTCCCTTGGTCATCTTCTGTAACCACTAAGTTTAAGACTTGCAAATATTAAAATAACTGCTAATGTCTTGGGTCAGGCTTTTTACTTTATATGCTTTATTCCAACCAGCAACCTGCACAGTACGGCAAATGAGGGCTAGTAAGTTTAAAAAAAGTTAACTGAAAAGTGTGAGCAGCTTCAACTTCCACACTCCTGTTTATTGTGTTCTACGTCTTATTCGTCTGTAGGACAGATGTTTACAACATGCTTTTCTTAGACACTAGCTTGGTAGCTGAAATTAATTTTGAAATAATTTGCTCAATAATAATAATAATAATAATAACAATTTTATCTACTGTACAAATGCAAAAGTAAAATATTATTGAATTTTGGCAACTAAACCTTGGAAAATATTAATTATGAATTAAATTTAAGTGATTTTTTTTTCTTTGTCATTGCTAGTGGAATTGTAAGCATTAAGTGGAAGGATATCACTAGATTTTTAATGAACATTTTTTATTATCCATCTTTTTTCCTATTTAACCAAACGGTCTTATTTCCACTGTTTGGGAAAAATCTGGGTGGCTTGGTGTAGGTGATATCAATGGGAAACTCAGAGCTCTCTTCCTTATCGATGAGGTTGTACTGCAGGTCTTCAAGCTACATTGTATGCATCAATAATTCTCTTAATTTTCCTAAGGAATATTGACAATTTTAAAAACAAAATCAATTTTTTACTCAAAACAATATGTCACCATTGGCCAGAAAATATGTTAAATTTTTTACTGTGTAGCAGTTTTTGTACAAAGCTCCTTGGAATTGTGTGTCAAAGTGTTTGGGAATCTTTCTAACATCAATGTTTGATTAAACAACTGATTTAGGAATTAAAGCAAGATGGATACTGGCGTGAATTTGCCATCACATCTAAAATTGTCACCCATTTTCTGTATGTCAGAAGATTAAATTATTTAATTTTGTTCAATTATAGTTTCAATGTTTCCTTCTTGTAAAGCTTATATTTCTTGCTAAATGTCATTTTTCTCCTTTTTTTTTTTTTTGTTGTTGTTGTTGTTGTTGTTGAGACAGGGTCTCACTATGTAGTTGAGACTGACCTGGAACTCAGTATATAGCCCAGGCTGGGCTCGAACTGAAAGATATCCTCCTGCCTCAGCCTCCCGTGTGCTCCTATTTTTTATATAAGTGAGGACAAAGAAAGTAGTTTGATTACAAATAAAGGGAGATTGTTTTACCTGTAAATGTTCATTTTCTGTAACATAAACCTGGCATAAAATACTTATTAAAACTTTCATGGGTCAGTCCTTCAGGTAAATGCTAGAATTTCTTTTCAAGGGAGTGATTAAAGCACAATAGATATTTTATAGCCATCATTTTACTTGCAGATGTTAAACCTGAGCTAAATGACTTTTGAAGATTTTTTTTCTACCTGTATGGTTCTATGACTTTATGAGTAAAAGCAGAAAATTAGGATGATTTTGAAGTGAGAGGTTAAAAGCAATATTGCATTATAAATTGAGTGCAAATCACTACATCAATGACTGAAGTACGACACTTCCCTCTAGTAGAAAGCATCTTGATGCATAACTTATTATTCATATCAAATGGGACAAGGTTTCTTTTTAGAAGAGAAAAACTACAGATTCTTAAGGACCCACTATAAAAAAGCATTTTCAAACATTTAGGAGATAAGCAATGCTATGAGCATTTTATATGCAAGAATCTTGAGGTTCAGAAATAAAGGTTAGCCTATGCAATATTTTGAGGAAATTGTTTCTCCTACTTTGCCATCTGATGTGCTGCAAAGATAAAATCTTCAGGGGTGTGAGGATGTAAATAGTATTATTTGGTTACAGTAAGGCATAGAGTTCACGGTATTCCTGAGCTTAATGTTTTTATATTATACAAAAGTGTGAATTATTCTTTTGTTCTGTGTTTTAATACTGAATATATTACTGTATGCCTAAGGTTATAACACAAAGGATGTGAAGTAAAATGTTGAAGTCCCCTTCCCACGGCCACCTCTGATTTCCGTCCCACTTCCCACTCCTGCTTCCATATTATCAACGTCTTAAACAAGCTTCTCTATGTACTTTAGTATGTTTTTGAACTGCATATGTATTTTCAATGAGATTATGTCACGCATATTGTTCTTCAATTTAATTTTAAACCAGTATTCATTACTGGCACATTTTCATATAATTTTTTGCATTTTCAACTATTTACATATTATTGAACTATCATTATCATATCTAATGCTCCTTAGTATCTACCTAACAGTATGCGTAATACTTTATTGAATTATCTCCTTATTGATAGATGTTTAGATTGCTTGACATTTTTACTTTGTTAATAAATGCTGCAATCAATATATTTAACATATTTTTATCATATAACCATTTCTGTTTTCTTTTTTTTTGTTGTTTTTTGAGACAGGGTCTCACTATGTAGTTGAGACTGACCTGGAACTCACTATGTAGCCCAGGCTGGTCTCGAACTCACAGTGATCCTTCTGCTTCAGCCTCCTGAGTGCTGGGATTACAGGCATGTGCCACCATGCCTGGCTCATATAACCATTTATGAAGATATCTACCATGAAAAGTTTTAGAAAAAATAGTATGTCCATTCTTAAATTTTTATATATTCTTCTATATAAAATCCAAAAGGTAAAAACTCACACTACTTCAAGAGAGACAATTTTCTCATTTCCTTACGTTTTTAATGATACGTGTTTTAGTTATTGCAAGCTGACAGATGACTTCTTTTGATTTGCTCACACATGTGTGTGCATGTGTGTGTATGTGTGTTAGTGGAGACTGAAACCAGGGCCTCCTGCACTGTTGGCAAGTACTAAGTCAATGAGCTCTGCACTCCCAGTCCTTTAAAAAAGTTTTTTTTTGAGAAAAGCAAAATGGAAGTAAAGTCTCTGTAAATAGGAAGAGTGGAGGGCTTGAAGGGAGGGCAGGGGAATGGGGAAAAATTAAGAACCAAGATATTTTATGTAAAGCTACAAATTCTCAATAATAAATGCCAACATATTGTATACCTAAAATATACTCATAAAATTAATGAATTTTTAAAAAATGTTTTAATTTTTTAAAATAAAATCTCAGCTATTTGCCAAGACTAGTCTTGAATTTGAAAACCTCCAGCCTCAGACTCTGGAATAGCTCAGATTATAGGTACATACTATTATGCCTGGCTTGCTTGTTTTCAATATAAATGAAGTTAATAAAAGTTTTCAAATATCTTTGAGTAATTTCTCTTGTCTTTTCTTATGATGTACAAGCTCAAAATACTTGTTCATTCTTTCTGTCATTTTTGTGCTATAATTCCTTGTTTGAATGCTTTTTTTAATAGTGGCTGTTGGCTCTGGTCCATTGCATGAGCTGCAGATATTTTTTCCTCATAGTTGTTTATCTGTCCCAAATGACTCCGGCAGAGTTCCTTACCTGTAGGAAGTCACAGAATTTGGAGAGTGATGGACACAAACCATTATACATGAGTAGAAATTATAATAGCAGGAAAAAACATTGATCTTAGGCTCCTGAAGAAGCAGCTAAGACTTCTGTGTAAGGAATTGGAGAATAATTCACAGTCAACATGGCATTAGTGCTATGCCTTTGAAAATGAGCAAGAAGACATTTCAGATGAAAGTATTTTATGCTCAAAAGCAAGAAGCTCTGAGTTTGGGTTAGAGTGTGAAGTACAGTAGGCCTAGAAGATGGTATACATGGATGGTGTAACAAAAAAATAGTTAGGTTGTGGCCAGGTTATAATAAACTCTACTGGATTTAATATGAAAGCAATCCCTAGAAAAAATAAGGTATTTATACAAAGAAGAAAAATGTCAGGTTTAGTTTGTCCCTTGTGGATAGGAAACGTGTACTATTTCCTTGAATTAGCCTTTGGCCAACAAGTGGCAAAATAAAATAAGTTATTTGAAGAGTCAAGGCAGAAACTTCAATATAAATGGATGTGTGATTTTTCTCATTCTAAAGTGTGCTGGCTTTATTGTTACTGTTTGATGTATCAGACATTTTAATGTTGGTTTTTAACACTGACTCATTTAACGTGTCATTTGAAGATGTTTTTGTGTGAGGTGGCAGGGAGGGAAGACATGCAGAGGGAAGTTTAGGGAGCGCAAGAAGAGTCCACGGAAAGCTGGGACTTGATGAAGAATGAGGCAAAGGCGGCTGCATTTATTATTCCTGGTTGGACCATTGTAGAAATCTCAGTGTTGAAGAAGAAATGTAGGTCAAAATTACAGTTGCCATGCTGAGGACATTTTAAGAGCCAGGGCTGGGCACTTCTTACTTATCTTGTGTCCCTTTCTCAGGCTTTGTGTAGCGCATTGTCCACACCGCTGCATCATACTTAATCTTAACTCCTCTTTTGGTGCTTGTTATTTTTCTGTCAAACATAATCCACATGTAATTTCCTAGAAGCCCTAAAGAACCTTGCCTCGCAAGGTTTCAGGTGTCATTCCTTTTATCCTGAATACTTTTCCTTCTATGACACTTCCTCTGTCACCTTGTCACCTGATCACCCGGTTAAATACTTTAACCTATACAGAAGTGGAGTTTCATCTCCACTTCATCTGAAAAGACACACCCCAATTCCAGTTGTGATCAGTCTACTCTTCTATAGGAATCTGTACTGGCCTGTCATTATAGTCACCTCCGTTCTAGAAATATTTGCGGATACCTAGTGTCTCTGTGCTCATTGAAAGCTGGGTTGTTAAGGATTTCCCCTTTAACTCTTCAGTTTTTCCCACATAGCAGAGGCTCAAAATACCTTTGATGAATGGATAATTAGATGTTTGTCAAATCTAAAGTAAATTTGAATTCAATTCTAACTATGCCTAATCCTTGGTAGTTATAAACATATATTTAAGAACTGTACATTTATATTTATCTCATATTCAAGAAACAGACCTTATTTAAAAACAGATATGGAAGTCTATTATATCATCAAATCAGTTAGGACCAAATTCTGTCAAGTTACCCAATCATTGCAAAGAATCTAAGTTGGGAGACTAAAAAGTGAATTCCCATTCTTTCTTTCCTCATCTGAAAAACCATAGTGCTAATTTAATTTTAAGCTGCAAAATGGAACTTGGATTTTGGTATAAACCCACAGGAACAAAATTATGTTTATAGTTACTCAGCTGAGTCGCTGTTCCAAATAAGAGATTTTCATTAATGAGAAGAATAATAAGCACTAAATGTTTAAATTAATTTTGCTTAATGGTTTTCTTTCCTCTCATATCCTTTCCAAAGGGGCATTTATTTCTTCTTTTCAAAAACTGGACAATTAAATTCATGTACATAAAACTGGACACTTGAACACATGAGGAAGTTTGAAGTAGCATTATTTACCCTCAGGATTGCAGGAAATTGCCCAATGCTGCTTTCTAAGGGCATCAGTATTGAAGTAGGAAAAAAGGGAATGACAAATACACGTGATCATGAATGTGCTCACACTCACCTACATATCAATAAATCCAAGATCCCTATAAGAAGCTTAGGAGTATATATCAGTGTCTCCTGCATAAACTGGATCTCTACCTAAATATTTTTCCTTATACTAATGATTTGCTACACTGAGTTAACCCCATCAATTACTGAAAAATATTTCCTGAAATGTAAAATAAAATGACATCAGTGTAAACTTATTTACAGAAATTCATATTAACTCAAGAAATGTAAAACTAGTGTATGTACTTTTTAAGACAGAGACTTCTAAAATTATTTTTAATTTAGGTTTCTCATAAGAATTTATGCAATGTGTAAGCTTGTGTGTCTGACTTTTTAAGTGGAAATAGGATGAATAGCACAAATTAGCTTAGCAAATATCTGTGAAGGCACCGAGGACCATCTGAAAGGAAAGGAGTACTTGATTGCTGGGATATATCAATTCCATCTAAATGGTTATGTTGCATAAAATCCTCAAAATTGTGTCCTAAGCAAACTAGATATACCACTTGGAGAATATTTACTTTGAATAGTGTAGGTTACCTTTTCTTAGAATTTTGGTCAAAGGAATTGCTTCCTTGTGGTTCTTGTGCTTATGCCTTTATTTGAGTCTATACAAAATTTATTCTGACTTATATTTCAAATTTTTTATTTATACCTAATTTTCTTTCCTTAATACAATTCCTAAATACTTTTATGGTTTTGCATACAGGGAAAATGTGGCATACGAGCAAAACATAAAATTTTAGATTTATCTGTGCCATTTGACTTTTCTGTCTCTGAACAAAGTCTTGCTAAGTGTCATTGTCCACATCTTAAATTGGAACTTTTTTATCTTCTCTTGTCAGAAATAAATGAATAATGTAAGTGGTTTTTTTAGGAGCTGCATAAATATAAGCTCTTCTTAAAGCTATTTTTTCAAAAATAATGAAAATTGCAGTATTTTTTTCATTCTTTGCTTTCTTTAACATCATTACAGTAAACAGGATTGTCTTTATTCAAAATTGAAAGATAGATTGTCACATTTAATTCAACTGTTGTTAGCAGTTACATTAACTGATTATATGAATTAATGCATTTTAACAATATCTTGTAATATCACTGAAATTCATTTTCTTGCATTTGTCATAATCAATGGATACAATGTTATTTCTTTCCAATTTTCCTATGAATATTTTAGTATTATCTAGTTAGCAGTTGCTTGTTATCATTCTCCAATTTGTGTTGTTAGTTTCAATTTAGAGGCAAAAAAACAAAATAAAGTGAAAAACCAACTAATTGCAGGACTGTACTTACTATGCATGCATTTTCCATTTCCTGTTCTATTTTTAATTTGTGTTGTTCCATGTACTATATTATTTCCCTTCTTTGTAGTTTTCATCATGAGGAAAGGATGAAGACTTCCCACTCAGTTTATCGGTGGGGATTGTCATATTAGTATTATGATGTAGTCCTTAATTGGGTATGCCTCTATCACTTCTTCAGCTGTTTTACTTCGTGTCAGTTGCAGTATTTTGAACAGAGTTGATATTGTGACTTCCACAGTGCTATTAGCCTTACTTTTTCTTTTGTATCTTTTATTTTAGTTTTCTTGTTTAGTGAGTTAAAAAGTGTAACTTGCTATTTAGATGTTTGAATTGAAACTAAGGTACTTACTTTAAGACCCATAATGGCACTTTTGTTTTAGTAACCCTGTTGACTGGTTGGAGCCTAACAAAAAAGAATCTGCAGTCAGCAGGAATTTCTCCATATGCTATAGAAAAAGTAAGAGAGAAAAAAATTAGTCAGATGAATTTACACTAACATTAATGACTTTTTACACTAACAACTCTCAGGATTGCTTCTCTTGTCAGATTACAGAAATATCAATCCACTTTATTCCCTGTAATGCATACAAAGTGCTATATTATGTAACACATTTCAACTCTTTGCCAACCTTACTTTATGCCCTTGACAACCTGGGTTAAAGCCTCAGAACCTGAAGTGTGTTGCTTTCATAACATTTACTATTTGATTATATACCATTGTGAATTACTTAATGATTAGATTGCATTCTAGGGTATGTGTTATTAGGCAATTTCATGGTTGTGAACACATCACAGAAAGTACCTACAGAAAGTTACATGGTATAGCATAGTGCATACCATATATATCTGTAAAATCAACAATTGAAATGTTATGTAGAACATGACTATATTTCCTAACCACAAGTGCAGGCAACTGTGAATGCTCTAAGGTTTTAAGAGTATGAGCTTATCTTATCCTCCAATCCAAAGCATCCTATAAATAACTGATGCATTCTTAAGGAAAATTTGAGTGCAAACAAAATATAAGAGGTGTTCTTAATAACCTTAGAACATGACAATAAAGCATCACAGTATGGCAATCCATCATGAAGAAATGAACGTCAACCATTTTTGAAGTGCAAGAGTGAAAAAGTAGTATTTGTAATTAATCAGTGCACCAGAAAAATTGGTTAAACCAGAACAGTTCATTCTTTGAGCACAACCTCTTATATAAAATTGATGCTGGCAGAAAATTTGGGAGTTTATTTTTTTAAAGATATCAATTCAATCTAAAGGGGGCCTGCTTGAAGTTTTCTTGTATTTGAAACCATGAGAAAAGTGAACAGTTCCCACCTACATTGTCTTGTTTAAAGAAGGACTGATAGCCAGAGGAATAAAATGTTATGAAATCTACAATGGTTTTTTGGTACCATCATTTATTCTGCTTAATTTCACAGTTGGAGAGGGATGATTATTCACAGAGGTTTTTAAGATCTCCTCATACAGTGAAGTGGTCTGTTTTCAAATGCATGTGAACTTATAAATTTGTTTTGTTCACATACAATGGGTACACCTGAACCTGAAAGGTAAATTGGCCTAATTTCCTAAGAGGGTTTTCTTAGTCCGTTTTGAGTCCAAATACGACAGTCTTCATTAAGTGCTTGAGAACATTTGTAAGCATTTTTATGGCTGTTCCGTTGCCCGGCACATATTTCAGAGAGACTCTTGTCACAGTTATCTCACTTCAAATTTTCTGTCCCTCCCCACGGCCTAGTATCTGGTGATGCACACTGGTTTTCATATGTTGTAGATTTTCATTTTCAGCCGTAGTGTATCAACTGCTTTTTTCTTTTCCCCTGTTCCTTGAAGCCTTGGTCTCTCTTTAATATGCTTTTATGTTCCTCACATCTAACCAGAACTATACTTGGGAAATTATGAGCATAAAATAAATGTTTTAATATATAAATAATTTAACAAAGTTTTTTCAGTTACTCAGCAAGTTTGGCCTGGACGGTGATTGGGTGGCTGCAGACAGAGTGAGGGGACTGATGGGGGCACTAATCACTGACCTTCAGTGACTATGGAGAATTGCCTGGGAAAGTATGTTCAGGAATTTCTGCAGAACATAACCTTTTATTTAATATCGACGTTTCAAAATGTATTATACTTCATAGACTGGAAAGATATAGACTACCTTCTTTTTAGTCATTGTAAGTGAAATTTCTAGGTTTTTTTCTTCTTTAGCAGATAAATGTTATCACTGGGGTAAACATTTTGAAAAGGTGTTCTATCCTTGAGATTTTACTAAAGATAGTAGTAACCTTATTGAATATTTTTCCCATTTTTTATTAGTGGTTTTACTTCAGCGTTGAACCTAAAATAAACACCATCGAAAGTGTTTGCATAAGCATTCTTAGATTTCAGCAAATCACATTAAAAATGTTTGCTAGTACACATATGATAGGAAAAGAGGATTAAACTTATTTAAGGTCATTTATAAAATGTGGATTATGTTATTAAAAATGTAAGCTAACCTACAGGATAATTTGTGTTTATAACTTGTAAAACTAACCGTATTTTAGAAAAAAAATCACAAAAACTTATCATTTTCATTTTTTGCTTTATTTCCCAGCACAGACAAGTATATTAATAACCATGTTTTTTACTTCTATAAGCAGAACTGGGTTTTATCATTATACAGAATGTCATGTGAGCAATTCTTTTAAATGAAATGCACTGGTACCTAGAATATATACTAGAATCATAACTTGTTTATAAATATTTTCACTTAATGTAAATGTGCAATGTTTCTTTTACTTTTCAATAGAAGAGTGGAACAAAATTTGGTAAATTATTCAACTGTGAATATTTTTCTATCTCACTTATCTGCTATAATTCTATTTTAATGTCTAAAAGTGTGAAAGGATAAAAAGTCTCTAAATATTCCTTCAACTTTTGGTGGTATACAATACTGTTTTTATTGGTTCATAGGTACCAAGCTTTACACAAACTGTGAAGTGCTGTGGATTTCTTTGTGAATCACCATATCTAAGCTAATGTTGTGGTGGTTTACAAAGTAATTCATAGTGCTTCACAGGTGCTTCTGCAATTGATCTGCTCCTCGAAGCTTAGGTTCACTTTATTGAGCCATTGAGAACAAGCATTCTGTTTTATAAAAGGTCAAGATATCCCTAGTGAATATAATATAGAATTCTCTCATTGGATGCTTAAAATTAGCAATGGTCAAAACTATGTCAAATTCCCAGAAATTATGGTAACTTTACCTAAATACATATGTTTTACATAGTTGATCTGTCTTGTTCTTTTTCTGAAAAGTCTATCCTGTTCTTTTTTTATAAGTGATTTATAATAGTTATTGGTTGGAAAATATGACACATCAGAAACAGATCCATCGAATTTAGCACGGCAAAAATCATAAATATATCATTTTGATATTTAAAGATTTTTACTTTTATTTGGATTATTTATGTATTCCAATCTGATTACAATACATAAAGTTTATGCCTAATGAATGTATTAATTAAATTTTCTGCTGAATGATCAAGATTTGTAATATCATTACTATGCAGTGGATTTGTCAATAATTAAAATTTAATTTTGTTCATACTGGAAATATGTTGTTGTGGGCAAATACCCACAATGTGTAAAATACCCTTAATGTTTAAAATCATACAGTATATTAAGATAGATATTCTTGCAACATTTATTTCTAGTTATTCTCTGGGGAATCAGTTTCTATGGTCTCATTTTATGATAGAAAACATCGAGTAACCTTTATAGGAACACAAAGCCTCATTAGCTGCTGGAATATTAATTACTAAGTTAATTTGAACTTTGTGAACATTTTCATCATTATGATGAATTTGTCTGATGGATTTCTGAATCATCAATGAAATCAGTGGTAGTTAATAGTTTTAATAAACAATTCAGACTCCAAATAGTCTTTTTTTAAATACTGTCATGGAACTCAGAACCTTCCACTTGAGAGACATGTGCAATGCCACTGAGCTAAATACCCGGCCTTTCCAATTAATAATTTTGATTTTAGCATATTCTTTTCACTTACAGGGCCAGAACTTAGGATTTATCTAGAAAATTTATAACCTTTTATTTTTTAAGAGACACAGCTATACTCCTAAGTGTTAAGGATAGAGTTTTCTGAAATTCTTCTGAATCATCTTTAAATAATCTTCCTGTAATCCTCATGACTTTATTTTTGTCCTGTTATGTTGAAGTTATGCATGTACTCTATAAGGTTGGGTGTTTTAAATAAATTATCATATTAAATCATTAAGCCCTTCTGCTTCATACATATATATATATATATGTATGTA
>NW_022900948.1:7417873-7421413 GCF_012274545.1 Fukomys damarensis | reverse complement strand
TATGTATATATATATATATATATATATATATATATGCCCAAAAGGATGACTCAATATATATACTTTTAACTTTAAAATATCCTTATACAAATATTGTTAGAAAAACTACAGAATTATCTTTCTATACTAAGTTTAAAATATGAATCAAATCTGTTATTCTATTTTTTTTGTCTTTAATTCATTAACATGTATAATTACCATTCCTTCTCCCAAAATGTGTACAGTTATGTCCTTTTTTCTCATAGGACTGTTGCATTCATAAGTCAGCTCTTCATGGTTTCTGGGTTTTTCAGTGCTTCTGGTGGGAGCTACACAGCTAGTAGGTAGATACAGGCAGGGGATTCTGAGAAGACAGGTTTATAAGATCCACTTGTACTAGAGCACTCTGATATTTCGGCTTTATAGTAGGAGGCAACTGTAATATTTTCTCTGAGCTAAAGTTTATGTTTTTAATGACAATATTTGAAATGCTGATATATCAATATAGAAGCAAGTCACACTGTTTTCTTTTTTATAGTTTTTAAAAATTTATTGAAGCTAAAATGGAGTTCTTCAGCATTGCCTCCTAATCATGCAGCTGCACCCTATATCATAATTCTAATGTTAAATTGTTTCTATTTATTTTAACCTAACAGTGTTTTCCTATTCTTCAGATAGATAAATTCAAAGCTTACAAACAATATATTAATTCTGAATGCAGTTTCTCAGCAGAATATATACTCAAAATAGATTTTTCTCACTCCTACTTGAGACAGTGATAGGCTCAAAATCTTCCAAACTTTTGTGAGAACGATATAAGAATAAATATTTTTTAAATGTTTGTGTTAGCAGGGTTTTCCAGGAAAACAGAACCAATTAGATTTTATGTATATAGGAGTCTATTTTAAGATGCTGTTCCTAAAGTTGTCGAGGCACTGCAAGTCCAATATTCATGGGACAGGCCAGCAGGCGGGAGACTTGGAGTTGTATCCAAATGCAATCTGTTGCTAGAATTCTTTCTTGCTCCAGGAAGGTCAGTCTTTGTTTTATTAAGGTCTTCAATGGTATGTGAAGCCTGATCACACTATGGAGGGTAAAGTGCTATAGTTCATTGATGTAGATGTTATTCTTATCCAAAATATCACTTTACAGAAATATCCAGAATAATGTTTGACCAGATATTTGGACACAATGGTGCAGCCAAGTTGACCAATTTAACTATCATAATGAAAATTGAGAATGTTATTTTTACAAAAGCTTAAATTTTTAACTTTAAAACAGAAATCAGTGTTTCTCCTGATTGTCTTTTTGTTTTGCTTTTTATCTTGTTTATTTGTGTAGTTTTTTGAGGCAAGGTTTCATTATATAGGTAGTCCAGTGACCTTAAACTCACAGTATAGTCCAGGACTAACCCTCAAACACGTGCTGATCCTCCTCCCTCAGCCTCCCAAGTACTGGGATTACAGGCATGCACCAGCATGCCTGGCCCTCATAACATTATCCTAATTATTTTTGACAACAGATCTCTGGTATGTGAAGATTTATATATTTGTATGTTATTGAATGTACTGATGGATCATTTAGTTTATGAACATTTCTTTGGATATATTTGCAGTTAAAACATTTGTGATCTCAAAGAATTGTAGAAATATTTGAAACCTAGGAATATTTTATTAAATGTGTGAATTATATTTTATACAATTTCAATATTTTTAGTAAATGCATGAATTTTTAAAAACTTTTCTATTATATCCTTTCCATATTAATACAATTATCTATGTATATGTTTCTTACAGTACCTGATATACTGTAGGAACCAAATAAATATTAGCTAAATGAGTGAATGCATTAATGGAATTCAAATATTACTATTGTTAAAAATGAATTTTCTCAGTGGTCAAATGCAGATTAAAAGCAGTTTTTGCTATTTGATTTTTCTGTGACTTAGGTAAAAGATATCCTACTATATATATTGAACTAATGGAAAAATTCCAACATAAATAAAGCAACCATGCATTTTATCCAAAAAAGTAATGAAAGGAGAAATAAAGCAGTGAATCTTACCAGTGTAGGTGAATGTATCAAATGTAAGTGAAGCACATAGAGAAAGGGAGTTATTATCAGTGTATGAGTTTTTAAAAGTTCCAGTTCATTTGAATGCTTACTTTAAAAAGTACTTTAGCTGAATTACTCAAATTCTGAAGATATTAGCTGTGTACTAATTAGCAGTTAGCAGAATATCAACCTTTTATTTTCATGTGGGTATACTTAAGTGGTGTAACTGAGCAGCACTGTAATCAGTGTCCTAATTTCATCTCCTTGAGAGACTGTACTTTTACAGCCCGTTCCCCAAATAATAATTAGAGAAGTAAATTAAATCTCAGCAGTTCTGCTTTAGAAAATGATGTGGTGAACCATAAGCAAAAAGAGGAATTGGGAAAAGTAAACAAGTTTTCTTTAGGAAAGAAACTGTGATTTTAAGAGATCTTTTTTTTTTTTTCAAGTTCTTTACTTATGTCACTCATCTAAATCTCTAAATTGAATATTACTGCTCTCTTGTACAGATGAAAGACTCAAAGTGCCCCAATTTGAAGTATTTGCTTTATGTTTTGATATACTACCTTTCTGCCAATATTCAGTAGTCATATCCATGAAGCTTTAAAACATACGAGGGAGGCTATGGGAAATGTGCAAAAAATAACCAAGATATGTCAGGTAAAGGTACAAGATTTCAATAATGAATGCAACTGTACTGTATATCTAAAATGTATCAATAAACATATTTTTAAAAAGAAACTTCTAGGGTAGAAAAAAATCACTAAAGGTATATTGAGAAAATATTCCTCTTTTCTCCTGATACCAACAGATTCCTTTTTCAAATGTGTAGTTCACTGGAAGGAAACTAACTTCTCAATTTTATGTGAAATGGGATATGAAATACGGTAATTTTCTGAATTTTCTATAAACACACTCAAATATCTACAAGTAATATAATTAGGCAGATGGGGATTTGCATGTGAGGTAGATGTGTTAACCTCAGATAACCATTATGGTAGTTAAATTTAAATACTAGTTTTCCATAGCCAGGTGATATTAGAATTTCAGAATCTGCAAAACAGAAGCAGAAATGGAGTCCTTTGATCAGTAGCAGGTAAACCAAATAGGTATGCTGGGGAGCTGAGAGGAGAGAAGAGCTCTGGAATGAGTGGTTCTAGGGTAGCAAGTTGATTTATCAGACATTAGAACAATTAGATCATTGTAGTAGGGAGCATATACGAATTTATAGGATTACACGATTGTATAATTGAAAATTTTTTCCCAGTTGATTCTTAGATATTTATCCACCTGAGAACCACTGAACTAAAATTTTGTAAGGACACAAATCTTTAAAAAATGTTAAAGAAAAAATAAAATAAAAGAGCTGGGCGTGGTGCACACGCCTGTAATCCCAGCACTCGGGAGGCTGAGGCAGGAGGATTGCTGTTAGTTCGAGACCAGCCTGGGCTACATAGTGAGTTCCAGGGCAGTCTCAACTACATAGTGAGACCCCGTCTCAAAAAG
>NW_022900948.1:7409969-7417691 GCF_012274545.1 Fukomys damarensis | reverse complement strand
AAAAAAAAAAAAAAAAACGTTAAAGAAGAATAGGAAACCATAAAGTCAGGATGAAATTACATAAAAACAGAGGAGGAAAATCTTTAGGACTGAGATTAAAAAGCATCTTTCACTTTTTAAAGGCATAGTTACCATGGAATCATAGCACCATAGCAGAGGGCAGGGCCTAAGTGACTGAGGTACCAGTTTGGAGCTCAGGTTTACAAAGAATCTCTCTATCAACAAAAGTGCATATGACTCTTTCATTATTCAGGGCTAAGAATCCAGAGATCAAATAGAAAAAATTATCTAGAACAGTGTTATACAATAGCAGTACAATATAAGTCACTTAAGATATCTAAGTTTCTATTTTAAAATTAAATTAAAACATTAAAAAGAGGGAAAAGGAAGAAGTAAAAAAAAATTAATATATTTTGTCATTATATTCATGTTATTGTTATCTCAAAAGGAGTTAATGTAAAAAATAATGGACTAGCTTGTAATGCCTTTATTTGTTGTCCCTAAGTCTTTAGGATTTGATATGTATATATTGTGTACTTCTACCATATTTGTTTGGACCAGGTGTAAATCACTTGGTCAAAAGTTGTATGTGGTTAATAGCTATGGCATTATGCAGTGTGATCTATAGAATGCACTGAAATTGCATTTAAATACATATGTAACTGAAGCTACTTTGACAATCTTCCTAAAATAGTACCTGGTAAAGTAGTACGTGGTAGGAAATAGTGGTTAGAAACTTGGGTTATTGAATCAGCCTGCATAGGTTGCTTAATTCTATTACTGAATAGTTGTGTGGTAGCCCAGTGTGATCACATGTTATGCAACAGTTTGCTTGTCTGTAAAAGAGAAAATAGTATTTTTCTCATTTGTCATGAATATTATTTAGAGTAATGTAAAATAATGACTTAATTATACTTAGAAAATAATAAAATCTCAAAATACATAAATTATGGCTTTTTATTCTTGTATCCTAGCTTTTGTTGGAATCTCTTAAGATTAAATTCTAGACTCCTTTGTTTTTTCTAGGAAACAGTTTATTACGAGGCCTTCAGTTCTCATCTCTAAAAATTCACTGATTTTTGTATGGATCTTTGACTTTTTATTCCCATACATCAACAGCAAATACCATCCTAAAAGTACTACTTGGATCACTCAGAAGTATCTCAATATCTTTATATTAAAACTAGAATTCTCAGTTACTTCCCATGAACTCTACACATTGTCAAATAAATGAACAAAAGGAGATCGTCTTTTTTGCAACAGAAATCAAAGTCCAAATCCAAGGACAAACCTGAAATTTAGAGATCATCCTTGATTTGCTACCTTCCACCTACCGTCGCAGTCTTATCAAATAATTTCCTCTAAAATTCTTAAATGTATCATATCTGCATGCCTGCCGTTAGAGCCTATCCATGTCTGTATCCCTGCTTCTAAGATGTTGTGGCACCCTCCTAAGTGACCTGTTCTCATCAAACTCAAGTGTCATTATTTTATTCCTTTTTCTTTAAAAAGCTTCAGTAATTTCTCATATGCTCAAAAGTTAGGGACTAAATTATTTTATGTGATCCAAAATTTAGCATCACCTACTTTCAGTTCTTTTCTGGGCTGTAGTAACAGTGATTCACTACTAGTTTTTTATGCTCCTGTGTGTCACAATGTTTGCCATAGTTAAAGCATGCATTCAGAATTCTCTTTTCTCCCTGGTTGCCATACTTCAGTCAGTAGTTCCTGTATCACCTCTTTGGGGCAGTCCATTTAAATCTCTGACTTCTTCTGTCATAGCACATAAAGCACTATAGCTTCGTGAGAAAAACGACCTTTTTTTCATTTTATCACTGTTTTAGTTTCATCGTGAAATATAGTTCCTGCTGTATAGGGTATGCTTAATACATACTTGGAAAGAGCATCAAGAACTAGAAAATATTAGAATGGAGACAAAATGCAACATCTTCATAGAAAGGACAACCCTTTCATTATTGAGACAAAATTCTCTTTCCCTGAGATAATGCTAGCAGAGGACTGTGACTATTACTGTTACCACTACACCTCCTATTCATTGAAGTTGCTGTACTTCATGACCCAACTTCATTCTCAAAGTGTAGCAGGAACTGTTTCATAGCTCTTGATCTATCTCCAAGTAACCATCTTAGGAATTTCTGCTTCTTGGTTATCTTGTTTTTATTCTGATCAAGGTCCAAAAGAGAATGTTTTAAATCTGCTTCTGACTAGGGTCCTTCTGTGCAGTCCAACTGGAAAGCTAACGTATGGCTACAGGCAAGAATAGTGAGAGATGGGAGGAGGAACCCAGGAGGTTGATCTCTAAATTCTCAGAGCAAACTAGAGTTCCCTTAACCAGCCTGGGACCACAGACTCAATAGATGGCATCTGGGACAAATGATGCCTGGTGCAGCTGCAGGCATCTAGGTTAAAAGAACTTGACAAATTCTTCTTCTCATGGAAGGGTAAAAGTTAAAGGAATTGCTTGTGTTTGTCTATGACACCCATCACATTACATTTACAATAGCATATGCGTAAATCCTTAACTTGCAGCAGTGAGAGGAAAGATTTGAATAACTGAAATGCACAAAGATGAATAGCATACACTCAATTTATATATATTACATAAACTAACTGGTCATTTAACATTCATGGAGCTTAAGGGTAAATGTGGAGTATTTGCATCTTGCAAAGACTGAGTCATATATTGATGATAAAAGCAAAATGTACATAGCAGATGGGTTTTGTTTTAGAAAGGGTTAATCTACTGCCACGTTTTTATTACTGCAGATTCCAACACTGTATTAAAGGTTGCTGTTTTCAAAAATCCATTTGCCTGTATTCTAAATCCTATAAGAGTGTGCCCTCTCCATCTTATTTCATTGGTGCAGTTTGCAATTTTCTGCTTCCTATTCTCTGCCTTGGAGCATCTCAAATAGGCTGCATCAGGGCAATCAGACATCTTTAAAACCACCTTAGAAAACAGGCAGTGATAAGGAAGGACACCCCTTAGAGAGCTACTGTTTATCTATCTCTGAAGGAAATGTGAGACTGTGCAACCAGTCTGGAGCATAAGTTTGTATTTTAATATCATTCCTGACTCCGTGGTAATTATAGATTAAAACAGAGAATTACTTAACATACCCTCATTTTGCCTCTGCATTCATTTGGAAGTAAAGTTCTATTTGAAATTTAATTTTTTTTAATGTTTGGGAAGCAGTTTTCTATTATTGGCTCAACTATGTGACTCTGTTAAGTTATTTGTGCCAGAGAACATAATGTTGAATTTGCAAGTGTTAGCAACCAACAGTTCTCTTTGGTATTCAACAGCTTTGAAATTCTAGGATTTGAATATGCCGATATTCATTCTTGTTTTTAGTTAGAAAAGTTGCCACGTTATGTAGATTTTGAGTGGTGAAAACCTGTGGAATCCTTTCACATACAAAATTTTATTTTAAAAATCCTGAATCACAAGATAGGGACTACAAGCTAAAGACATAACTTTATTTATGTTTGTACATTTAAATACTGAAGGAAGCCAATGGATCCTACCTACCTATTTTCATCAAAGCTCATGAAATTGTGTTGTAACTGTTGAAATTCTATTTATGAGTGACTATTTTCAACTTATAGATTACGTATAGCCTCATGGCAATGACATTAAAACACAAGCATGCTTTCCCTAAGTACTAGTTTTCCTGCTTTGTAGTCTTTCACGCTATGTCATAGTTGTCTGATAATATGTGTGTGCTGAGAACTAGGTATCATAACTTAAAGTTTTTTTGTAGATGTAGTCTTCCTCTGCATTCGCATAACCAAGACCTGTATATTTTACCCTTGAAATTTTTCTCTTTATTTCTTTTCCCCTATCCTTGTGATGGTTCAGGCTTAACGTCTACATTCTTACCATATTTTCATTACTGTTGACTCAATTTCTACGTTCTGCTCACCTCACATAATGTACTGTAGCACCAGAATCATACCTGCATTGCGTCAAGGATTTCTCTCATTTGAGAAAAACTAACTTATGCCAATTATCTCTTAATGAATACCTAGGCTGCTCCATAATGCCAACATCACTTTTCATTTGTTTGTCTTTCCTCTTTTTTGAAAGAGAAAACTGTGGTCATTTTGTACTGTTGGGAAATTATGAGATATTGATTTAAACCACTGATGTCTTTGGAGCAGGTGTTCCTGATCACTAAATTGCATTGCATCCTAATCCTTAGCTACCTAGTTGCTTTGTCTTTGATATTTGGCAACTATTTTATTTCTTAATAATATACTATGAAATGAGCTTTTAACTTACTTTAGTATTGGATGAGTAATTCTTCTATAAATGTGTTCAAGCTTGTAAAACTAAAGATAAGACACAAGTGTGCATATGTGCATAGCTAATACTCAGTGGAGTTTTAAAGTATCGTGTTAGAGGTCTCCAGCCCAGCTTTCTAATCCCCATAGAGAATCTCTCTGCACTACCCAGTGCATAAAGATGTGGAAACCCTTAATGAAAATTTAAATTGTGCCAGGGATTTAGCTCAGTGGTGCTTCCACCTGCCTCACAAGTGCAAGGACCCGAGTTTGATCTCCAGTACCACACACAAAAAAAAAGATAAAAGAACATTTAAATTGAACATTATTTAGAAACAAATTGTTATGTTAGCAACAAGGTGCATTTATCAAATGTGCACAGGAGTAAGAGCTGGTAGCCTGGTTCCAGGTCTGCCACCAGTCCTTACTGTCTGTTAATCCAGCTTCCTCTTCTGAGAAACAGAGATACAATTCCAGCCTTGGCCACTACATGTACAAGTAGTGCAATCATTCATAATATGGACAAGCTCGGTTAAGCAGAGGAGACTTTGTAAATTAACATTTCTATTGTTTTTGGAGTTACAGAAAATTTTAATTATAAGCTGAGGACTGCCTTTTAGATTATTATTATTAACACATTAATTATGCAAATTATTTTGATTCATTGTGATATCTTCATATATGTATTCATCATACTGTTATAGAGAAGTAGCTCCCAACCTATTAGATGTGCCAAATTAGTGTCTCGTGGCTCTAAAGAATGGACTTGAAGGCAAAGGGGGTTAAGAATAGGAAAAATTTGTTATGAGAAAGCTCTTACAAGGCAGGAGGAGTCCCAAAATTGTGCTGCTACTGAGGCTTTAGGTTGCCCCTGAGCCTCTTTTTCTAGTTGTTTTTATACAACAAAATTACATGACAGGTTACCTGGATCAAATTATAGCCAACCTATAGGATTACAAGTACAGTCTCTTAGCAGAAAAACAAGGAACATAGCAAAGATACAGTGCAGAAGAACAAAGCCTTCTGAAAGGGGTAAAAGTGAGGTTCAGAGTCTTCAATTCTTCCCTATGTTTGTTACATTGTTCAGGCTTAATAGACTCCATGGTGCTAGTTATAGCACAGCTTTGAGCTGTTGTTTGTCTCTGAGGAGTCTTGCAGGCCTCACGGTTGTGTCTCAATCTTGGGGCTTACTTTCTATGAACCCAGCCCTCAGCCGTAGGACTGGTTTGCCTCATTTCTGTTCTGACTCTATCTTGGGCCTGGTGACTTTCTAGCTGCCTGTTAATCTCTACCAAGCTGCAAGAACACATTGATCATGTACATCCACTCTTCTACCCATGGTCCCTACTCTGCTGCCTCCTCCCGGGACCCTTTCTAGTTCCTAGAAATCCCTCTTCATTTTTGTCTGTCCCCTCTTCCATAAGCCAACTCTAGTGACTACTGTTTCCTTCCATCACTCCAGATTGATGTACTAATTTCCCTAAATCAGAGAGAACATGTGATATTTGTCTTTCTATGTTTGGCTTGTATAACAGAATATAATGTACTCCATTTCTGTCTTGGTTGTTGTAAGTTACAGGATTTCATTATTTTTTGGCTGAGTAGTATTCCACTGTGATAAAAATCTACCACATTTTCTTTATCTGCTGCAGTTGTGGCAAGCCTGTGGCACATGTTATTCTGTTTTTCTTTTAAGCTAAAAGATGATAATGTATAAATTGTTTTTCTAAACTAAAACCTCTAGTGTTCAGATTTAATTGCAGTGCTGGCCCTTTGTGATAATGAAGTGGGTTTTGGGATGCATTTTGGGTGCTTAGTCTCTAAAAGGTTCACCATCACCGATGTAGTGATTCACTAAGCAATATTTACACTGATTCCATAATTTACCTAACGTGAATAGTGCTGAAATAAATATCAGGGTGTAAGAATTTTTTAGTATAAATACTTTATTTCCTTTTGTTATATGCCCAGTATTGAAATTATGAGATGATATGGAAGTTCTATTTTTAGTATTTTGAGGAATCTACAAACCATTTTCCATAGTGGGTGTATGGATTACATTCCTACCAGCAATCTATGAGTTCCTTTTTCTCCAAATTATTCTTAGCATTTTTTTCTTGTCTTTTGGATGATAGCTATTATAGCAATGGTGAGATGTTTCATAGTGTTGTTGAATTGCATTTTTTGAGCTTATTCTTAAGATAAAAGTTAGACAACTGACTGGTAGAAGAAAGGTATATAGAAACAATCCCTCTTGCTTCATCTTGAAGTGGAAGGTATCAACTAATACAGAAAAATTAACCTCAAATTAGCAATTATAGTAGACACATTTTCTTGGGCCTAAATATTTTAGTTATCATAATTTTTTTCAATTAGGTAGTATCTTCACAGTATTAGTGATTAAAGTTATTTTATTTAGCCTTCCCCAAGACAGAAGCTCAATATGGATGGAATTACATTTGTGAATAACCTCTCCTTTTTATTATATGTGTAATCACATATTTTTATTAAAATGTTAATTCATTTAAAATAATTAAAAGTAGCATAGTTTATTGTAACAGTGTTCTATTGGTTTTAAAAACTAGAAATGATGTGGGCTGTTTTTAATGTATTTTTCATTCTATGAGTGAGTGTCAGGACAACCTATTTCAAGAAGGGTGCTTGTTGAATATATGTATTAAGTAAGGTTATATTAGAATGACCATGGTATTATGTCACATATAAAGTTCAGAAATAGTACATATAGTCCACTGGGTTAACAGACTACACTCAGGTTGTAGGCAAATTCATAGCCTCTCACCCATGTCTTAATCTTTGTATTCTGTGAAAATGTTCCTGTATATGTCAAAGACTTGAAGTTGCAGATGAGTTTAAAGTTGCTTATCACTTTGCATTAAAATAAAACCTGGATTATCTGCTTAGACCCAGAAAAATCAAAAGGGGTTCTAAAAGTAAAAAGGACCAGAAGACATAAAAACAGAAGGACAGGAAGTGTGGAAAAAAAAAGTTGTGTACCATTACTGACTTTGAAGGTAAAGGAAGGGACCATTACTTAAGGAATATGAGGAAACTTTAGAAGCTTACATTTGAGTAAAACAATGAATTGTGTTCTAGGACCTACAAAAACAAATAAAGTCTTGTCAGTTCCTCGATTTTAGCCCAGTGAGATTCAGTTCAAATTTTACTTCCAGAGATAGAAAGTAATAAGTTCATGTTGTTTAAGCCAATAGATGTGGTGATTTATCAAAGTAATGAAAATGAATGCAGAAAGTAAGGCATAGGTTCACATTTTGTTATTTCAGAATTCTCAATATAACTGCTGTAGAAGATGTCATTAGCTTTGGACTGCTCAGTATTTTGATTTTGTTTGTTTGTTATTGTGTGTTTTTTTTTTTTTTTTTTTTTTTTTTTTTT
>NW_022900948.1:7390231-7409896 GCF_012274545.1 Fukomys damarensis | reverse complement strand
TTTTTTTTTTTTTTTTTTTGGTTATTTTTTGGTGGTGGTGGTGTGGGGCAGGGGCATTGATACCCTTTCTAATCTTATTCAGAGAAGTTGCCATTTTGTGTGGGTAAACTAATGGCTTAGCTGGGAAAACATATATTAGATGTGATGGAAAAATGTAGCCAATGATTAATTACAAAACATTATTACAGTAAAAGATATATTGTGATGAATTGCCTTCAAACTGCTCTCTCTCACTTAAACATCCCATCATCCCATCATTCTTGCCACTTTCCAAAGCACTTCTGGACCTCCTCTTTCCTAACTACATTTAGTTGCACTGTTGTGGCTGCTGCAGTGTCCTGAATGGATTACAAATATATAATTGTTATTTTTATTAGGAGAAGCAGATCTCTTGGTGCTCAATCTGGTGAGTGAGGTGGATGAAGATCCTGTTCTTCCCTTATATGGCGCTTATCAGCAGCCCTCACCATATATCTGATCATACCTCATAAAGACATGTTAAGTGTACACACACAACTTTCCATTTATTGCAGTAAGCACTTGTGGGGAGTGACTGTTATGAACCACTTACTCTGTCTGATACATGCAGAAAATTGACATATTGGCGATAATTTCTTCTGTAGTTGATAATTTCCTCTTCTCACAGCCAGAGATACATTGGCTGTCTCTACTGAGACAATAGCATGAAAAGGAATTTTATTAGTTAGACTACAGTAGGTTATGACAAAGATATAAACAACTCTACAGCATCAGTTTATTTCACAATCAAACTATATATCCCAGGGTTGTGGACACTACTAGCAAGCTTGTTCTTATTAACCCTGCCGAGACTGAGAATGGTTGATAAGCACTCTATTTTCTGGAACATTAGTGCTTATAGTAGAGATTATGTAGACAGGGGATCCAGACCTTTTAGGAACCAGGCTACACAGCAAGAGATAAGTAACAAGCACATCTTCAGCATACAGCCACTTCTCATCACTCACATTTCCGCCTGAGCTTTGCTTCTTGCCTGCTCAGCAGCAGCGCTGGATTCTCTTAGCAGCCGAAATCCTACTGTGGACTGCACAGGAGGGATCTAAGTTGTACACTCCTTATGAGAATCTAATGTGTGAAGATCTGAGGTGCATATGAAGCAATGCCGTAGTGGTGGGGAACTGCAAATGTAACTGTACAGGGACCATGATAATAAATTGCTTGATGACTTGTATCAAAAACCTATCCTCAAGTGGCAATGACAAGCTGCATCTGGTGGCAGCCTTTATAGTGGGAAGTGAGTTGATGAACTTAAATTATGCAGCTGCATCTGGTGGCGGGTTTTAAGTCAGACTGACACTTATTTTAGTCTATAAATATCCTATCCATTATTTTATTTACCACTTCTATCTGGGCCTCTCTCCCACACTTTTTTCTTGCCTCAGTTTTGGTAAACTCATAAGCTAATCCTAGCCAAAATGAGTTTAAAAAAATACCACTGGAGAGCTTTTCTGAAATCAGAAGACCATTGAAGAGACAGCAGAATATTCTAAGCCAGCTAACAATAAGAAAGCTGCATTTAAAATAAAATGCCAATAGTCTTACTTGCATTAAAGGTTTTGTTGGAACAGGTGATTAACATTGTCCAAGACCATTTTGCATAATATATGACCAGCTGTCCAAGATAATGAAGAAACCTTCAAAACTGTGTTGTTTCATGGAGAACAAGTACCTTGCACTGATATACAAAGCTTCAAAGTTTTTAAAAAGAAAAAAACGTAAACACAGTGAATAGAAGATATTATTGAAAGCCACCACTTCAACAAATGTGTATGCCCTGAGAGTAACTTACTTGGAAGCTAACCGCATTGCTAAAATTAAGAAACCCTTTACTATTGGTTTGAGTATCAATCTTGTCTGTTTCTGAGGACAGCTGTCATGAATTTTTAGGAGAAACTAAATTTCAAAAGGTGGCACATATTTCTTTTTTGGCCAGCGCCAAAACTAGATGAACTGATGAAATGTGTTAACAAAATATTAAGGCACAGATGTCAGAATCTATGAGTCACGTGATACGAAAGGCACTTTGACAAGTCTAAAAACACTGACAACAAGACACTAATGCTTGTTTTTGTACAACATATTTTGGGGAGGATATTTTATATATACTAGTGTTATCAACCAATAGTTCTACAGTTGTAGAACTATTCAAGTCTTTAAGTGATTATGTATCAAGAAAACTGAATTGATGTCAGTTTATGCACAGATGGAGTAGCTGTTGTGATGGGACAAGTTTCTGGTTTCACTTCTTGGGTCAAAAGGTTATTTCTGAATGTGAGTCTGTGCATTTCCATAGAGTAATTATGGCTATCTGAGAAATATCTTACTAGTATTTTGCAGTATGTGATTATAATTGTCAATTTAAACTACATGCCCTTACCTCACATCTGTTTGTGCATCTCTGCAAAGAGATGGGCATAAAGCACATACATCTTCTCTTTTATACATAGTGAGATGGCTTTCTAAAGGTAGGTCACTGGCCAGAGTTTTTGAGTCATCAGAACCACTACTGAGATTTTAGAAACAGCACTGTCAGCACATTTCAGTAACATAGAATCAGTTACAACATTATTTTTCCTGTGTGACATATTCAGTCTGCTCATTGAATTGAAACTGTCAGGGAAAGGGAGGACAACTGTGTTCAAGTCATCAGAAAAGGGGGATGCAACCATATACTTCACAGAACTTGAGAAAACAAGGCAAAAATTCATTTGGACTAGAAGGGTCCTAGAGTAGCAAAAGCCATTCTAGGCAACAGATACATGACAGGGGGTCTCACAATCCCAAGCTTGAAATCGCACTACAATGCCACTGTGATAAAAACAGTATGGTACTGGCCAAGAAACAGACCTGAGGATCCATGGAATAGATTAGAAAATGCAGAAACAACTCCATACATACATCTTTGACAAAGGAGCCAATCATCTTCAGCGGAGGAAAGATAGCCTCTTCAATAAATTGTGTTGGAAAAACTGGATTTCCACCTGCCAAAGATTAAAACAAGACCCCTATCTTTCACCATGCACTAAAATAAAATTGAAGTGGATTAAAGATCAAAATATTAAAACAAAAACACCAAATTTGCTACAAGATAAGTTAGGTAGAACTCTCAAAGACATTGGCATAAGACTTTATGAACAAATCTTAAGTAGCACAGGAACTAGCACAAAGAATAAACAACTGGGATCTCATCTTACTAAAAAAGCTTCTGCACTGAAAGAGAAACCATCAGCAGAGCTAAGAGACAACCTACAATGTGGGAAAAAATTTTTACCAACTGCTCCTCAGACAAAGGTCTACTAACTAGACTATATAGAGAACTCAAAAAAGTCAGACCCCCGAATATAAAGACCCAATTCAAAAATGGGCATCTGAAATGAACAAACATTTCTCAAAGAAGTAAAAGCAGCAAATAAATGGATGAAAAAATGTTCCACATCACTGGTCATTCAAGAGATGCAGATAAAACAACATTGAGATTCTGCCTCACCCCAGAAAGAATAGCTGCTATCAAGAAATCAAGCAACAACAAATGTTGTTGGGGTGTAGGGAGAAAGAAACCCTTCTTCATTGTTGGTGGGAGTGTAGCAACCACCATGGAAATCAATATGGAGATACCTTAAACAACTAGGATTAGAAGTCCCATCTATTTCTCTGCTAGGTATCTTCCCCAAAGAATTGAAAGAATCATAACACAGTGATAAATGCTCAACCATGTTTATAGCGACACAGTTTGTAATAGCTAAAACTTGGAAGCAACCCAATTGCCCATCAGTTGGCAACTGGATAAAGATTTTATTTGTTTTGTTTTTTTTTTATAAAATGGAGTACTACTCAGCCATAATGAACAAGAAACTAGAGACATCTATAGCTAAGTGGATGCACATTGAGGCCATACTCCTAAGTGAAAGAAAAAATATACATATGTGCAAATACTGACTAGTTTCTCTGGTGTGAAAAACTAAGTGTAAATAAGGTTGAAATTGTATAATTGATAATGTGAAATAGGAAGAAAAGGGCTAAAGGAGCAGAGGATGTAGGAAAGGTAGGGGAAAGGAAATAAGGGAAAAGAAAAAATCCGAGAAATGGAAATAAACTCTTTATAAATAGGGAAGGGTAGAGGGGTTGAAGGCAGGGCTGGGGAATGGGGAAAAAATAAGAACCAAGATACATCATGTAAAGGTACATGATCCCAGTGATGAATGTAACTGTACTATATACCAAAAAGTAAAAATGGAAACAAAAGACAAGAAAAAAGGGCTTCATTCAAAGCCAAACGGAATTATGAGAGTTTCAAGTGAACACTGGGATTTTTCACTTGTTTGAAAATATATCAGAGACTTTGAAAGAGACTGAACCAGGGCCAGATGCTGCATGGTCACCTATCTTAGCTTTCAAAAGAAAGTGAACATTGATTTCCAATTATAAAAGACCACCAAACTTTAACAAAAAAGACCACCAACTTGAGAAAGAGTTGATCCACAGCTCATCTGTGAACAGGTAGAAGAGGCCATCATAGAAGAGGATTTCTTGAGACTGCACACGATGGTGGCCTTAAAAGTATTTCTGAGATAACTTCAAACCTCCAAAGATTCTGGGTTAAAGTCAAGGACGAATATGCTGAGACTGCTACAAAAGCACTAAAAAGTGGTACCATTCCAACATTCTGTCTTTGTGAAGAATAGATTTTTTTTTTCAGTGATAGCATCCAAATGAAATCACAGAATGGGCTGTACATAAGCAATGCACTTTGTCTCCCATCACCCCTAGAGGGGACCTTCTAGTTGCAGGAAAATAAACTCATGGCTCTCATTGCTTCTATGCTATGGTGAGCTTCACAATTATTTCATATGTTGTAATAGTAGAAATAAAATGCACAACAAATATAATGCACTTGACGTATCACCATGTTCCACCCCTTTCCTTGTTCCATGGAAAACTTGTCTTCCATGAAACTAGTTCTTGGTGCCACAAAGGTTAGGGACTGCTGCAGTAAAATAGAACTAGAGGTTTCAGTGTAGTTCTCCCATTATGTCAATTTTGTCCAAATTTTATTGAATACAAATAGTTTCATAGACCAGTTCCAATTCAAGAGTAAATGGCTAAGAGAGACTACTCAAGAAGAGGTTGCCAAATAATCAGTATATTTACCCAGAAAAACTTAAGAACTACCATAGATACCGACCTGCTAAGTTAACCAGGAGTTTATATTTTTCAGTCTCCTCTCAGTTGTGTCTTTTTTAAGAAAGAATTTAATGTTTTATTTTGATATAATACATGTAGATATTAATAAAAAGTAGAAAAGCTATTCTATGAAAAATAATTTTAACAAAAATGATGAGAATAATAATGGTAGATACAGTGTATATCATAATCTAAAAAGAATATGTTTTCATTTGCTAATTTCTCAGCTCATTTCCTAATAATATGTTTTTTTTGCCTGAAACATTTTAAGCACTCACAACGTATATCACATTTTGTATAATTTTGAGCAAATTCTTCCTATTTCACCATACATTTATTCTTTTTCTTTTTTTTTTCCACTTTCAGTTTCTCACACTAGAGAAACAATGCAGTATTTCACTTAAGAATATGTTTCTGAAGGTGCATACATTTACCAAGAAATGTCTCAAGCATATCCTTCTTTATGGCTGAATAGTACAGTTATATATGCGCACCCATGTTTATAGTGGTACCTTTTGTAGTAGGTAAGTCTTGGAAACAATGCACATGCCCATCAACTGATGAATGGGAACAAAACGGTGTGTTTTCTTTACAGCTGTGTCTTGCCACCTAAATATTATTGGTACTATGGCCTTAGCTACTGCCACAACAGAATTTCTAGATTTTATCATTCACTGTACTTTTTAAAGTTGCTGATGTTGCACTTTTCTACCTGGCTTATTGCTATTTTGAAATTTCTGGCGGAATGCCTCCTATATTGTGCCTTATAATTATAACAAGAAAGAAAGGTAAAAAAAACCACTGTCTACTTAATGAAGTATATATTCCTTTTAAAGAAAGAGTTGTTTAAAGAGCAACTGTACATTTTGTAAGTGCTCCTTCATTCACGAAGTAGGCATTTGCCAAATTTGGTCCTTGTACCTGGCAATATGCTATGTTCTGAGTGTTAGGAAAGACATTATATAATTAGAATTGTAAATCACAAAACTCTGTTCAGTTGGCTGAAGCTGCCTCTGTACTTCAATCAGGGTCTGGGAGGAGATGGGAAAGCATGGAAGGGAAAGGGAGCCAAAGGAATCATGATGTGATATGTATACTTTGCAGTTCTCCAAAATGAATGTGTTTATTGTGTATTACAAACAAACACTAATAAAAAGGGAAGAAGAGAAAAAGCTGTCTCTATATTTTTAATTCTCATGAAGCAAACTGCAGCCTAACTGCCTTGTATGTATGTATGTAAATTGTATGTACAAAAACTTCAGCCCCACTTAGAATCTCTTACTAAGGATCGCGCTAAGTAGACCATAAACTGAGCCTCAGTCACTCACAGAAATCAGGCCTCAGGCAGTCACATGCTGCCAGATGACCAGACCATGTGCATACTAAGCAAATGCCCACCCATAATTAAACAACCTGTTTCTTTAAGTCACTCCTTTTCTTTTTCCTCTCTGAATAAATACTACCTTCTTGTGTTGCAGGGCAGAGTGTTCCAAACCTCTATTGGTTCTCAGAGCTGTTCAATTCATGAATCATTCTTTGCTAAAATAAACTCTGCTAGATTTAATTTTTCTGAACATTTTCTTTTCACAGTACTATAACAAAAGGGAGCACAAGGTGCTCTGGCAGTGCAGAGGAGGCTGGCCTAACCCAGATGTAATAATGCGTAGTTCAGGTAGATTTCTTGGAAGTAAAGTGATATAAAATGAAAAGGATAGGTCAGAACAAAAAAGGGAGATCAGGGATGAATACAGTATGAAGAGGAAAGAGTGTTGCAAAACTGGGCAACTAGAGTTTTGTGTAAAAGCCTAGAAAGAACTAATGTAAAGAACTGGAGTTCTGTGTAAAAGAAGTTAGAGAATTTGGGGCTTAGCAAGTAATTGCTATCTGGCTTCTCAAAAACTAGAATCAACTTTTAGCACTGTAAAATCTTTAGTTTCATCTTTTAATTCTGCACTATGCCGTACATGGGCAGAGATGTGAAAGCAATGTGATACTATTAGATCACATCTTTCAAAGTCTGGTAAATTCTGTAAATCAGAGAAGCTTCCTCTTCTAATTTAGATATTATTTTGAAGTACATCAGCAATGTAGAATAGACTATATTCTAGATAAAATAGGTGGTATTATTATGGACTTGTGTGGTACACTCGAACAGCTGCAGCCTAGTTTTCTGTGTTATCACACTTCAGACACAGTGTTGAACTGGGGACTAATTCACTAACAGCTGGCATATAAAAGGTATCTGAAGTATTTATAGTTTGCCAGGTAAAGTTTATTTCTCACTGAACTCAAATTAATGCACATTTAAATGAAACTTATTGAGCCATCAAGTAGAGATATTTCATTGGATTTGTGTTTTTAAAAGGATGGCTTTTTAAAGTACAATAACCAGAAGATGCTTTTGACCAAGTTTATCTTCCTGATAGTAGTAGGAAAAATCTAAGCATAAAACTCAAATGTGAATGTTGAAACAACTTTCCTTTCCAGGCCTCTGTGTCAGACAGGAGATAGAATTAAACAAATTAATTTTTTTAGCTTTAATTAAGTTTATAGGTACATTTTAGGTATACAGTACAGTTACATTCATTGTTGGGATCTTGTACCTCTACATGACAGGTCTTGGTTCTCATTTTTTCCCTTGTCCCTACCCTCCCTTTACCCCCTCCTTCCCTCCCCATCTACAAACACTTTATTTCCATATTTTCATTATCTCACATTTTTTTTCTTTTCCCTTATTACCCTTCCCCTACCCATCCCACTTTCCCTACACCATTAGCCCCTTTCTTCCCATTTCACAATGTCAGTAATCTTATTAGGATCTTCTGTATTATTGCAGTTTATTCATGCAACAAATTAATTTTTATGTAAAGAAAATTTGATCTGGTCTCTGCATATCATAATTCAGATTTCAGATTAGGTGCTCTAATTAGCTCCCCAAGATCCTATCTTCTACTGTGATTACATTGGGGGTTAGAATTTCAACATATGGGTAAACATTCACACCATAGCAGAAGAGAAGAAATGTGAATTTCAACAGCCATCTTTAAGTCCTAAGAAAAGGTGATAACTGGTATAACAGAGGTGTTTATAATACGAAATCTACCAACAGTAAATACAAATAATGCCACCATTGGTACGGTAACCTTCAGATAATTACAAGGTGAATATTTTTCCATGTGTCCATCTCTTTTTGTCCTGTTAGGTAAACTGTCATTCCACAGCCTTTCATACTCAAAGTGTCATCTCAGCATAGAGGACTTAAAGGAAAGTTCTGTGATCTTTCTCAGAGCGTTGACTTGATACAACCTAGAATTTTAAAAATCACGACAAAGCAGAGAACCTTCTTGAGGAAAGCCATTTTGTTTAGGAGATGACTGAGCAGAAAAGCTGAAGTGCATTGTGAGCAGTGTGACATTTTCAGTATCACTTCAACTTTGCAATCGTAGGATCTGAGACATTACATTTAAATTCCACATGATATAAAATAAATATATGCAATTTTAGGCAAATAACTGTATCTGAGTATGTAAATATTCATTTATTAAATTTTGATGCGGAAAGGATGAGCTATAATGCACAGTGGACCCATGTTAATTTAATTTAATTTTCTGGTCTCGACTTGTAACTCTTGGGAGTTACTTCCAAAGCAGGAAATCACTTCAAACATGCTGTTGGCTCAGGTGCGCTCCATAGGGACAAGAAGCATGGGAAGGAAGAGAAGATATAATCATAGCTGATAGATGAGAACTGACATAACTGCCCATGAGTCTCACATGCCACTTAGATCGAATGATGTTCCATAAATTAAACTCTGGTTCCTGTAACGAATCTGATCTGTAGGACTGAATGAATGGAGAAAATGAGTCAGGTCAACACATATGCTTTGGAAGGCGGGTCTGTGTCAACTTTAGGTTTTTATTCTGAAACTGTGCTGGCTTCTATTGATAACAATGGCATATTTATCAACCTACCAAGACCTGTAATCCTAGTACTAGAGTTCTGGGGCTCAACAGTGGTTGAGAGCAATGAAGCACAGAGGCCAAGTCTGTAGTGATTTTTATCATTATTTACACTTCTTGTCCCCTCTCAGTGAGAGACTTAAACTTCTTCATTCTATCATCATACAGCTACTGAAATATGTCTAGATAGATAATGTTCATTCTTTGAAGATCTTCAAGATCTATTACCTAAGTATAATGTTGCTCTTTTCTTCTGCCACAGACATAGCAGCATCTAAAATGGAATCTTTTCCTGTTTTTGTTCTTCTTTTATATACTTGAAATGGAACATTAATGTTTTTTATTTTTATTTTAAATGCTCTATATAATAATTGCATTTTGTGGGCATTTGGTACATGTGCAAAACATATCTTAATTTTCTCGTCCCATTCTCTCCCCTTCCCACCGCATTCTTCTATGTGTTGGTCTCCTTTTCTTTTGCAAAGATCTGTTGCTCTATTTCCTGTTATCAACATTTTATTTTGATCTTTATTTATATTTTGGTTTTCTCATATAAGAGAAAGCACACAATATTTAAGCTTGAGTGTTTGACTTATTTCACTTTACATTATGGTCTCAGTGTGCTTTCATTTTCCTACAAATGACTCAAGTTTATCTTTCTTCATAGCACAGTGATACTCCATTTTGTATAAATGCCACAATTTCCTTATCTATTCATGACAGGTACATAGGCTCCTTCCAAAATTTAGCTGTTTTGAATTATCCTGCTATGGCATGAGCATGCCTGTATCAGTGTAATATGATGCCTTTTAAGTCTTTTGTGAAGATACCTAGAAGGAAAATAGCAGGGCCTAATGGAATTTCTAGTTTTAAGGGTGCTCCATACCAATTACCATAGTGGATTTAGTAGCTTACATTCCTACCAACCATGCAGAGGTGTTGTTCCCTTTTCCCCAGAGGCTCACTAGCATTTGTTATTATTTGATTTCTTGATTATAGCCAACTTTCCTGAAGTAAGATGGAATAACATTGTTAAAATTTGCATTTTTGGTGAGATATTCATTTTGTTTTGTTTTGGTAGTCATTGAGTTTTTCATTATTATTTTGGCATTGTTACTAGACCTAATACACATTCCTCGAGCAGAGACAGGGGAGTTAAATATGGCATAAAGAACAAGATTGAGCCCAATGATATTTACTAAAACTATTGTGTTATGAGCTAGGCAAATTCAAGAACAGAAAAGGAACTAAGAATCTAGGTGAGAATAGTGATCATCAGTGTGTTAAAAGGGATGAATCTGCCAAGATCTACTAATTTATTTGTTCATTTCTTTAGCTGCTGTGTCATCTGGTAGGTATTTGTCATTTTCAAATGATTCTCCACTTCTACCTGATATATCACATTCATTCTGTTAGGAAAATTTCCTAGAAAATGCAGATAGAGCTTTTAAAAATAATTGATTTATAAATAAGTCACACATGTGTAAATAATGAATAGTTTCTCTGGTGTGAATAAGATGTAATAGTACATAAAATCCTAATGAGATAACCAACATTATGAAATGGGAAGCAAGGGGCTAAAGGTGTAGGGAAGGTGGGATGGGTAGGGGAAGGGTAATAAGGGAAAAGAAAAAAAAATGTGAGAAAATGAAAAGATGGAAATAAAGTGTTTGCAAATGGGGAGGGGAGGAGGGGGTAAAGGGAGGGCAGGGACAAGGGGAAAAAATGAGAATCAACACCTGTCATGTAAAGGTACAGATACCAGTAATGAATGTAACTGTACTGTATACCTAGAATGTACCAATACATTCAATTATTTAATAAAAAAAACGATTGCTTTAGACCAGAGATAGGTTAATGTCAGAAACCACTTTAAGTAAATTACTCTATTATTGGTCTTCAGTAGTTCTGTACAGGAGTAGTGGGATGAACCAGGCAGAAATATATCAGTGCAGCTTGTAGTAAGATATCCTCAAGTGCAAAAGAATTAGCCCACTGATTATAATAAAAAGCTTATCAGTACCTTTATTTGCTTCTTAATTTTACTTAAATGTGGGAACTGCTGATTATCTGTACACTTTTATGTGTGAAGGCTTCTTTACTGGGTTGAGAAAGGCAAATACATAGTCAGAATCTGACTATGTCTTGTGACAGCTGGAACTAGACTCACAGCCCACTGTTGGGTCATTATTTGAATTGGTGTGTGTGTGTGTGTGTGCTTCTGTGCTTCTACCTGTGTGAATATGTTTTTGTCTGATGCTGCATTATTTACCGGAACTTTGTCATTATAACTCTAAAAGTCATTAGAAGGATTCCATATTACCAGTGGGTTAATTCAATTAGAGAATCCCCAAAGAGTGTTGTCTATGATCTTATTAACATCCCTCACATAGACAAAACTCAGCAAATAACTGTATTTCTGCTCATTACCAATTTAAAGAAATTCCTTATCTAAAGCATTTCGTTTATTTTTAAACAATTGAAAGATTCTTATGAAGAAGTAGTAGAAATGTTCAATTAGACTTATTTCTCAGACTAATATTCAAAATCATTTTAATATAAATATTGAATATTCATTTATATAAAATAATTTAAACAGAAATTGCATTTTAAGAAATTCCTCTTAATTTTAAATGCTTCAATTATTTTAAAAATGACATCAATATCTATTCATTCTCCCATACTACTGTTAATTATTTTCTTTTAAATTGAAACTATTGGCTGTAATTAATTTTTGGAAAGATGCTATGTGGGAAATAGGAAATATATAATGTGTAAATGTTTTGTATCAAGTTTACTCAAGAGGTAATTAATTTCCCTGAGACATAATAGAAAAATTTAATGGAAGGCAATTCTTACTTTATTCCTGCTTTAATCCCAAAGGAAATCTAGATGATAAGAATATATTGTTTCATTGCTTTCATTAGAGCATTCAGAGATTTTTATCAGGGAAAAATCAAACTTTTCATGCCAAAAAATGTACAACAATGTATTACAGTTGATATTCCTCAGCCTCTAATTCAAGAGCATCTGGACACATCACACTACTAGCACAGTTTTTTTCTTCTTCTTTATTGTTAGAACCTTCTTCTATGCCCTTAATGATTATATTCTATAGCTTTAAAAGTACATTAAGGAAATTTAATGTGTTCATCTTACTTTTTCATGGCAATAGATTTCAAATATTCATAACTTTTAAATGTACAAATTTCACCTTTCATGAATGATTTCTCCATGGAACTTGACAATCCTCAAATTCATGAATATCTATCTATCATGTGATTTCTTCCATAAAATGAGTAAATGGTAATAAAGAGAGAACAGTAAAACCATTTTTTTCTCATTGAGTTTATTGGTACATTTTAGGTATACAGTAGAGTTACATGCATTACTGGGATCTTGTACCTTTACATGACAGGTCTTGGTTCTCATTTTTCCCCTTGTCCCTGCCCTCCCTTCATCCTCCTCCTCCCCTCCCCATTTACAAACTTTATTTCCATTTTTTTCATTTTCTCATATTTTTTTCTTTTCCCTTATTCCCTTTCCCCTACCCTTCCCACTTTCCCTACATCTTTAGCCCTTTCATTCCTATTTTACATTGTCAATTACATCATTAGGATCTTATGTACCATTATGGTTTTTCACACCAGGGAAACTATTCGGTATTTACACATGTGTGACTTATTTATTTCACTTAGGAGTATATCCTCAAGATGTATCCATTTTCCTATGAATGAATCTAATTTATCCTTCTTTATGGCTGAGTAGTATTCCATTTTATAGAAAAACCACATCTTCTTTACACAGTTTCCAACTGATGGGCAAACGGGCTGTTTCCAAGTTTTAGCTATTACAAACTGTGCTGCTTTAAACATAGGTGCACATATATCACAGTGATATGTTTCTTTTAATTCTTTTGGAAAGATACCCAGCAGAGGGATGGCTGGGTCAAATGGAACGTCTAGTTCCAGTTCTTTGAGGTATCTCTATATTGATTTCCATAGTGGTTCACTCCCACCAACAGTGGAGAAGGGTTCCTTTCTCCCCATAACCCCGCCAACATTTGTTATTGTTTGATTTCCTGATAGCAGCCATTCTTTGTGGGGTGAGGTGGAATCTCAGTGTTGTTTTCATCTAAAGATCCATTCTTGCTCCAGCCTGCCTGGGCCCAATAAAAACTGTTTTTGAAAAGTGTCTTCTAGTCCCTCTACTGGGAATCTCTTAAAAAAACAAACAAACAAACATGATTCACTTAAAAAAAAAAAAAAAAACAACTGTGATTCACTCTTTACACCAGCCTTGAAATGGTTCTAATCATAATCCATTTTTAAGCTCAATTATGAACTGAACACTGTGCGTATCTTTGGATCACTCCAGAAATGCAAGCTATAAATGTTGAATCTAAAAAATCAAGAGTATACGTTGTTCTAAGAATGCACAAAACTTATAGGAGATTTGCTATTGTGAACTGTATATAGGTCAAGACTTAGTCTTGTGCAATATAATAGATATTCAGAAACTAGTCGATTTAAATAGTGATTTCACAATGAATCAGTTCAAGATTAAATATAAAAACAGAAATGTTTGGGATTTTTGACTTTTAAATATATGCAGTCTTGAATATTTAAATTAACCTTTTAAAATGCATTTCCATTTTTCTTGAAATATAAAATTTTACCCTGAACTTTAAAAGTCATTCCTAAATCAACACCCTAATGCCACCGGTATTCTTTCACATTACACTATTTCCTTCTTTTTCGTTAGGCAAAAGTAATTTATTTTACATTTCAGATGTTACTATATAGCTACATGTGCATGATAGTTACTGATATCACAAGGCAGATATGGTGTAGCCAGGTAGATAATTAACTCCATTTTACAGAGGAATCTGAGACTCAGAGTAAGATACCCTAGTCAGTACTGAAATAGAGCAAATTAGCTTTAACCTAGATCTCTGTGATTTTACTGTTATCTATGTGCCTTTATATATTAAATTCAGAAAAACAAAAGGAAATAGAACATAAACAAAAAAATATAACCTTTTCATAATAGGTTAAATACAATGAGAAGAGGAATCTAAAACAACAGTATTAAAAATAGCACTATTTATTAACAGCTTTCAGTTGTTTACAGTTCAGCATAAATATAGAAAGAAATTTTTCAGAGCAAAGATCCTCTCTCTTATCCTCTTCTTCCTCTTTTCACTGAATTCTCTTTTTATTTGCCTTTTTCCTTTGGCATGGAGAGACTTCAATATATCTAGATTTATATCCCACTCTCTTGTTGGTCCTTTTTTCCACTGTCTCTTTTTATTTTACTTATCTCTTCTCCATTATTTTAAGCCTGATATTTTTACCTATTTTGGTGACCTAAGAGGTCATTGCATCATTAAATTTTCTGCCCAAGAAAAATACAGAAAGGAAATTGAATGATTTTGAAAAATATATAAAAATCCATACATATGAGGTCAGAATAATAGGAAATAAAACACTTTAAACATGCAGCCTTTATTTCTTAGGTTGAACTATATGATTGCCATTTTTATAGGTTAGAAAGATCACATATTGACTATTTCCTACAATCCTCCCTGATATTATTTCCTGAGCTTTGAATTCTTGCGAAGAGTTTATTTTTTTTTATTATGTTTCTGCATTTATTTAATCTCTAAAGATATTCACAGGACTTAGAGAAGATGCAATACAACAACCTTAATTAGATTTCTCTCCCTTCTATCATTAGTTGCCATAGTACACTTTCATTCCAGGAATTATCATGTTTCTTATTTTAAAGCAGTCATTATATCTCATTAAGAACAGAAAAATACTAATTTATGTTCTTTAATTATTACATTTCTAGAAAAATAAATTTAAAACCAGACAAGAGTCAATAAAAGACTCTTCATTATTATTCCTTATCTTATCTCAGAGTAACATTGTACTGATAAATAAAATACCTTCAGAGATATGAGCTTGGTATTGTAATAATGGTTCAGGGATGCATATAACTAATTTCTGACTCTCAGAGATGATAATTCTTGACTGAGGGACCCACAAATAAGCATATAAACATTTGGGTAACTTTGAAGGAGGGGAATAGCTGAGCAGAGAGGATCTAAGGACTGGTGTCTTTTCCAAAGAAAATCGCTCTTGGTTGTTCTATTCCTTAACACCCTTGGCATGTTGTAGAAGTTGCTTACAGTGGCCAGGGAACTTATGCTTTGTGGGCACTTTAGAGTATACACCTTTATAGTTAGCACATTCTTTGCCCTTCACTTGGAAGTATCCAGTAGAAAGTAGGGATTGGCCTTGGAAAATGCAAGACAATTTGCATTCATTTCCAGCAGTTGTATCAGCCATGTATATCTTTGTTACCTTTAATAGGTTCTCAGGAGTGTGAAATAAAGGAGAGGCTTTGTAGCACAGTGTTCATAACAGAGAATTCATCAACCACTTAATGTTGCACATTTAAATTTTTAAGTCTCAGTTTCCTACTGTGAAAAATGAGATAATAATAGTATTTATTGCAGAGTTATTGTAAGAAATACATGGTACGTTTTTCATACAGCCATTGTTGTTATAGATGTTGTTATTGATGTCTTCCAACTGAGGAGTCAAGGCAGCCCCTCAGTTCTTCCCTGACCACCCTAGTGGATTTTTTTTTTTCACTGTTAGACAGACAGTAGCTGAGAACCATCCCCCATCTTCTTCCCAGGAAACTAGAGAATTCCAGGACATTAGTCAGCTCGTTAAAATGGTATGTCTTCCTAGGAGCGCTTACAAGAATGAAGTTCTAGAACAGCCTGAGTAGAATGCCCTACTATCCAAAACCATTTTAAAAGATTGTCTAACTGTGGAAGGGGTTTTCCTCAGGTCTGAACCATCAGACATGGTGTCCTTTATTCTTTTTTAGTTAAAGAACGGACCAAAAATAGTAACAACTGTCTATTGAATGGCTAGTCCTTGACTATACTTTACATCCACCCTTATTTAATCTCCTTTCCTCTAAAGACTTGTTCATTCCTACTGTTAGGTAAAAAGACCCGAAAATCAGGACCAGAACAAGACCATAACAAGTCTTTACTATGGTGAGGATCTGCTGGGTTATCTCCAAACAAAGGAGAGAGAGCAACATGGCAGAATAGGGAGCTTCTTCTATAGGAGCACGATGGGATTAGCCTGAGCTGGGGTGGAGTTGAGTGAGGCAGTATTAAGAGATTGAAGGAGCCTGTGACATCAATCACTAGGAGGGGCTTGTGACACCACTAGCTGCTAGGACACAGTAAATTTCAGGTTGCTCTTTTTTTCGGGAGAAGAGGCATGATGGGAAGAAGCCTGTCCTTCATTGGGAGAAGTTGTATTTTCATGGAGGCTGCTATTCCCTATGGCAGCCATTTTAAGGCAAGGGAAGTCTAACACTTACTTGATCCCCAAGACTCTAAATACTCAATAAATCTAACTACTTGTTGTTTAACTCATCTTTTCTCCTTCTCTGACTTCCCTATTTAAAATTACAATTTCTAGTCCACCTACCCACCCCAGCTGTCCTTATCCCTATTTTCTGCTTTATTTGCCCCATTGTATGTGCCACTGTTAACCAAAACTCTACAGACAAAGAGACCTCTGAAATAAAGGTTTATTGAGCTGTTACTAATAGGAGCCAGAAAAAGAAAGGAAAAATTTCCAAAAGACACCAGCAATAGGGCTAGAGAGCAGTCAGAAAATGTCCACTAGACTAGAACTAAAAACATTTTTATAAACTCTGTGAAAGAAAAACATTGTAATATGCATAGGTTTAGATAAAAGGGGCAGGATTGTGCAAATGGAAGAAGCTTTGGATAGAAGGTCATTATATAGAGAGGACAATTATTGATTCTAGATTGACTGAAATTAATAGTCCAGAAAGTTTATATATAAGCAGGGTTCAGTTGACCTGGTAATGGTTGTGATGGAATTTAAGTCAAGGCTTCAACAAAAACTGTATTATTTTCACAGGCAACTGCTAATTTATTAATTTCCCTTATCTCTCCCCCCAGCCTCCACTCTCTACCCTTTATAATTAAATTTAGGACATCTTAAATGTTTTTTTCTTTTATCAACATCTTATCATATATTATATTTTTATTATTCTATATTTTAAAATTTCTTATTTCTTGTTTCTTTCTTATTCATACCCTGTAACTAAATACAACCTCCCTAAGGCAGCACTTTCTGTAGTTTCTGTCCACTAAATGTCAGTGTCTGGGTATAAAGTAACTACTATTTTTGCCATGTTTACAGATGAAAAAATCTGAGGCCCAGAATCACTGGCTACTAAGGTAACACACAATTAAATGGGGAGTCGATCTTACGTTGCCGGCCATGCTCTTGTGCTGCACTTCTCTCCTCCTTGTTTCCACGTACACATGTACATGGTAAAAGCCATTCCTGTTTCCTACCCTCTCAGATGCCTTACATTTTACTGGAGGATATACAAATTATTTTAAAAATATAACTACATAGTAATTACAAGTATAATAAGTAGTGCTAAGAAAGAATAAGCCTTTGAAGGTCATGAAATAAGGATACAGTTCTTTGGAGAAGGATCAAGAAGAGATTGCATGGGAGAAAAACAAGAAAGGGGAGGGAAGTGGTGGGAACAGAGAGGAGGGAAGAGAAGGGAGAAGACAGTGGGAGGGAAGGGGAAGGGAAAGGAAGAATGTTTGAGATGAAAAAAATTGCAAAGCATATACCTTGGGAAGAGTTTAGAGATTCCTTCAGACTAATGGAATCAGAAGTGGACTAAGTCAGAGATGGGAAGAGACTTCTCATTTTGTAAGAGCAATTACTCCATTAATGACAGGTCGGTGGGAAAATGTATAAGACGAAGCTTGGGACATAAGGATTATCTTAGTTACTTTTCTCACATTGCTGAGACAAAATACCTGACACCCAAGTTTAAAAGGGGAAAGGTTTATTTGGCTTACATTTGGTTGAGGCTTCAGTTCATAATCGGCTGGTTCCAAGGCAGGATGGCAGAGGGGCAGCAGTTCATGGAGGTGGAAAACAGCAAAAGCAACATGGGAGAAAGAGGGGGTCCTCAACCTTGTCTTTGCCCCTTTTATCTAATGCAGAATATGTAGGGTGGGTAGCAGGCACACCTTTAATCCCAGTGCTCTCCAGCCCAACACTATACCATGACTCAGTTCTAGCCTCACACACTCATGCAGCCACCTCTGAAATAGCCCCACCCCAGACCACATGAAGCTTTGGGGAAATACCTAAACACAATCCATAACAGGCATGAGATAAACTCTCTCTGGAAGATTTCATACCACATTTTTATCATGAATATTAAACTGCATCCATATCCCTAGTTAAATGCAGTATAGCTTTTCTATAATTAAATTGAGTTTGTTCATAGGACATTCTATTGGTTTTCAAATAAACATTGATTTCTTTATTTTGAGGATTACTTTTCTCTTTTCACATGGATAATTAACTTTCCAGTCTCAAACACCGTGACACATCCATGACGGTTTTCTAAGACCTAAGAACTAAGGCTGTAGCATCTGTTAGACAGTTTCCTTAGCTAAATAGAAGAATGGCTTGGAGGAGGGTAACAGTAGAAGGAAGTGAGAAGGTCATTGTAGGTTAGTTGTCATTTCAGAGAATAAAACCTATTTCAGTTAAGTATAGGTAGTGCAGAGATAGATTTTGTTGGTAGAACTTACAGGCTTTAGAAATAGAAGAAATACAGAGGAAAAAGCACAAAAGAGTGAAATATAACTCCCACATTGTTAGCCTGAGCAACTAGAAGAATAATAAAGATATTTACTAAGATCATCAAGTTTCTTTAATTTAGGGGTTCTTAAACTTTTGGTCTTCGGACATCTTTGCATGCTGAAAATGATTGAGTTCCCCAAACTATTTGTGAGTATAGTATGTACTAGTGGTGATGAACCTATCGCACATGTGTTGTTTTTCTTTTAAGACAGAAGATGTTAATGTATGAGTTGATGTTTTTCTAAACTAAAACCTCAATAATCAGGTTTAACTGCAGTGTTGGCACTTTGTGAAAAATAAGTGGATTTTGGGTTGCAGTTTAGACACTTACCTCTAAAAAGTTCATCATCATTGGCATATACCAATATTTACTGTAATAAAAACTGAAATAGAATTTTTAGAAATATATGCTAATTAATTTAGATATAATACTAATAATCACATATTAAATAACATATTTTATGAAAATAACTATATTAATTTACTTTATAAAGCAAATAAATGGTGGAAAGAATATACAGTGGTACCTCAATTCACAAACAGCTTTGTTTGCAAACAGTTTGGTTCCCAAGCAAAAGTGATTAGCAAAATTTTTTTGGTTTGCAAATTCTGTATCTGGTGACAAATATGACCATGGCTGCATTTCCTAAAACAAATACAATGTGACCATCTTTTCCAAAATTGTAGAACAAATTAAATTCATGAACCGAGATATATATATATAT
>NW_022900948.1:7349255-7390200 GCF_012274545.1 Fukomys damarensis | reverse complement strand
TATATATAAATATAGATACAGATATCCCATTTCGTTAGTGTCTGATGGAATACAAGACAGTTTTAATTATCATGCCTTCTGCTTTCAGTCTTGCTTGATATCACACATCATATAGCTTTTGGTAAACCTCACTTTTTACTTTTGATAAAATGGGAGTGAAAAGGCACATATCTTTAGGTCTTAATATAATGAAAAAATGGTTTTGACCTGCGGATCTGCAGGGTCTCTAGACATAATATAAATTCCTTTGAAGTAAAGTAATGAATGATTCTCAAGCATATCTTCCCCTATCCTACCTTTGTATCCCTTTTTTTGAAGATCAGTAGTTTTGTAGAAATTTTTTCTTTATTCTTTTTCCAAAGATGATTTTCTTTTATCGAAAATTGTAGGAAATTCAGATTTAATCTGGGTGTATTTTTTTTTTCCTGGAAATCTCACCTTCTCATTCTCACTTCCCACCCTTCATTAACTGAGCATATAGAAATTCTTAACCTTGCTTTTTATCTGATCCTCCTCTGGCATTTTGTCTGAATAAAAATGTTTCACAGGACCCAGGAGGCGCCCTCCATTGTCTCTATAAATGCAGTCCTCAGCACGGAGCCAGTCGGCACTGTACCCACCATATCCACTATCCTAAGAGCATTTCTAATAGTTTGTTCTATTTGGCGAACTAGTCCTATTGTGAGAGGAAACTATAAAATGCTATTAACCAGAAATCAAACTATATATTCAGATATTTGATTCTGTTCTTGGCAGAATGACTGTTCTGTGCACTTAGATGCATGCCTTTCTAATATGCAGTCTCTTGAGAAAGAATCCTTTTATGTCCTAGCTCTTGGCTTGAACAAACAGAATAAACACAGCAAGAAAAGAACACAGGGATATATTTATGAAGTCTGATCTTATAGTTCAAAAACATACTCACAAATATCACTTTAGAAAGCACATTTTTCTCTCAAAGGAAATGCCTGAAATGTAGACCTGGTCTTTTGGGACTTAACTATAGAGTTGCACAAATTTCTCCAATGTTAGGCTACTATTTAGTAAACTGAGATTCCCAGCATATCAAAAGGAATTGCTATGTGTTGGGAGAGTGCACTCACGTATTTGGAAATTTTTATCAAAATTTCTTTATTAATTAGGAACGTACTTTGTCAAAGATATAAAGTAAGAAAGATTGATAAAAAAACTTTGTAAAATTGCCACTAAATATGAAGCTAAATAAAGAAAGTTAGTTCACATGCCCAAAGCCAGATCTTGGTGCTTAAAACTCCTTGTTTTTCAATTTATTAGTTTTCATTCATTTCCCTTTTTTCATGATTCTCCTGGTGCAGTGAGGCTGGGTAGGCATCTGTTTTAAAGAAGGTGTCTTTACCCAGGGTACCCCTCAGTCACTCATAAGCCACTCCTCATTCAAGTATTTTTTGTGTTTCTGCTAGACTCAGTTTCTATAAAGACAAAAATGAAAAAGAGTTGGCATCTGCCATTAAAGATATCATGAGCTGATAGAGAAAAGAGATAGATGTAGAGAAAATAAAGCAAAGAGTGTGAGAAGTGTCACGAGAGAGATATAATTAGGAAGGTAATGAAAGCTGTAGGTAGCAGAAACTTTGATTCTTCTAAGCTTGAAAACATCCCTAGGAGTACATGCATTCTGTTTAGACTTTGAGATATTGGTAAGACTTTAGCAGAGGAGAAAGGAAAAGGGAGGGATAATTGGAAAAAGTGAAGAAAATAATATATTTTGAATTGAACAGATAGTGTTAGCAAGCTGGTCTGACAAATTTGACCTTGCATAATTGGACAGCTGGCTTTCAAATCTGTTTTCATAGAAATTAGTGCCATAAGTAATTAAATATTTTAAGCATGTGAAAGGCAATAGGTTATAAAATAATTATTTACTCTTTCCTCTTTGGTCACATTTTTTTTAAGGTACCAGGGATGGAACTCAGGACCTTGTGCTTGCAAAGTAGGTATTGACAACATTGAGCTAAATCCCTGGCCTGATATAAACATATTTTATAGTTCTTCCTAACGGGAAAGTGAATTTAACTAATTTTTGGACTCTGAAAAGTAATAGCTGGATTAAGCGAGTTTATGGAGGTCTCAACAATATTTCTGCATTTGATAAAATAGTCAATAAGCATACTGTATCAAAAAAGGAAATAGATTAATTTTTTCCTAGTGTATATCTTTTTCTACCTAGTTCTTACTCAGGGGAACTTTTCAGAAAAGCTCCCATGAAAAATTTTACTGATTCGTGCAAATTATTCTTGCTTTGTAGAATATATATATTATATTATATGTTTAATTCATTTCCTGATTATAATTCTCCAACCTACAAATATTTAATACCTTTCTGAGCTCATACCTCCACAAATAACAACTCACCTGGCCAATGCCATCTCCACCGTCATTTCAATACCTCCTTGCTCACAGAAAGCAATTGAGGCCCAGCTCTACTTTGGCTTTTTTTTTTTTTTCTTAATTCTTCTGTGCATAACTTCTCTCCATGCTTGGCTATGCTTTCACATTTTTCATTTATTTATCATTCAATGAGAACTTTTATTTTATATGTGTATATACATTTATTAGGGACCATACCATATACCGGGCATACAATATTGAACAAGGCCAAATATGAATACTTCCTTCCCATTCAAATTGGTTTCAACACAAGATGACTGATATCAAGGAATTTACTTATCCTAGAATAAAATTCTCCAAGTTGCCAAAAACTGAAATAGTTGTAACATTCAATGTTCAAGTAATTTCCATCATATTAATGGCAGTTTGGGAAAAATACTAACAAAACAAAATTAAATTCCACAAGACTAATTATTATTAAGAGTAGGAGGAATGAAGTTAGTGTGAAGGGTGGGGGAATGCTAGAAATCATCGAGTTGAACTTTTAAGAAGCACTTTGATCTGGTTAGATTAAGTAGTTTTTAGTAGTTCTGGGGACTGATTATTATAATTGTTAGGCAACTTTTCATTGGGTTAAATTTACAATCATGAAGTCAGTTTAAAACACTTGGTTCTGGAAATACAATATAATTTTTATATAAGAAATTTAGTGTGGTGTGATAAAACAGATACACAGTAACATTTAAAACTTTCTGACAACTTTCCATGGAAATTCACGTTAACAATTACCATAGTAACAGACTCTAAACTTGCACAGAATGTATGTACTTAAATGTTTTGAGGATTATGAACACAATGCAATCATTTCTGAAAGGTTTCTTCTTTCTTGGCTTAGTATCTCTTGTTTGTTGTAAGTGGCTGCAGTCATTTATTAAAAACAACTACATGATGTGGCTTCAATTACAAGAATTCTGCAAATTTCTTTTTGAATTTAAATTTATGTCTTATAGAAACTCAATCTTTTCAGCTTTGAAATATTTCTTTTAATCTACCAAAACAATAATTTGATCAGTCATCTACCATATATTCATTATAGGTGGGAATTTCAAAGGATACAGAAGAAATAAGAAAAGAAAAGGGTTCTATATCAAGCATAATTGCAGAGTTTAAGCTAATATAAAATGCTATCCAATCTATGGGTGTTACTGGAAGAATGGACCAGTGGAAGTTAAATGAGGCAGGGTTTGGGTTGAGTCAGGGAGGAGCGAAGACATGCTTGAGGATGGTGACATCTTGTAAGTCACCAGAATCCTTCTTAGCGGTATTTTTTATGAAAAATACAAAATTTAAACCAAGGAATTTACTTATCCTAGAATAAAATTCTCCAAGTTGCCAAAAACTGAAATAGTTGTAACATTCAATGTTCAAGTAATTTCAATCAGATCAATGGCAGATTGGGAAAAATTACTTGTCTACTCTTTCTTATTTCCTGTTAGTGAGGCTTCAGTTTATCCAATAATTTCCTGAAGTTTGATAAACATCTAGAAAATCGTGGAAACACAATTTAGTCAGTAAATATTCAGCAACTCCAGCTATTGTAGAAATTTACACTTACACTTATACCATTGGTTGTGGCAAAGAACATGAAGCTTTTTATTTGAACATGTAAAATTCAGCAATATTTTGTTAGAAACACTAGATTAACATCTATTTTTCTCATTATTCTTCAGGTTTAGGTTTACTTACATTTTTTCATTTTTTAAACTGCAGCACATGATTGACAGTGTTGGAAGACTTAACCTTTGGTGAATAGCAAAGTAAAGCACAGCCCATGGTCAGTGAAGGATTCTCTGGAGATTGAAGGGTAATCGGGAAAGACTGGATGCTGGTGCTAGGAGTGCTTCATGAAAAACTCTGAGGGGAACTTTGAGAATCACAGTCATGATCAGATTCTAGGATTGAGAACCTATGTGTTGGGATGGGGATTTAGTTCAGTGGTTCCACTGCCGGCCTTGCAAGGACAAGACCTGAGTTTGATCTCCAGTACCAAAAACAAAAAAAACAAAAACCTATGTGTTGTAAAAGAAAGATTTATGGCAAAACACAAAGGACTTACTGGATTGAAGGATGTGCAAAGTCACATGTCTACTTTGGCACAAAGGTTGAGTAGAAAAGAGCTACTACTACTGCAGTCCAAAATGGAGCTATATTACAGTATTCCATCTCTGCTTTACAAAAAAATAAAAGGCCTGGTTTCTCTGTAGCTTTAGTTATGAACATAAAAATATAAAGTAGCCTATGCTTGTGGATATGAAAGACTTTTAAATGCCATCACATCCACTGCTGATGCTTTGTCATTGACTCAAAACATGAACTACATCAGTGAACCAGTACTGTAAAAGATGAACAGAATAGCCGTGTACATTTATAATTAGAGTAAAATGAAATAGATATTCTAATCAAAATAAGAGGCAAGTACTTAGGGGAAAATCTGCCTCAGGGAATACTTTGTGGATCATTTAGAATTCTGTGCATAGGCAGGGGAAGAAGGTGGAAGAATACTGAGAGGACATGGCTAGGACAGTATTTTTATATGGACATTTTGATTTTCCCTTTTTTAATTATCATGTGTTATGTAAATAAAATCAATGTTTTGTTGAACAATGTAAGCTGGTGGTATATTTTCTCGAGAATTCCTGGGAGTGTTCATGTTATCCCAAGGCACCCTACTAGGGCAGATCTGAGACATTCTGGGTTCTACAGAGCAGAGAACATAAAAACATATGCTTTGTACGGAACATACTCTTTGTATGTTCTCCATAATTACTGAATGGAATTGGATTTTTGGGCTAATTCCCTTATGAAATTTCTTTTGTACTTCAGTTTCAAGAAATATAAATTGAACAGTAATGTATTTATAACAAGTTATAAAAGCATGTGCCAGTAAAGAAAAATGCCATCAGCACTGAAGTATTAAGTGTGGAAACCAATGCATTTGTTTTCACTGCATCACCTAAATATGAAAGGAGATGCTAATAAGAATGGGTGTCTTTTTAACACTCTTACAACTCCAACAGCTTTTCTTTATTGGTATTAATTTACCACTAAGTTGAAAGTAATTTACTAAAAATCAATTTTAAATTAACTAAAAGGTTTTCACTTAATATAAGCAAGTCAAGGCATTCGAATACTAAACTTGAGAGCAAATAAATGACATTTACAAAGAGTAAACCAAATTTAAAAGAAAAATTCTGTAACAGACTTCCTTTCATTGTTATATATGATTTTCCACTGTGGTTCTCCAAAATTTTTCAACATTCCTTACTATCCTATGTAGATCAGACAGTGAAATAATAAATGTAAAATTAAAGTTTACACTAAGCCTGGAGTTACTCTTACCATTTGCTTATACAGAAGAAACAGAAATGTTCCTTTAAATGTGTAGGCTCTGTAATGAGTAACCTCTGAAAGAAAGATAATCATGACTCTAATTTTTTATAATTGATAATGTAGCTTTATTTTTTAATTTTTTTCCTCTTTGTTGAACCATCCATCCTTTCTCTTCCATTTTTCTTGACCTATCATTAATTTTTTTCAGTCTTTTTTTCTCATCATTCTTTTCCTAATAATCTCCCACACTTTTTATACCAAACCACCTTTATTTCTTCTGAGGTTCATTTGAGGCTCCTGATGCATATTCTAGACTGACCTGGTTAACTTATCTCTTCTTCTTACTAATCAGAAGTGACATACAACCTCTCTTAACTACCGCTTTTGTTCTAAGAGAATAAGAAACCATGGTATAAAATAAAAAGAATGATATAATGCAAGGTTCTCAGGAGCATTTAATGATTGGTGTCTTAATGTAAGTGTATTAGCCCCATGCAACTGAGTGTAACTCAGTAACTAGTGTTTAAATGAACTGATAACATAAGAGAAAAGTCCAAGCTACTTACCAACCCCAGTTGTAATGTTCCTGAGGCCCCCTCCCATGAAGAAGCTGGATGAGGGAATAGAAGGGGTGAGGGAGAAGTCCTGACGCTTGCAGTGAAAGTAAATGTATATGTCATATTGCTCTCTTCCTGTCTGTTAAAATCTCCCAGTTGAATTTAATATTTCACAATCTCTGTTCACTTTGGTGACAATAGTCTTTGTGTATTGGTTAATATTTTTATTCATTAATTTTATTTGTACATTTTGGGTATACATAATGATCACATTCATCATTAGGAATTTGTACCTGTACATGGATTTTCCCATTCTCATTTGCTCCCTTCTACCCCTCCAGCCCTTCCTATTTACAAAACTTTGTTTCTATTCTTTCCTTCTTCTCTCGTTTTTCTCCCCACCCCCCAGTTCCCATTCCCCTTTGGAGCTTTTCTTCCTATTTTGCAATATCAGTTATACATTTTGGTCTTCATTTACATTTCCAGTTTCTCACACCAGAGAAACAATTTGATATTTACATGTGTATTCTATTTAGTTCACTTAAAAGTATGGTCTTCTTTAGGAAAAAATAAAGTTCTGTGCATGGCCGCTTCCTGTGTATTCTGTGGGAAATCAAGAGACAAAGGAATATACAGTATTAAGTTCATATTGCTGTTTGTGTTAAGTCAAATCTCTAAGAATGGCCAGACAGGAGGTATTTGACTTAGGCATCATTTACATGAAAAACAAACAAACAAACAAAAGCAAATCTAGATCTCTCCTTTCTTGAGAAAAGGAAGTTCACTTCTGAGAGATCCATGGTGGCATAGATCTCTTCCCCTTTTCATAATGGCTAACTGCTGATAGTCCTTGTCTTCTTTAGAGTGTGTGTGTGTGGGTGTGTGTGTGTGCATGTGTGTGTGTGAGTGTGTCAAGAAAAGTGTCTGTACCTATCAGTTTTTACAGCTCTTCCCTGTATCCTTCTCTCCTTCCATGTCACCATCCCATTCACCCTTTGGTACAGTTGTATTTTACTACCCTCATTGCCACAGTGAGTTTCACAACCCCCTACCCAGTCTTTCCTGTGCCCAGGAGACTAGTTTGCCCCTTCATGTGCATTTGTTGAAATACTCTTCCCTCAAAACCCAATAAAATGTCCCTAAATCTCGTTATTCTAGGCTTAATTTGTCATTCCTTCACCTATGGGTTTATAGCTATTTTTATCTCTCTTATAGTGATAGAGATTTTTATCCCAGATTTTACGAAGTCAGTAGTCAAAACTATCTTGTTGCATTTCACTAGAATTGGTTCTGATTGTGTGTTCCCAGTGTTTTTATAATTTATATTACACCTGTTATATCTGGCATGCCTCCTTCTTCTTTAATGTTAACTATCTAAAAAAGGGCCATGAAAAAAAAAATCATTGTTTGATATATCATGGGTTATGCCTTTCCCTTCTCATGCCCCTCAGGTAATAACCTGCTAAATAGTAAGCAAATATCTATCTTTCATACTTTTATCTTCTATCTCTCATTTTAGTCCTTTACAGCTCCTAGTCCCATTCATATGCAGAGTAGTAACTAAGTAATTAGTGTGGAAATCCACTGTTAAAATAAGAGAAAAAGCCAAGCTGCTTATCAACCCCAGTGTTAATGTCCCTGAGGTCCCTCCTGTGAGAAGCTGGATGAGGAAATAAAAGGGGTGAGGGAGAAGCCTTAACCCCTGCAATGAAAGTAAATGTACAAGTGAAGAGAACAGTCTGACCCCAGATGAAAGTTCAGCATTTTTATTTGAAGACAGTTATCAGGCTGTCTTTCTCTGTAGGTTAAGCAACCTCATTTAACATGATATTCAAACTCTTGCTCCATGTCTTTTGATAGATTACTTCTGACCTATAATAGCCTTCTGAAATCTGGATGACCTTATGCATGGAAATTCTTGATATATGTTTCTAATCAACTTAGAACATGAAATAAACATTTTTCCACTACCAAAACCTAATCTCTAAAATGTATCACTTCTTTAAATTATAAATGCAAGCAATAAACTGCAGTAGGGCTTGTGACATTTTCACTACTAAGAATTACAGATATTTTCATGTGACATTATAGTTGTAACATTAAATTTTTATGTTAATCACTTTTTAAATTAATTTTTGGTATTATTGAGCCAGTGCTAGGTCATATATTTTTTAAAATTTTAAGAATGATGCTACTGCTATGGAAATCAATATGGAGATACCTCAAAGAGCTGGGACTAGAGGTTCCATTTGACCCAGCCATCCCTCTGCTGGGTATCTTTCCAAAAGAACTAAAAGAATCATACCACAGAGATATATGCGCACCTACGTTTATAGCGGCACAGTTTGTAATAGCTAAAACTTGGAAACAGCCCATTTGCTCATCAGTTGGAAACTGGATAAAGAAGATGTGGTTTTTCTATAAAATGGAATACTACTCAGCCATAAAGAAGGAGAAATTAGATCCATTCGTAGGAAAATGGATACATATTGAGGGTATAGTCCTAAGTGAAATAAATAAATCACACGTGTATAAATACTGAATAGTTCCTCTGGTGTGAAAAACTATAATACTACATAATATCCTAATGAGATAATTGACAATGTGAAATAGGAAGAAAAGGGCTGAAGGTGTAGGGAAAGTGGGAAGGGTAGGGAAAAGGGAATAAGGGAAAAGAAAAACATAATTTCTATGATCTTTAAGTCGTATTTTTCATTTTATAAATTAAGTACTATTTAAAATATACTTTTGGTATAGAACTTTTTATTTATCATTGCAAAATTTAATCTTGTAGATTTTCTTTGACTTTCATAACCTAACAAAATCCTTAGGCATTCCAAATATGCTTCCAACATATTAGTTACCATTGTCCTGCTTGTGTCATTGTTAGATTGTTCTTAAATTATTCCACAAACGTATTGAGTGCTTGGCATTTGTCATGTCCTATTCTAAGCACATTACATGTAATAACACATTTCCTTATGTGACAACTTCATTATCCTTATGAAATGCATAAAAGTATATTCACCATTTTAAAGATGAGCATACTAAGGCATAGATAATTTAAATAACTTACCTAGGGTTTGCAGGTAGAATTTACCTCACTGTGAACTCAGAAAGTAAATAAGATTATTGGGTACAATTAAAAATGTGGCTAGAAGTCAAAGAAGACAATGTGAAGTCAATATTAAAATGAGTGATATTTTAATATTAAAATTACCAGCCAGGGATGTAGCTCAGTGGTTCCACCGCCTGCCTTGCAAGAGCAGGAGCCCAAGTTCGATCTCTGGTACCAAAAAAAAAAGTGATCAGGACTGACCCAAAACTTAATTATCACTATCTCCTATCTCTAATTACGGTTAAGATGGCCCCACATGAAGGCCTGTCCTATATGCTGTTTAGAAATTCCTGGTGGAGCAGAGAGTCTGGTCAGATGACTTTTAAGTCTCTTTTTACTGTAGGATTCTGTGGAATTCATCTACATAGTAACTTGATATCTTTCAGATTATTGTTTCTGTGTCAATCACTCAGTCTAAAATAGTTTTTAAAAGTGTTAATGCTATGATTGACTATTCAATCTAAGGGGTTCATTCCAACTTTTGTCATCAGCATCCCTTGGGACATTGTTTTGGATGAATTTCTTCACACAAGCAACCATAGCATCCATGCCACTTTGAAATTGGATTTCCTGTGCAGGGATTTAGCTCAGTGGTGCCACTGCTGCCTCACAAGTGCAGGTCCCAAGTCCAATTCCTGATACAAATGCTTCACTAACTTGGAACTTCTGAATTTACACTGCTTTCCTACTCACCTCCTGTGGTTGCCCTGCTATGATAGTGCACCCCTCAAGCCATCCAGATGTGCTGTTTAGGCCCATATGTTCACATGACTTCATTCTGAGTCTTCTTCTCAAACATCTTAATCCTAATGAGAAAATAAAAGGGAGTCTGAGTTGAATTATATTCAGTCTTACATTCAGGCTGACTTTCTGGTGATCAGTTAGTTTGCCAGATTTTGTGTGTGTCACTGGACATGAATATCAATGTTTATCAGCGTTGAATTGGTCATCTGTCCAACTTCATTGTCACTAACACAGCCAGCAACAAAACAAATCAAATTTTCTTTGTGCTGGAGCATCTTCAAACATTGAGACACTTGGGAGGATTGTGTGCAGTACTCTTCCCCTGAGTTCTGCAGATATTCTAATTCAGCTCTTAATGGAGATCCAGATAAGACCTGGCTAAGTAGAATTCTGGGGTAGTGACTGCGGAACAGAATTCATCGTATAGCTTTTCAGTTTTCATGAGCTCTTTCTTTTCAGTATAACAAGAAGTATAATGATCTATTAATTTGTGCAAATCCTTTTGATTATTATTCAGAAGATCTCACTATAACAGCCTATATTACTGTGAAGTTGAGGGCACTGGAGGAACTGAAAAGAAATCACTCTTAAGGTACAAGTGGGTGGATATTCACTGATCTCATCATACAGGTTGTTCACAGCTGAAACGTGTTCTGCTGGATTAGTGTGCCTTTCTAAGAATTCAGTCCCTATTTTACCTATAACCCTGTAGAAGTATTACTCTGAAAGGTTCAATATACCCAAGGTTGTTCTTCTAAGATAACAGAATCCCCATTATTCCCTGTACATTTTTGCCTTGGTGTAATGAAATGAATATTGAGACATTTGTGCCAGAATCATGGGGATTGGCATGGTGCATGGAATGCCCTTGCTATGAATGTCAGTCAGTTACATGTTTTCATTTTTACTAAGAAAAAACAATTTGCAATAACTTTATTGTCTATAAAACAACTTTGTGATGTTTCTATTCAAATGAACAGTTAGAAATGAGTATGAGATCATAACTTTTCACTTATATCTGGAGAAATTTTCTCTTACCTTCCTCCAAGACACTACTTGCCTTTCATTGTCTTCATCATAATTTAAATATTGTTGTACCCATACTGTGCTACATATCTTATCCCTGGGCACATACTCTTCTTCAGTTGATTAGGAGTAAAAAGCTAAAGATTACAGGGCTAGGGATTTAATTCAGTGGTTCCACCACCCGCCTCACAAGCACAGGTTTGACCCCGGGTACCATAAAAAAGAAAGCTATAGATTACATAAAATGAATACATTAACTTGTGAAACATGCGAAACAGATTATTTCAAGCTAGAGATGAAATAATCTAACTCTCCACCAGTTCATGTATTTTGATCTGACTGTAGACTATATGCATGAACTACTACCCCAGTTTCACTAAGCCACACAAATTTTTCACTTGTTTTTTTTTTCTTTTCTTTTCCTTTCATTTATTTTCTTTTTTCTCTCTTGGTGAGAAAACTACACTGTTTTTTATTCTTTTTTACTCACTTAGGAGTTCAGGTTTTTCATAGTATATTTAAATAAAAATGTTGGGTAAAAATTGTTTCTCTGTGCTATCTTTTATTAATATAACTTTTCATACTAAATTAACTAAAACTTTGACACAGTTTTGATGAAACAGTTTATCTTCAGTTGAAGTTTGAAAAAGATAAGATTTCTTTGAAAATGTTTTGTCATTGTGAAACCTAAAAGATTAACTTTGTTCAAGAGATGGAATAAGTGATAGAAGTTTTCTGTACATGAGAAAATTGCAGCTTTTATAATTGTAGTTAGAAATCATCCAAAAATATTTTAAGAACTAAGCTACATCATTTTAGAAATACCTGTTTATGTGTGATGTTTTTGTTGTATGGTAAGAATTCATTCAATAAGGTATTTTTGTGCAGAACAAAAATTAATTTGCTTTTAAGATTTTTTTCTTGATATAAGCTACATCATTTTAGAAATACCTGTTTATGTGTGATGTTTTTGTTGTAAGGTAAAAATTCAATAAGGTATTTTTGTGCAGAAGAAAAATTAGTTTGCTTTTAAGATTTTTTTCTTGACTTCATTTTTTTCTCAAATCACTAAGTGCATTTATAGCAAAAATATCTCATAATTAGGTTATTAAACATTTTATATTTACTTAAATTTTGGATAGGACTCAATATGGGTAAAATGTTATATGAGACATAAAAAGCATAAAGAATTGTTATAATATTTTGAGTTGAATTTATTTTCCAGTGTGAGGAACTCAGGCATCTGTCTTTGTCAGCGACACCTGGTAATATGATGTTTGATAATTGTTAAATGCAAAATACTACAAAAAAAAGACTCTGAGGAAAAAGAGAAGTTCCTCCAGGTGTTAACCCAGAATAGGGGCATGGGAGGTTGGTGTAAACCATAAATAGTTCAATAATGGAAAGTAGCAGAAAATAACACTAGTTAGTCTGAGTCTGGCATAGAAAGCTTGCTATAAGTGAGATAGAAAAGCATGCTGACTATTTGAGAAATAACAAACCTATTTTACTATAGAATGGTTACTGGAAGATGCTAGATTTCTAATTGTTTATTAAAAAATTCTTGAATTATTAAAAGAATGGATATATGGAAATTTCGAGATATCTGAAATCAGGAAATTCAGAATGAAAACTCTTAGAGAAATAAGTTCATGTTCTTGATATCAGTGGAAGTTTAGTATAAAGTTTCTACTTGCTATGTATTCTCTGTATCTCTTTCCTGTTTACCTCTCTGAATTTTATTTGTGCTAGCCAGCCTCTTACCTTAATTCCCAGCTCACAGAATTCTATTTGCTACCATATTTCTAGAATGCAGCAGTCTACTTGTACTCTGGCCTGTGTCCTCTTCCAGTTCCTGATCTTTATGTCTGTCTACCCAGGTCTTCTCCACTATTTCTTCTGACTCTATTTCTTTATAGCTATAGCTAAGAAAATCCACCAATGATGAGAGTGTCATGTCATAATAAATGTATCTCCTGAGGAAAGAAACTGAGGAGGTCCTGGGGAAAAGAAAGTATGGACTTTTTCCTCATAATGGAAGATCAAATAGCAATTGTCATGGATTTAGGTATAAAGAGTAAAGAAACTGGAATAAGGTAATAGCCTTGGCCCAAATGAGAAAAGGATGCACATTCATAAGACAAATTTTAACAACTATCAATATGCATGTGGTTGTCTCAGTCTACAAAGCATATTCTTATGTGTTTTCTTATATCGTAACAACCCATCCAGAAGCGTTGGTTCTCTTTGCTTATAGAAGAAGAAAGAAGAAGAAAGACGAAGAGCCTTCCTTACAGTCAATTACAAGTCAGTTCAGACTGCCATTTGAATGCTAATCCTTTCTTGATTTGGAGTAAATAACTGACCCTGTACTCCACACAGCAATACAGGTATTTTGTACTTGCTTTCATACTGGCCTTTTGATGAGAACTACATTATAATATTGTAATTAGTCACATTGAACAGAATGCTGAGGAAATGCATGGCATGAATATTAGATAGATTTTTCTGGTTTGGCAAAGGCATCATTATATCAGTTGCCCCAGTCTTTCCTGTTGAGCTGAGATGCTGCCTCATACTCATTCTCAGAATATTTGTTTAGGCAGACACAACTAACAAATCAGAGTTTTCTAAAAGTTGAAATTCACTTGCCATGCTTAGAGTAGAAACTTCACATATTCTGGTACAAAATTCAAAATGTCATGCTTAATTTCTAGTCCCTTAAGACAACCCTTCCTTGTCCTGAATTTAAGGCCATTAACTCCTCAAATTAGGTCATGCTAGCTAAACTTGCCTTAACATGTGCCTGCTTATATCTCTATTCCTAGGACCGAGATCCTACTTTTAACCCAAAGCATAGAAATAGATGTTCTTGCTTGTGTCTTACTTTCTAAAGTTCTGTTCTATAACTCATTTTCTCCAAGTTCGAGTCTTGTCACGAGTTTTCCCCCATATTCACAAAGACTAAAGTCTCATGTCTGCTGCCAACTTCTTTGACTGGATCTCTGTGTATTTTGACTGTTACTGTGAAACAAGCTACCATCAAATCTTCCAGGCTTGAGAGAAATATCTTGCATAACTTTACAATTTTGGTAGGGCCCTTAAGAATGACTCTTCTTTGATCCAAGCAGTATCAGCTAGTTTGTTTGTTGGTTTTGTTTGGATTTTTTAGTCTTGTTTTTCATTATCGTGGTTGCCAGTTGAATACATAGTTTTTAGTTTCACAGTGAAGTGATGAAGTATGTAATATGTATAACTAGGATTTTCAGTCTAAGCTTTTCCATATACACAGCTGAAAACAATGACAAGATATGACCTAACAAATGTGAAACGGCCTTAAAAAATAGAAAACAAGTGCTTGCCTATAATCCCAGATATTGATAGGCTGACAGAGGAAAATCATAAGTTTGAAGCTGAACTGGGAAACTTAGTGAGACCTTGTCTCAGAATAGAAAGGTCTAGGGATATAGCTCAGTGATAGGACACTTGACTAGCCCTGATTCAATTCCAGTACCACTGAAATTAATCAGCCAATCAATCAAAATTATTTGCAATTATTAAGCTTCACCTTGAGCACTTTGCACACTGATAACCAGCTTTCAAAAGGAATCATTATGATGCTTGCAATGTGGTGCTGTGCTTGTGAGGTAATCCTGGGCTGTTGGCTGGGGCCTTCAGCTCTTATGCGTGTGGACCTCTTCAAGGCTCCTTAGGGATATTCACCTGACTGTGAGTGGATTCCAAAGGCAGTAGACTGCATGGCATCCGTGTGACCTATTCTTAGAGAAACATTTGCCATACTATTGGTCAGAGTAGTCACAGTCACTACCCAGATTTGGAGGAGTGGCCATATACTCCACCTGTTATAGGAGAAATAACAAAGTTCTAGAATTTCTACATATCCGGAGATAATTTACTAGTGATCTTGAGGAAAATGCAGTCTGCCAGTCTCCTACAAGAGTCTGTTGCCTTTGCCTGTGTAATCACTACCTCGATGCTTTGCCTACCTTTTAATGTATTGACTCCTATTTGGTGCTGGACTTCCCAGGTTCCAAATCTCCTTGGATCCACTAGCACAATGTACAATGTTGCTGCTGTGACCTATCCATTTATTTGCCACGCCTACGACTGACATTTGGCACACATCCAGAATGTCTATTTGACCTTGAAGCATCCACCTTTTGGTAATCTGCAGGTGAGAATTGAGTGGCAGGACCATTACTCAGAAACTCCAGAGCATACATAGTAGCCATTTCCCAGTATGTACTATTTCACAATGCTCTGATTTGGTGGCGTATTGAGGTAGTTCTATTACAGTAGCAGCAGGAGGTATCCAGTGCCAAAGTAGAGGTTATTAACTGTTCCTTTATGCAAATCCCCTTCGTCTGTGTTAATATATCCTAAGAACGCCTTTTCATTACTTGTCTTTGTTGGGGTGGGTATCCCACAAGAAGAAACATTATTTTTACTCCCTTCCTGTATTTGTTTTTATAGTCTTTTTGCTTGTGTCTTGTGCATTCCTTTATTCCCTGGCATCTCATAGGTAGCAAATCCAGGAAACAAAGAAGCAGAGTTTTAGCAGACTTTCATAGGCAAAAGAGCATTTTTTCCTTCTAAGCATGCTGGCGCTCACCTGTTAGCCCAGCACTCAGGAAGCTGAGGCCGGAGGATCACCATGAGTTTGAGGCTAGCCTGGAGTACATAGTGAGTTAAAGGACAGCCTGAACTCTGTAGTGATACTCTGTCTCAAAAAAACAAACAAACAACAACAACAACAAAAAACTAGAGCATTCATTTTTCTGAGTCTAAAAGCATTGAACATAACTGGAGACCTATCCAAGGTGTGACCATTAGTAAGTGTTCTCTGGGGGATGCTTATTCCAAATACCAGAGCTACTGACCTGTCTCTGTATAACCAATGTGAAGTTTCAGAGACTCATTTATTTTTACCAACAGTGTATATAAAGCATTGCTTTCTCTGCTTTGAGTATGATGCTGACAGCTTCCTGAAGATTTCTGGGCAAATTAACTGTGAAAGCAACAATGGAGTGAGCTGTGCATTGTTAATCCTTCCTGTGACAGTGTCATCAAAAAGAAAGCCTTGAAGACTCCTTTATGAGGATGGTTCCCCCACCCCTTACCCAGCGTGTGGGCATGTGAATGGGGTGCCCTTTCTGACGTGCCTGTAGGGCTGTTGTAGCTGCGACTGCTGCTATTTTATGGCAAACCATTATTGGCCTTCACTGAATGTTTTCAGCTCGCTTAGCCTAACATCCCATGGTTTCTCAGGGAGTAAAATCGAAGTAGACTTCCAATTTTCTGTGCCCAGTCTATGTCTCCCTAATGAGCACAGGACTACTATTTTCACTGCGTCTTAATTGAGAAATCAATTATGTTTTTTTTTGATACTTGCCAGCTATATTTGCCAGTTTTTGGCAGATTATTTTTTAAAATGGCCTTCCCTTAATTTTTAAATATTTAATGCTATAGATTTATACAGTAGGGTGATTTGTGACACATGTTTATTATCCTTCTGATCTTGAATTGTGCTTGACATATGTCCATGTGTAGGATTGGATTAACTTTAACAAAATTTTTCTCCTAGTTTGCATCTATTTTCAGAACCTATAATTGAAAGTTAGAATGTTGTATTTTCGTCGTCCAAGCTTCCTGGTGTCATTTTTATCATCTTCTCTTTCCTACTGAAATTCTCTAAGTCTTTATAATTGCCTTGCTCATTGTGGTTCTCCTGGCCTTTGATATCCTTACCCTTAACTTGGGCTTTTGGCTATTTATTATCTAGTATATTTCCTTTCCTAAACCAGGAACATCTCATTGCAATATTCTAGAATGCCTACACAACACTCATTTTGATCCTGTTTTACTTAGAGGTTTAGCTCTATTAAATATTTTATGAGGTTTAGTCTTGCTTCACATTGTGTACTCCTAGTTAAAATAATAATAAATCAGAGTCCACATGACCTCCAGGCATGTACCTGTACATGACAACCTAAAATTTTTGAGAAAAGGAAAATAACTTTATCAAAAATAGCAGATAACCATTTAATGTAGAAGGTGATGGTTTCTACTGAGGAGTGGGTACATGCAAAGAAGCAAATTATGTAAGTGTCCTCTCCTCCTTTTACCAAGAATAGAAGGGGAAAATAAGTTGTTCCTACAGCCCTGGGAGCTTTCATGGAAATTTCAGGCACAAGGAAACTGTGGAACTGGAATCCTCATTTCATGGTTTACATTAGGGCAGTACAATTCCTTTCCTCTTGCTTAGTTTTCCTCTGTGGTCCAAGTTTTGAACTTTGTTCTGGGCAGTACTTCATTGATGACAGAAACTGCTGGCTCAAGTTTAGTTCCGCTTGGGTATAGGGTGAGTCGGTCTTTGGCTTGAGGATTTTCACTGTGAACAGAATTAAACAGTCTCATTCATTATGAAATGCATCAACTCTTTTTAGTTTTCTGTTATCTACATCCTGAACGCCAAGACATGGAATGGGTAGACATGATCTCATAGAATCTGACAACTAGGCAAGAAAAGAAAGTCACAAAAATATAACCAGTGTATGATTTGGAAAGTGCAACAGTGGTAAAATATATAAATTTCACATATCAAGTGTAGTATCATGAAATATTTTTATAAATATTCTGGATATGTAGAAGAAAATGTAGGCCTACCAGATGGGAGAGGGCATGGAAAGGAATGACAACTATAGATGAGGCAAAGTTTTATAAAAATGGTGGGATTTTAGCTGGCCTCAAAGATTGCAAAGTATTAGATGAAAGGGTCTTCCATGAAGGTTGGTAGGAGCAGAGCAAAGAGCTGGAAAATGCAGACCTATCCTTGGAATAATGGGAAGTCTGTTTTGTTGACAGCGTGATCATAGGAGGCAAGCTCAATGGATTAGGCAGAGAACAGATTGGTGAGGTGAGGCCTTGATCTGGTCATGCTGAAGGATTTAGGATTCTTCAAAGGAGTAAGAATCAGTCAGGAATATGAAGAGTAGTCAAAATAAGGAACGCTCATCTGAAAACCTTCTGACAGCAAAAAAGGAACATTTATGCATTTATTTGGACAATAACTCTTGATTTTCTTACTGGGATGGTTGAAAGCTGAATGTGCCCATCGCTAGGAAAACAAAAATACTTTGTAATTAAGAACATTGTTTTTCAGCTGTACTATTCTTTAGTTTAATAGTCTGAGCCATGAATTAATGCACAAGTTCCATCTTTTCTACATTGCTACTCAAAGTACCAATGAGGAAGCTCATCTCTTTGAGGTTTGAGCTTGGTAACTGACAGGTAAGATTTACAAGAGCAGCGAGCATTTACCTTCCTGTAAACTGACATAACAATGACTCTTACACTGATGCAGCTCAAAGGAAAAGTTAGTGTGCTAAGTGAATTAAATTTATTTTGCTAAAAAAAATCTACTTCACTCTCAACTGCTCTCTAATTGTTGTGGTTTAGAAGCCTCGCCTGTGGTTTCAGATCAGTCACTTCACACTCTCAGGATTGAGTTAATGAACTACTCCTGTGAGGGACATATGTGAAGACATGACTGACCTCCATCAGGGCTCAATGCCTATCTAAAAGGATGAGTGAGTTTTATCACACAAAGTCTACTATCTAGAATATATAAAGAACTCAAAAAATCAGACCCCCTGAATATAAAGACTCAATTCACAAATGGGCATCTGAAATGAACAGACATTTTTCAAAGATTAAAAGCAGCAAATAAATATATGAAAAAAATGTTCCACATCACTGGTCTTTTGAGAAATGCAGATGAAAACAACACTCAGATTCCACCTCACCCCAGAAAGAATGGCTGCTATCAAGAAATCAACCAATAACAAATGCTGGCAGGGTGTGGAGAGAAAGGAATCCTTTCGTTGTTGGGAGTGCATACTGGTGCAACCACTGTGGAAATCAATATGGAGATACCTTAAACAACTAGGATTAGAAGTCCCATTGGACCCAGCTATTCCCCTGCTGGGTATCTTCCCAAAAGAATTAAAAGAATCTTATCACAGTGATATATGCCCACCCATGTTTATAGCGGCACAGTTTGTAATAGCTAAAACTTGGAAACAGCCCAATTGCCCATCAGTTGGAGAATGGATAAAGAAGATGTGTTTTTTCTATAAAATGGAGTAGTGCTCATCCTTAAAGAATGAGAAACTAGAGACTTTTATAGCTACGTTGATGCACATTGAAGACACACTCTTAAGTGAAATTAATAGGACACATATGTGTAAATACCAAATAGATTCTCTTGTATGATAAACTAAAAGTGTAAATAAGGATCAAAATGTATAATTGATATTGCATAATAGGAAGAGGTCTAAAGATGTAGGGGAAGCGGAAGGGGTAGAAAAGGTAAGAAGAGAAGAGAAAAAATAAGAGAAAAGAAAAAAAATGGAAACAAAGTCATTCTAAATAGTGAAGGGTGGAGCCAGTAAAGGGAGGCTAGGGGAATGGGGAAAACATAAGAACCAAGACACATCATGAAAAGGTACAAGATCCTCATGATGAATGTAACGGTACTGTATACCTAAAATGCACCAATAAAAATATATACAAAAAGTAAAATAATAAAGTGCTTGAGTATCTATGAGAATATTACATATAAAATGGCAAACCAAAAATAGAAATTCAAAAGCTGAGCACATTCCTGTCCTCTGTCATTTTTCCTAGACTAAAGTCTTTCCATTTTTTTCCCTTTGGAAGACTCTTGTTTTTTTTGTTTGTTTGTTTGTTTTGTTTTTCCCTCACTGTTCTGTTTCCTTGAGAGTAACCAGCCATTGGCACAGCCCCTCAGCCACTGTGTTTCTGTCATGAATTCCCGAATCAAGCCTGACTAATCCAAAGGCCTCCTTTGGATTTTTTCAAGCTATATTTGAGAGAGAAGAAACCATTTTGTGGTCTTGAAACATTAAAAGTACATCTTGGGATCAGCTAGTGACTGTCCTTTTGTGTTGTAGAGAAAACTGTGTTAGAAGGAAGAAACTGCAGAGAGAAGCTTAGAGGAAGAAGAGAAAGTCCTGAAGGCATTCAAAGGTCTTTTGTATCATCCCGAAATGCTAAATCTTTGTTCTGCCATGATTATATAAAAACAGCTCAATGTTCAACAAGTCAATTTTGTTTTCTGCCTAAATAATTAAAATGACATTTACTTGAAATCAAAACTTTCTTTGTGAATAACAAACAACTGGTATCCTGAACTTCTTTAATTTTAAACCTTTCTATATGTATTTTGGGAATAACTGAGCTCTGTGTTCAAATTTTCTTTTGCTTTCTTTTTCTATGCTCTCAGTTGATGATCAGTCACTTGCCATGTCTTTAATGTGTATGAGTTCTTTAATGCTTAGGAAAACCTTGTGAATCTGTTAAATTCCCAAGCCTCTAAAATTCCCACAGTCCCATGATAGGTAAAGTATAATTTTCTTATTTGTTTCACCATGTCTATGGATGCATTTCTCAAAGTTGCTAGTGATTAATAAGCCCTGGGATTAATAAATTAATAAGCCCTGGGATCTAATAGCTAAACGTCTTTCATTGTAATAGGGGGAACAATATCTTAAATGCTCCATTGGTTACTTTTCAGTAGTTTCCATGTCTCAAATTTTATTAATTATATTATAGCTAATTTACAACAAGTTATTAATTCTTGTATTTAAAATCAGCTCAAGGAATAGTATTTATTATTTTCTGAATAAAGTAGAAATCTAGTTCATTTTACAAGGTTTTGATCATCTAAGTCCTTTATTAAATCACTGCTCTTTCTTTGCATTTGTTCTTAACAGTTGCCAGGCAACTCCTATGATACTTAGCAAAAATATTCTGAAATGATTTTTTTAGAATAAAATTAGTAGAGGCACAGACCCCTTGTAATGAGGGATATTACAGTTGTTCAGATGTAAAATTAGCCATTGTGAATGAAGGCTATTATTTAATGTTATACTAAATGTGACTTTCTGTGCAATTGTAAGCTGGGTCTCACCTACAATTTGCCTAAATTGCAAAGAATATCATAATTCCTGATTTAAAAAGAAAATGAGGTTGATAAAATATAACAATGACTCTTTTATTAAGTTTAAAAAGGTGTATGATGATAAATGAATCCACCCAAGCATTTTTTTTTCTCACTGATTCAGACCACTGTGTCTGGCAAAACGGCTCCAGGAATACATGGTATATTCTTTTCATGTGAGATTTCCTATTGAGGTAGAATCCATAAAACCAATGTGGGGATTCAGTTCAATCAACTTTCTTCTAAGCTTCTCACTCCTACCTCTTTGCATAAAGAGGCAATCCCATGTAAAATAAATCTTGTCATCTGATTGATAGGAAATTACATTTTGAAATTTTGAAAAGAAAGCCAGGAATATTAATGAATAGGTCAAATGAGATGAACTTTGCATACGAACTTTTTTTTCTGGTACTGGGGATCAAGCTAAGGACTTTGACCTTAGAAAGCAGGCAGGTACATTGCCAGTGATCCAAATCCCCCGCCCAGCAAACTTTTGATACTTTGTCCAGATTCAGAATTTCATTGTGTGCTATTAGCCACAGTTGTTAATTTAGTTGATTTCACTGCTGTCCAGAATGTGAAACCACTGACCATTCCATCAAAATTTCTCTTCAATTTTCAGTTTCATTGTTTGATCCTGGTGATGACTGTTATGTCAAAGTTAATAAATACAGTGTAAGACCTGAGAATGGATCCGTCCTCAGTGTTTTATTCAAGCGCTGGTATTCTCTATGACTGCAAGAGTGTACATAGATTGAAATGTAAGAGTCATACTTTTGCATTAATAGACTTCCACAATTACAAGCTTGGTAGATTGAGATTACTGTTCCAATAATTGTAGCCCTTCTTTCTCTGATTTAAATAGCATTCTGTTGGCCTGCATTTTGAGCTGTGGTCTATTTCTCCCATTTTTCTGTATGTTATTTTTTTCTGCCCCAGGTAGAATTTTTCCTTGAGTATCTAAAGCTATCCAAATATATTCCCTCTTTAAATTAAAAAATGTATAGGTAATTAAATATTTTGTAAATTTTCACCCCTTCTGAGGGACTACCCAATGGCTACCTTCCTAGTTCAACTGAATTTCCAAGAGTATCCTTTGTGCCTCTTCCTCAACCTATTGTTTTGATCTTCCTGTCCCTGACAGTTTTCTCTAGAAGCCACAGTTGCTAATTCAGTTGATTTTGCTGCTGTCCAGAATTTGAAACCATTGACAATTGAATCAAAATATCTCTTCACTTTTCAGTTTTATCATTTGATCCTGTTCACTCTCCAGCTTTTTTTTTTGAGTGATTTTCAGGGATATTTTTCAAACAAATAGTCATTTAAACATCAGCATTATTCAGGAATGTAATGCTGACCTATAGCCACCTCACTGTATTTACTCTTCCGAATACTTTAGTCACTCAAGTTTCTATACCCATTAGTTTGTCTTGTGATCCTAAAGGTGTGTTTGCCTTTGTGAGAGAGAGAGACAGAAACAGGTGCAAAGGTCACAGATTAAGTCTGTTTCCTTAGCTCCAGAGCTATTAAGGGAAACTTCTTTGAATTATTAGTGTAGATGACATAAAATATCTACAATAAACATATTCCAACTGAACTCATTCTCCCTCAATATGTTTTGACATTTTCTTTTTCTGTTCAGTGAATATCTTTATTTTCATATAATTTTCCAGTTTAAATTCTGACCTCATTGTTGATTCCACATTTTTCTGTTCCTAAAATGATTATAAATATTTTTCAAATCTGTCTCCCATTTTCTACCATACTTTGTTTTTACCATAACACACAGACACACATGCACGCACGCACACACACACGCACACACACACATATTTTTTAAACTTTGGTGGTACCAGTGATTGAACTCAGGGCCTTTGCATTGAGCTACATCCCAGCTCTTTTTATTTGTTTATTTTTGAGACAGGGTCTCACTAAGTCACCTAACCTGGCCTCAAATTCACCCTTCTCCTTACTAAACCTCCCAGAATGTTGAGATTCAGACCACACCCTGCTTATCATGAAACTTGTAATCATCTCTCTCCTCTCCTCGTAGCTTAGTCACATATCTTCAGAGATAGACTTTATACTATCAAACCCTTTCTTCTTATATTTTCCTTATATTTGCTTAAACGGGGATAGTTACAATTAAAAGAAAAATGTACATTTTTCATTTTATATAGTAGGATGTAGATGTTTTTAAAGAAATCATTAAATTAAATAAATATACTTGGAAGTTAGAGAAGTAATACAGTTTTCCTAGTTAAATATTAAGCAAATGTACATCTACTTGAGTAGGAATACCGAAAAACATTCTTTTTCACTGGTGTGGAAAGAGGGGATGTTTTTTATATCCTTCTAGATCTGAATTTAGTTATGGTCCATAAATTCACTGAATCCAAGGAATTTAAGAAATCCTACTAACACAAGATTTGACTTTTAAATATGATCATCTCACTGTTCTTGTTTACAGATGTGAAACAAATTTCCATCTGTTGCGTTCTTAAATGGTGCTGCTTTCCTTCCCCTGCCAGAATTAATTATGAATGATTCTAGAGAGTCTTAGTGTCTCTTATCCAAATTCAAAATTTCAGCATTTAATTTCAACTTCTCCCTGGCATGAGACACTTCAGTATTACAAGTGCAGTTGATATTATATAATTCTGAAAATTTTCTAGTTCATTCAAAATATTTGAGACACTATATACTACTACTAATTATGCAATTCTTCTTAACCAGGATTTGTGACTTATTGATTGATCAAGATGTGGTAGTGATTTCTATATTAACAATGTGTGTATTTGTGTGTGTGTGGGGGGGTGTATGCACACATAACATGACTATGGTAATGATAAACAGAATTTTTTAAAAGGGGGTAGCAGATGCCAGGAAAAATGTCAGGCCTTCATGCCAGACATAATAGCTTGTTTACTGTTTCTTCAGAGTGTATTAAATGAAGGAGAAAGAGTTAGAAGGGAAAAAAGAGGAAAATGAGTAGGAGAAGCCAGAAGTTTTCTCAGTATAGAATATAGCTCTCCGGGAGCATTGTTAATGAAAGACTGGGGCTGAAAACAAAATACAATGAATTGAAAAGTTAATAGAGGAGAAAAGGTAGAGGCAGTGAGAGCAAACTCTCAGGAAATCTGACAATTAAAAAATACAGAAATTACAAAGTAGCTCAAGGGAAACAGGATTGATTAAAAACAAAGGCAGGGTGTTGCACAAAAATAATAATATTTTCTGAAGACAAGATAATAAACTCTATTATTAAAAGAATTACTGTGTTGATTTTTCAAGATTTTCTCCTATTTTAATCACTGCTTTCTGGAAGCAGCACCATTGTGTGTATGCATAGTTTCAATATATACAAACAAAGAATTTCCCCACCTAAAAACCACTGTGAAAGGTATTCCCTTGGACAGAGAACCTCAGTCCTGCAGAATCACACATAGAAGGAATTTGGGGAAATGAAATGTAATATCTTCCTAAGTTTACAGAGAGGTCTTGATTCCTTGAACATTTTTGGTAGATGTAATTTCTTGAAGGCAAGGCCCATATCCATAATGTTAAATTTCCCTTCCTCAAGAAGGCGCTACATGAGGATATACTCCTAAGTGAAATAAGTAACACATGTGTAAATACCTAATAGTTTCTCTGGTGTGAATAAACCATAGTACATAAGATCCTAATGAGATAATTGACAATGTCAAATAGGAAGAAAAGGGCTAAAGGTGTAGGGAAAGTGGGAAGGGTAGGGGAAAGGTAATAAGAAAAAAGAAAAAAAACATGAGAAAATGAAAAAATGGAAATAAAGTATTTGTAAATAGGGAAGGGAGGAGGGGGTGAGGGGAGGGCAAGGATAAAGGGAAAAAATGAGAACCAAGACCTGTCATGTAAAGGTACAAGATCCCAATGATGAATGTAACTGTACTGTATGACTAAAATGTACCAATAAACTCAATGAGAAATTGGAATTAATCTGTCAATATCTGATTTTTGGGATGTTTATGGGGATAGCATTGGATAAAAAAAAAAAAAGGCTGCTACATGAAACAGTAGCCTCCTTCCCATAATGCTCTGTGCCTGAGATGGCTGTCACATGGGATAACAGCCTCTTTGTTAAACATGGCTTCTCCTACCAAGGGACAGCTTCTTCTTCCCATCATGCCTCTTCTCCCACCAAAAGAGTAACCTAGTACTTGCTACCTCCTAGCAGCTAGTGGTGTCACAGGCTCCTCCAATCTCTTAATACCACCTCACTCAACTCCACCCAGATCAGGCTAACCCCACCCCACTCCTATAAAAGAAGCTCCTTGTGCTTCTCTCCTTTGTTTGGAGACAGCCTGGTAGATCCTCCCCATAACAAAGACTTGTTGTACTTCTGGTCTGGTCCTGGTTTTTTGGCTCTTTTATCTAACATATTGTTCATTTGCATTATCTTCAGCATCTGAGCCCAGTGAGAGGCTAGCAGAATTTGTGCTGAGGGGAGGTTTGTAAAAAGGAGAATGAAAGAACATGTCCAGGGTCGCTTTCTGCCTCTGTCTCCATGCCCTGTATAGTCTCCCAAATTAGGAAGACTCATAATTTCTAAAGAATTATTATTTAATGTGTAATAAAATGTTTAATATTGTTTATTTTAACTTCTACATCAAAACAAAAAATTGTACACATTAATGGAGTACCTTACAATACTTGAATACAGATAATTTATCATCAGGTTAAACATGACTATATCCTCAAACATTTACCATTACTTCATGGGCAAATCTTTGCAAATGCCTTCTTCTACCTTTGTGCAATGTACAGTTCAGTACTGTTATCTGTCATCACCTCCCTTGCAAAAATACCCAGAACTTGTTCTATTGATCAACCTGTTCCTAGCATATGCCCCAGCCTCACTTTTCCCAGCCTCTAGTCTGAAGTTCTGCAACTCATCTTTTTAGATCTACATATAAGTTTGATCATTCAATACTTTTGATACAATGCATGATGGAGATAGAGTTCAGATTCTTGTACAAGAGAACAAAGAATTGCAAGTTATATACATGATGGTAAGGAAAAAATACCTAGCCACATTTATTGAAATTAACGAGAGAGCTGCACTCACAGCTATCAATTTCCTCTTGGAGGAAACTAAAAAAAATTGGCAGAAGCAGGAGAGAAAAGTGCTCTGCAGCAGGGACGAAGGAATGGAAATAAGTTAGACTGTCAGATTTGAAAAAACGGTGCTCCATTGCCAGGTTGCCCTCATGGGGCCTTTCAGGATACCACCGACAGATTGACAGGGTGCTGGTCACGTTAACTTCTTTCTACTGCACATGACCTTTCCCATTATTTAATTAGTTATAATTACATGAATAGTGTGCAGCCCATATGTATGAATCCGGAATGAGTTTCGAGTGAGGAAAGTTCAGTGTAGGTCAGACCAATGCATCTGACATACACATGCCCTGGTCTAGAACTTTAGGAATTTCCTGGTTCCCTGTTATTCTTATTTCTGGAGGAGAGGTGGGGTGCTGTGCAAGTCCAAGTGAATGCAGAGGGAGTGATACCACAGCTGCAGTTGTGCTTTCCATACAACTTTTGTTTCCCTCCCTGTCTCATTCACTTCTTAAAATGATGTCCAGTTACCCTCATGCTGATGCAAATGAGAAGATCTTATTCTTTTTATGGTTGAGTAATATTCTATCATGTATACTGTGCATTTCTTTATCCATTCATCATATGATGGGCATTTAGGTTTTACTGATTTCATTTCCTTTGGATGCATAGCCAGTACTGAGATTACTGGATCATATGGTAGTTACAGTTTTAATTTTTTGAGGAACATGTATACTATTTTCCATAATGGCTGTTCTGTTTTTCATTCACAACAACAGTAAGGCAGGTTATCCATCTCTCTACATCCTCCTATTACTCGTTATCTTTAGTTTTTGATAATGGCCATTCTTACCAGGATGAGATTATCTCTCATTGTGGTTTTGATTTATATTTCCCTGATGACTCGTACTGTTGAGCATTTTTCATGTATCTGTTGGCCACTTCCATGACTTCTTTGGAAAATTGTCTATTTAGATCAATTTTCATTTTTAAATTGGGTTATATGCTTTTTTGTTATTGAGTTTTTGGAGTTCTCTACATATGGATATCAGATTCTTATTTTGTAATACATCAGACAGTAGTCCCTCAGTATCTATTGGGAATTGATTATAGGTCTTTCCCCCAATGCCTACCATACAGACACCAAAATCTCTGGATGTATAAAATGGTGGAGTTTCTGCAAATAACCTCCACACATCCTCCCATATACTTTGAATTATTCCTGTGTAGCTTATAATACCTAATGCAATAGTAATTCTGTTAATATTGTGTTTAAGAAATAATAAAATATGCATTCTCAGTACAGATACTACATTTTTCAAATATTTTTGCTCTGAGGTCAGTTGAATCTGTGCACATATAAACATACATAAGGCCAATTGTCATTTTACAAGTATTTCAGTATTATCCGTGTAGTGAGGCACTGAATAAGTCATGGAGGCACTGAAGAAAAAAAAATACCCAGTGACAGCTTATGAGAGTAAATTTTAATAAGGCTTATTAACAGGAAATAATAGAGAAGTCTAGAGTTAATAGTTATTTACCAGCAGGGGAAGGTCAACAAGAACCACATACAGGTGGAACAAAAAGCTTAGAAAATCCCACATGGTGGGAACAGGCGCATGTTGAACAATAGTACTGGCTTGATAAAATCACACTGGGATGCATACATACTTAACAACAAACACACGGTAAATCCTGCAAAGCTCCTGCTAATAGTTAATAACAGCACCACTCAGAAAGTCCAGTAATGATAGGCCAAATAACCATTTACCAGAAAGTAGTCAGAATGTCTAGTGGTGGCTGGCTGGACTACAGCATTCCAATTACTCTCTATAGTGGGGAAAATATTTTATAAATTACATAGTAGTGATGTTATTAGTTTGCTTCCCTTTTTATACGAACACCATTCCAAAAGCAGCTGACAAGGTATTGGAAGAAGTTTCTGCCAATCACAATAGTCTGCAGAGTTTCCAACATTCCTCTGAATATTTTTCTGGCTATTTTGGTCTCTGTCCACTTACAAGGTCCCCTTGACATGTAGGAGTCTTAGGAGCACAACAGGGTGATTTCACGGATGTGATGCCAGATTTCCTAGTTTTTCTCACGGGAGTTACATCTTACATGAGGAAACTGATGTATATAACTTGACTAATTCTACACCATTAATAATTAGTTCACTCATAATCAGGTTTTTCAGGATACTAGCCATATTTTTTCCCACCATACTGTGCCCTTTTTAGCATATGTCATAGGAAACATCTGTGATGATGTCCATGTGATGAAGGTTATTCTTTTTGTTCGAGTACTTTGATGAGCATATAGTTTTCCAAAGAAGACAAAAGAGGACAAAATACAGGTTGAAGAAACCACTGTACACACTGACAAACATGAGGGAAGATTTGATGGCTAGAAATGGATGACCCCTGACAGATGAGAGGAGACTACTGACCCCGATACTGACCCTAAAGGCCCCAAAGACTGACTGGATGCTTCCTTGTGACTTGAGGAGCCAGTTCATGATTTTTGTGAACATCTCAAATGATCTCTAAGTGGGACTATAAGGACAGAAGGATTTGCCTGAACTCCAACTTTGTATCTTCCTCAGGGTTTGGTTGAAATATTAGCTGCTATTACTTCTAAGCTTTTTTGCTGAGATCAAATGTAGTATCTGTTCCTATAAGTTTAAAATATTATTTGCTAGTACTAAATTTGATTCTCTTTTTGCTTCTTTTTGCTTTGTTCATAACTCTGATTAAAGGATAGAACAAAATTCCAATTTTGTTTCAGGATTGATGCCGCTAATATTCCAGCATACCTTCTTGATTTTATTCTTGGTGCTGAGTTTTGGTATACAATGTAGACCAGGTTTAATATTAAGAAATCATGAGTGTTTCAGCAAAAAGCTTTTTACTTCAGTAATGATTTACTAGTCTCTCAATATCAAAAATAAGTTTTGTTTTCATATTGCTTATTTATGTTTCTCCTTCTTGAAATTTATCTTTGGCCTAAAAGCATAGCTTCATACCCGGAAGAACAATTGGAATCATCACAGACATTGATCAGAGCTGTCTTAAGGTCTATGGCAGTCTGTAAAGACCTGCTATGAGACCCATAGCCCTCTATCTATCCTATTTTAAGCAGGGTATATTAATTTTTTTCCTGTTATCTTCTGCTCTTAGTTGTCCATTATCCTAATTTATTTAAAGTACAAACAACAGACACTGCCTTACTAAAATGAACACCAATCTTGAAAATTACTAATTAAATCCAACATTCTGTTGTACAACTATTGCTTGGATGAAGCAACCTTCCTGAAATTGTGGTTTAATTGAAAAATTTCTCCAAGCTCTTGATCTTGTGTATTTTAACTTTTACCTTTATACAACTTCTTTATAAAATCTCTGTGTATCCTAAATACCTAAATTCACATGAATTTCCCTCTCATGTTTTCATTTGTTTCTTTGCTTCTTTTTGGCACAGTTACCACAAAATAACCCTGAGAGAGCATCATAATCTTGGGCTAAAGTCCTATCTTTAAGAATTGTTACCTATGTGATTGGGTTCTGATCGTGTTGCGGCCTATGTGCCAAGCAGTCTTGTGAGGAGAAACACTCTACGTAGTAATGATACTTGTGACTGGGAGGCCCTGCGTGAATGCCTCTTAGCCTCTGCATTTGCCTCTGCTTCTCTGTACCTCCAGGTTTCCCTGCTAACTTCTCTATAATCATGTCAACCTTCCAGGTTCTCCTAGACCATGCAGTCTTTCTGCTTCTAGGGTTTTTTGCTCCTCTTAACAAGAAGTATTTCATACTGAGCATGTGCGTGTCTAGATTATTTTTTATGTTTCAGCTCAGGAGCCTTCCATGATTATCTAACCTAGACTCTTCCAGTTTTATACATTTTCTAACCTTACTCTTTTTATAGCTTTTATTATAAAGTATCGTTGACTTATTCATTAGTTTTTTCTTTAATCTGTTTCCAGAGTCACTATGAATGAGGGAATCTGTTCTGCTTTGTTGAATGGTCTATTTCCCGGCACCTGACAACACAGTAGATGTGAATGCTCATTAAATATTAATTAAGTAGAGGAAAGAAGAATGGAAGGAAAGGATGAGAAGGAAGGCAGAAAGGAAGGAAGGAAGAGGAGTAAAGGATCAACTGGGCCATTTTTTATTTTTCTTTTCTTTTTTTCTTTTGGTACCAGGGATTGAACTGGGGATATTATGCTTGTGAGGCAGGTGTCAGCACCATTGAGCTATCCCGCCCCATGTTTTGTTTTGTTTTGCTATAGGTTCTCACTGTGTAGTTCAGGCTGGCCTTTAACTCACAGCTATCCCTCTGCCTCGGCCTTCATAGTGCTGGGGTTACAGGCTTGTGACACTGCTTGGGCCTCAATGGGTCTTACTTATTTCTCACATGGAAAGACTTCTGAGTATGGAGAAACACTTTAATATTTGGAATACTCTTTACATAAGTCAGTTACTGAAAATATCCACCCTATCCTTTTCTTGTAGCTGGCTACAGGAGTCAGAAGACTATGTCATTATAATTATCCATGACTCCGTGGACACTAGATTAAATACCAACATTATCTAATGTTTAAAGCTCATAGGAATGGCACTCATAAACTCCAGCTTCCACAGGAGCTAAGATTGTCATTAACACTAATGTGCTGTGGATGTTTCCTCTCAGCCCTCAGTGCCTCCTTTTCTGTGTACTTTAGGACCCCCGAAACACACAAGCTTGGCCTAGTTGAGATCTCAGTTCATAAGAGCATGTGTCTCCCTCCCCTTTATCACAACAGAATAAAGAAGTTATTTTGCTCCTGAACTTTGAATTTTGAGAGTAATGAGAAGCTGTTTTCTGAGATCAATCCTGTGCCATGGAATTTACTGTTTCAATTAGTGTGTTAAGACTCTTTCTTAAAATATTTGGAAGGACCAAGATACGAGTACTCACTTTTTCATGGCATATGTGCTTGGGGAATTTAGTAGCATTTGATAGCTATTATTGGGTACCAGATGTGATCAAAATATACCATGAATATTTAAATAAAATGATGGTAAAAGACACATTGCCATTAATCCCTGCTCAAGATAGCCCTTCACTATAAATGGACTTATCTTATTATTCTCGCCATTCTGTCAGGCAGTTTTGGATGTACTCTTTCCAAGACACAATCAAAAATATAGTGAATGCTGCTGCTAAATAACATCCAACAGGAGGGCAGGCTCATAGAGACATCGTGGTGTGTTGTCACGTCACCCACCTTATTCACTCACTGTATCTGGCATCCTGTGTCTGTGGCACTTCCTTAAAGTCAGAATGACCAAGAAAGGTACATTTTTTAAGTGAATTCAGGACATCGAAGCAGCCACAAGAGTGTAATAAAGACACAAAAGAACTCCCAGAACTGCTTCAAAAAGTGCCAAGAATGATGGGTTAAATGAGTTCAGGGAAAAGGGGGGTATTTTGAGAAGGATCAATGTAACTGTATCTTTTATTATAATACTTTTTTCATCTAAGAATTAATGGTATTTTTAACTTTTTTTTTTTTTTTTTGTATCAGGGATCGAACTGCAGCCCTCATGCTTGCTGCAAGGCAGGCACTGAAACCACTGAGCCAAATCCCTGGCTTCGTAGTATTTTTAGATCATAGGTCATACTGCACTAGGCTTCTAAGCACAGATTCCCTTCCATACGATCAGAATTCTTACTAGAGCATAATTTAAGCATGATGTACCCAGAACAATAGCAAATGATTGCACATCATGAAAAATGTTTTTAAAGAAATATATTTACATTTTATTTTTCTAAATTTAGATGTTTTCAGTAATGGAAAAAGGTAGTATCTATGTAATTTCCTGTCGCGCGCACCTCGCCAGCAAGGAGCACGCAACACTCAGGATTCTTCTGAAGCACGCTTTATTGGAGTTTCTTCTACATTCTTCAAGATGGCGGAAAGACCCCGAGCCGGATGCGAGCCTGCCTTTTATAGCCTCCCGGGTGACGTAGCCCATTTCTATTGGTCAATGCCGGCCTGCGTCATTCTGACGAGCCAAGCGCCCCTTCTGCGCATGCGTGAACCGCCATCACCGGCGGACTCGCATCCGGGATTCATGCAGGGCATGAAGAACCCGGAAATAATGGCGCGCGACAATTTCCAGTGAAAATATTTGTTTATCGAAAGTCCTTATTTGAAAGTAAGTACTGTTAGATAATCACACAGTAAAAATAATAAATATTCATTTAAATTTGACAATAATGCCCTCTTCTTTGTAGTACCTGCCTTAGTTTTAATTTTCATAATAAAGATGTATTAATTGGAAGTGTTCTTAGCATTAGAATATTTAAGGTTCTGAAATGGAATTAAAACAGCCAAGTAGAAATGGAAGAGGCACAAAAACAGAGCCCTGAAGAAACCAAAGAATTCCAGGAAGGCAGAGAGGTTGATATACCCAAAAAGAATGACTAGTAAGGTAGTGGAATACAGCAAAGTAAAGTATACTCCAGTAGCCCGAAGAAAAACAAATTTTAGGTGTTTTACTTACTACTAGGAGATTGTTAAATATTACATAGTGACAGAGGCCCTAAAGAAGAATTCAGTTGTCAGGCGTTGGGAGTTTTCTCTTTTTATTTCTGAGTCAAATTCCTTTCACCTCTCATCCTTTTTTACTTCAAATATAAGGTGAATCACCATTTTTCTGATTCTCTGCCCAGAAAACACATTATTAAATCATAGCACTCTTCCTGCATAAGTCTGAATTGTGCCTAGACTCCCTTTCAATACAGTTCTCACAACCATCCAAACAAATCCGTAAAGGGTGGAATATGTGATAACAAGTGTTTCTAGTCCCTGCTGCAAATGTTATTTGAATCATTTGCAATTTAATTGTTTTGTAGTTGAAATAAAATTATATACAATGCTTTATCATTTAAAAATCAACTGAAATTAGAGTTTCATTTAAGTTTTAATTTCTACCCTTGTGGTGTGATCTTGAAAAATTTTGTCTCACTTTGAAATATGTTTCATTATTCTTGAATTTATAAATTCACCCTGTAAATAGAGCATATCTCATATCATTTGACTTATTATCAAAGTGTCTGAATCAGGCCTAACTTTTCAATTCTTTGCTTTCCTTTCAGTGAGGTAATTATGAACTTTAATGTGTATAAAATTTGTTAGGCAAAAGAAACAAAAGGAGATGTGTGAATTTATAATGGGAGAACCTAATTTGTGTTGTTGGAATTAGCGGGTAAAGCAAAGTTTTCAGGCTGATGGAAATATTTTCAACATAGACGGAAGAATGATGTGAAACTCTGATATTAAAGAGCTTATAGATTTTTGGAAAGTGAAAGACCAAAATATTTGGGGAATATTAACCATTAGAGAAGATTTACCAAGCAAAAGCCATGAAATGAAGAAATAAGAGAAATATTCACATAGTACTAGCATTTTTAAACAATCACTGTGGCTGTACTATGGAAAAGAATTTGCAGGAAAAAATAGATGTTGGGAATATTACTGTGAACTATTGCAATGATTTAGAAAATGTTGGTATTACTTTCTTGGGGAAATAAATAGAAAGTTGGGTTGATGCTGAAGATTGTTACGTTCTTAGTAATGGAAAATGTGTTCCTTCTCTCAGTGGCATATTAGTCTGGTTTCCATTGCTAGAACGAACTACCTGAGGCAGAGTAATTTGTAAATAAAGTAGGCTTTTTTAGTTCCCTGCTCTGAAGGTCCAAGAGATGTCACTGGCTTTTGCTCTGTTCTGATAAGTGCTGCCATGGTTACATTGCAGCGTGGCCTTATTATTATTGCAGGTGCTCCTCTGGGAAGTAGGAATCGCATGGTAAGATAGGGAGCTAGAGAAGGATTCAGAAGTTAGACTTGCTCTTTTTATAACAATTTGACTTTACAAGAACAAAAAACTCAGTGAGACCCACATCAATCCTCCTGAGTGCAGTGCTCCCAAGGACCTAATCACCTTGCTTTAAGCCTCATTCCTTAAAAATTGCATCACAATGGGGCCACACTTCCAACAAATGTTACTTTATGGGACAAACCACATCCAAACCATGGCATATAAATTTGCTTATTTCTATTAAGAAACTTGGAACCCGAAAAAGTTATTGCATTTCAACAACTACTATTCTGTAAATAAATTTTCTATGATGTTCCTCACCTTTTCAAGGTGATGTCTCACCTTTTTAAGTTATATTAATTTTATTAAATAAAACTTTCCACTTGCAAGATTTGTTTATACCATGGCCCTGTCATGCCTCTCTTATATATGTCCACATATGTGTTAAATACAATGATAAAAATATATAAAAGTGTATAATACAGATGTAAGATTGGAGCCAAATTTGCTCTAAATAATAGAAGACTACAGTTTTAGCATCAGCTTTTATTTTAACTGTTCATGTTACCTAAGAAAATTTATCTTCAGGGTGCATTTATACTCTTCACACAGATGTTATAAAAATCAAAGGATGAAATAAAAGTAGAAATATTTAGACTGTTAAGGTCTTCTTGAATTTTTATCATAAAATATCATTTTAATGATATTATTTAAATGAAAGGAACCAACTGAGATTGTAATTCCATTTCTCCTTTGAGTGGCTGCAGGTTTGGTTACTATTGATGAAACGATGGAATGCATTCTTGGCTGCTCATTGTACCATTAAATTACATAGCTTTCACCTTATCCCTGAGAGCCTGTCACATGGAATAAATGGCTCAAACCACACTCTTGACAGTGCTAGGATTGTATGAAAGTGTAACTTTAGACAGAAATCAAATCAAGACTGTGGTCAGTTAAAACTTTCTTCAGATCATTATTTGTTTCACTTTCTCAATCATCAGGGAAGAATGCATGCAAGATAACTTCTCAAGAAATCAGAATGTTTGTATCATATCTTTGTAGAACCATTACCATTTAGAGCCAATAATGTTATTCAAAATATAAAAACAATAATGTCATTTAAAACAAAAACATACCTTACACTTGCAAAATTCAGGAGAGTAAAATCAGCCCAGGACTACTTTCCCTCTCTTTCTCCTTGTAAGAAGGTAACCCAAAATAAGCAGATGGCGTTCTGTGGGCCGAGGATGAATGACTAAGGATTCATGGCAGGATCACATCACAAGATTGTGTGTAACTGATGCATTTAACTCTAAAATCTTCACGTTCTGCAGAATGGTTAAAGCATTGCTCGAACTGCATTGAGAGAAAAAAAATTGGCATGATTCAAAAATTACAATATGATGATAAATGAAGTATTTTCACTACTATTATGTGTTTGGTGAGGTGATGATTCCAATCATTGAGAATGCTAAAAGCTGTGCCATTTGCCATGATCAGTATTATAAATAATAAGGTCAGTAAGACAATTATATTGTTTGGTGCCTAAATTTATCTGATTCTTATTCTGCCTTTTATTGCCCAAGTGTTTCCTGGAATCTTAACTATGTGTCAGGCCCTTGTGGAAGCCCTGGGGTTATCAAAATGAGTAAGATTCCTAGCCTCAAGGGGCTTATATTTTAATGGAAGAAACAAATCAGTAAACTAGTAATTACAAATGCTATCACTGTGAAAAACCTGTCATTTTATATTTAAAATACATGTTATTTAGATAAATTTTACATAATATAAAAATAGGCTAAATTTGTACTTTAAGGCTAGAAATTGGTATAGCAAAACAAGACCAAATGCCATCCAGAAGGGTTAATTGAATGACAGTGCTTGAGTTTAGTCTTGGAAATCTGAAAGGAAAATATCAGGCTACATAAATTCTTATTAGAAAAAAAGAAGCAAACTGGTTCTTTGTGTTTCACAAACCTTTGCTTGCTCTCAATTTTCAAAGCAGTTCTGCACATTGGACCTCATTCAATAAATGTAAATGTGAGCCTCATGTTAAGTTTTTATAGCGAAACATAGAAAACATTTTATGATGATTATTTTCTGGGATGCTCTCTATAAAACTTTAAAGTGAAATAATGGTACTCAGCTATATGAAGAAAAATGTTTTACAGGAGTCTAGGCAAATGTGATTGAGAAATATTGACTCATGCTGATCCAGGGTAAAATATAAAAATTAAATTAGTTTGAGAAGCATGGAAAAAAGAATAATCTTTATATTAACTTTAAGATATTTTCAGTCTTCTTGGCTTTTTATGAGACTTACTGAAAAAAAAAGTGATGCTGGTTTGTCCCTAATGTGAACATAGTGTCCTAATTCTTATAGCTTTGGGGAGGGCTAGTGCATTTGCTTTGGGTATCAGATGATAGGGTTAGCATTCCGTGTAGGAGCATTCTGTAGTTAATATGGAGACGTACTCCAGTTTGATAGGACTGGAAGTGAGTATTATTAACTTTTCAAAATTAATTGCCTATAACTGATATTAGAACTCCTATATTCTTTTTCTTCTTTTTTGTTTTCTTTTGGTTTTTTGAGACAGGATCTTACTATGTAGTTGAGACTGACCTGGAACTCACTATGTAGCTCAGGTTGGTCTCGAACTCATAGCAATCCTCCTGCCTCAGCCTCCCGAGTGCTAGAAATACAGGCGTGCACCACGATGCCCGGCAAAACTCTGATATTCTAATTCCTGGTTATAATAATCCAGTTATTGAATCCACTGGAACTTCAAGAGTGCAGAGGTTCTTCATATTAAATTTACCTGGACCACGGGAAACAGCTTTTCTAATAATACATGTGGGCATACCTCTCTGCTTTATATTTATTATTTTCCAGTGCTGCCAGGTCATTTTGCTAATTGATCAGGCATAAAACGTTTAAGGAACTCACTGACCTAATAAGAAATGGAAGCGATGCTGTGGGAGAGCTTGGAGTCTCCATGATAAGGACCTACTCACAGGTAAAATTACTGCATTCTGGCTGCGCCTTCACCTTGACTGGGTAGAAGCTTGACTAAGACGTAACTCTGAAAATCCCATAAGTCCAAAATAATTCAAGAATACATTTTCATCTAAATTATATGTATTTCATTTTAAAAAATATTGTCAATTTTAATTTTCAAGATAATTTATCAGGTATTTTATTTGTTTTATCTGAACTCTTCAAAAAATTGAATAGTTAAAAATGAAATTCTCTATTATAATTATCTACATATTTACACTAGAAAATTCTATGAATTTTTCTTTTCCAAGGTTCACGCATGCTGATCTCAGTTAGTCTCACTGTCACTAAACTACCCTAATCGTTACTTCAAGGATTCAGTGTTCACTAGAATATATTCCATGAGTGAGTTGTAAATGATGCCTTGATTTCCAAACCATCTTAGAGGTATACAATTTCCAGAAAGCTTCAGCGTCACCTTTCTACCTTAAACTACTTTTAAAGTAGCACAATGGCCCGAAATTAGAAAAGCTTCACATGAGAGGTGATGTCACAATCTGACCACTGTAGATACACAATAGACATTTGTAATCACCCAGATCTTAGAGTTTAAACTTGTATTGTGACATTATTGTGACTAATGAGACAAGTAGAAGCCACGTGATAGTTATATTTTTGTGAACTAGTTAAAATTACAGAGAGAGGGTGGGCATGGTGGTGCACACCTCTAATCCCAACTACTTGTGGGGGCTGAGGCAGAAGGATCCTAATTTTGAGCCCAGCGTGGGTAATTTAGGTGTTTGATATTCAGTTTACTGGATTATCCACTAAGCTGCAAGTTGTAAAATACTAAAATGTATACCTGGGGAGAAAATCTGTAAAGAAAATGTATGCAGCCACTGATGCTTAGAAATATGAATCCATCCAATGTATTAGAGAAAAAAATAATGCATTGGTAAACTTCTGCATTTAAAAAAATCCTGAGTAACACATTTCAACACTTACTTATGTGCCAAAGGAATCTCTCGATTATGAAATTATATGTTTGGGGCAAGTGTTGACAAATCAGGATTTAAAATCAAACAGCCCTGAATGTTGTGGCATGAATTTTATAGGACCTGAATCTTTAACATAATCCCCATGAAATCTTAATCATTTCCTAAGGTACTTTTCATATCTTCCATTGTCATCATTTTAAAATTGAAGGCCATCCAGCATTGGATTCTGACAAGAATATTAAATATATCATATATCTCAAAGGAAGCAGTAGGAGTAATGTTACTGCTATTTGTTCAGTAAAATTTATGAAGATGATCTTTGATTGGCTAAAAGATTTCAGCTCTCCTATGATTTAACAGCTCAGCACACATTGATTTGCCTAATGATTTACTTTTAAGCCTGAATATCTTTGAAAATAATTGGATTTTTGGACCCTTCATTTTGCTGTAGAATATAGACACATTATTTTAGAGAGGAAAAATAATGTTCCTTCTGATTAGGGTATGTATTAAATTATATTGCCCATTTCTTGTTATAAGATTCTTTCTTAATCTAGAGAAGCCTTATTTGAAAACTGTTGAAATTCAATTTAAAATAGTGTAGGGAAATAATTTCTCCTATTCCAGCTCCTTTTTTTTTTAACCTGAACCTAGCAGAGAAGATACTAGATTGTGAATTTAGAGATTAAATAAATCAGGCTTTGTTGAATCCCTTCGGTATTCAGGAAATAGCTGGCCCAGTATATTCAGGCTTAGGGTCAGGTCTTTGGATTTCTTAGTTGTTTTTTCAATAATGCCTAATTAACCTACAAACTTTCATTGCATAGATTTTTATGTTGCTTTTGGTATCACTTGTTTGTTCTCATAGTTTGTCCCATACATGCATAGCAATTTTGAATGTGAGGGAGGGAGACGTTGGCTCCAATAAGTGTGTATAAGAAGGTTGAAAACCTCACTAGTTTATTTCCTATCCTACTTTGCTCCTCAGATATTCACACTATCCAAGTCCTGCTAAATTAATTGGACTGATGTCAGAACATCGGACTTTTATTATGCCCAATGCTGAGTTGTTATTTTGAGAAATATCACACAATGTCTAGTATATTAAAGAAAAATAAAACATCATGATTTATAGGCTTCAACTTGATAGTATGATTTACAGCATCAAAAAACTGCTAATTAAACTGTTTAATATATCAACTTTTGTTTAGAATTATGATTCTCAATCATAGTTTTTTGTTTTTTCTTTTCTTTTGTTTTTGTATGGGGGATCGAACTTGGACCCTAGCACTTACAAGGTAGGCAGCGAAACCACTGAACCAAATCTGCGGTTCAATCATAGCTCTCACATGAAAAACAGTCATTGTTAAATATTGTTTACTGTGATCCAGACTAAATGAAAATATATTTCACAGTGCAATTCAAGAAACACATGATTTGCACACATATATACATAAATACACATCTGAAAAAAATATTCCTACTTATAATGCATTTTAACTTTCCTGTACTATTCTATTTCTTTTTTGAAAAAAAGATGTTGCTTATTATCCACTTAATTGATTTAAAGAGGATACATAGTGCTACTGAGAAATAAATTGTTGATAATATGGTCTAAATCTCCCCTACACAAGCCTTAAGTATGGTGAACTTTTTAACGTATTTTTTAACTAACAAATTCAGATATTAGTTTAACAAGTGATATTCATTGCTCATTTTTATCTTTCTCAGAGTTATGGTTTGTATGATTCTTTTTAGTTCTAACATATGCTAATTATTCTATACGTTTATATGAGAAAGTTACCTGAATCTGGCAACTTAGAAAAAAAATCATTGATTCCAGAGACATAAAGACACAGTGGCAATATCCTAACATACTTATTTCTCTTTTGACTTTCTGGTTTGGAATTTTATGCTTCCTAGGAGAACTAGAGACCACATACATAGCAACAGAAAGAAAAGAAGCTACAAGCCTCTTGTACTTCACTCTTCATACTGCAGATAGTCTTTGAATTTTGGGATTCTACCAATGGGTCTTCAAATATATCCCACTTTACTTCAAGTTTTACTTACTATTTGTTGCTACTGCAAGTAAATTGGCTGCTGGTAGGTAACATTGTGTGTTTCCCAAAATGATTTCATAATTGTTATTAGTTTCTTTTATATTATAGTCACATTTAGACTTGAAGTGGAAGTACCACTATTCTGATATCTCTAAAAGTTACTTATATTCATATTCATATTTATTAGAAATAAAAATTCAAGCTATGAGGTGTTTATTGGCAATAAGACAAAGTTCTGATCAAACCATTTTATTAAGTAATCACAGATAACTTCCCACCTAGCAGATTTCACAGAAATCTTTTCCTAACTTTTTTTTTTTTTTTTTTGCACCGGGGATTGAACTTGGGTCCCTGCTCTTGCAATGCAGGTGGTAGAACCACTGAGCTAAATACCCGGACCTCCTAACTTCTTTCTGAAGCAACTTATGTGACTATCAGAAAAGTTAACTGTAAAATAATAATGAATTATTATTCTGATTAAGTGCCTACTTATACACAAGTCTCTGTGTTGCTTGAAATATGTCATTGAAAGAGACAGTTTTCAAATAAAAATATTAGAAGATAAATCAGAAAAGTTATGGACCAACATATTAATAATGAATTTTAAAACTTTACAAATATATATAGATATATATATATCTATATCTATATATAGATATAGATATATA
>NW_022900948.1:7342628-7349106 GCF_012274545.1 Fukomys damarensis | reverse complement strand
GAGAGAGAATGTTAAGTGTTACATGTGTCCACTTCTGAATTTTCTGCTAGTTATGGAGCTACCTAGAAGCTGAGACTCATTTTGTTGATTCTACATACACCTCTCTTTCAATGTCTAACAGTTTCTTTATTTTATTAATTTAGAAATGATTTGAAAAATAATTAATATAGCTCTTGCCTGGAAGGAATTTACAAAAGCGGTGATAAATATATGTAAATGACTGGAGATCACACCATGAGATTTATGATCAGACAAGGGACAGATGTGGACCACAGTGTAACTGTACAGTGCCTAAAATTAAATATTTATAAGTAAGGGTAAAGGAATCTTTAAAATTAGAGTAGTCTTTAAAAATGTTTACCAATTTATATCGTCATGAGGCTTCACTGAAATTATTTCAGACTTTATAAATTCTTGGTCAATATATATTCTTCTGAAATTGTCAATTAGTTTCATTAGTTTCTAGTGAAGTGTCCCACCAAAGCCTATCATTAGTTTGCCTCTATCCATCCTGAACATGTTTGACATTAGAAAGAGCTGTGATTACTATGGCAGGAATCAAAGATTCAAGGTTCCAGCATGAAATTTGGCTCCATTTGAGGGCTAATGCTTCAAAATGAGATTCTTTCTTATCTGGCAATCTGATTAGGAAATGAGATAGCCCACTGTAATTAGGGTTTAGATTTACTGCCTATTTCTGAAAGAGGTTTGCTGGGATTGTAACATCTCTAGCCAATCATTCCATATTGCTCAACTGTACACTATGGCTTATTACTCTCCATCTGCTTTTATGTGTGGCTTTCTGTCTTACCAAGCAGTTTGAAGGCATACTCCATGTACTTGAACTGGCTAGAAAATAGCTATATATCCTTTGCAACATGACCTTATTGTCACTTATAGCTAATTAGAAAAAATGAGTCAGAATATTCTTGTGTCTGTGCATAGAGTAAGATATCATTTTAAGGCTGGCATATTATTTTCCTTCATTTGATGAATGTTTACTGTCATGGCTCAATAAGAGATGAGCTACAGTCTGCTAGTTTTGGCACTGTCTGCTTAGTGGGGATGTTTAGCTTGTCCTCCCGAATTACAGCTCCATTTATTTTATCCAGTTTCATTAATCTTCTGAGTCCAATGATATGGTTACTGGTAGTGCTGAGGGGAGAATTAATTACAAGCAGGCTAGAGCAATACATCTATGGAAGCCAGGCCCCCAAATCATTTGGATGTCATTTTAATTAACACAAAACAGACTTGTAGTAAACTGCAGAGTTCTTTGCAAAAGGACAATCTCTAGAGAGATAGTCAAGGGAAGAGTACAAGGGAAATAAATATGACTTTCAGGGAAACAGACTAGGAATATAGTGTAAATTAAAACTTCAAAATATGGTGCTTTCTGGTAGAATAAATCAAATAATGTGAACATTTCTCCATTTTCATGAAAAAGAAGAGATTATAGGTCAACCAACATTTCAACCTGGACATTCAGTCCCTCTTCCTTCTGCTCCTGTTCCTCCTCCTCTTTCTGCTCTTTTTTTTTTTTTTTTTTTTTTTTTTTTAGATGAAGTCTTGCTTCATTGCCCAGGCTGGCCTCAATCTCCTGCATTAAAGCGGTCCTCCCACCTCAGCCTCCCAAGAACCTAGGGATTTTCTATGGAATTGAAAGGATTATCTCAGCTGAAAAGAAACTATGAACCTAAGTTAATTTAGAAAAGTGTAATCAGTCTTAATTTTTTTTGCATTTCTCACTATTGACTAATCAAATGTCATTTTGATTTTACTCTTTGCATTTAAAGCATCAACATTTCACATTTTATAGAATCATTGAAACAAAAAATCTGTTTGAATTATGAAAATAATTCTCATTATTTTATTTTTAAAAATTGTTTGCTGAATTCCTATTCCTTCTAATGTTCTTATTTCCTCATCAGATTACATTGTAAATTCAGAGATGCATTTCTAGGCATAATTTTTTGATTCCTATGAAATTATATGCTTTATTCCTACTCTACCCAGTGTGTATCAAACTGAGTGGGGCGGATGGTGATGGTGGCTCATTCCTGTAATGCCTTTACATTGTTCCACATACTGGGCTAACTTCTTTACAGATGTGTCATATATACTACTTGTAGCAACTCTGTCACATAGGTCTTATTACTCCTGTCACCAATGCCTAAAGTCTTTATTAATTACCGCAAGAGCCTCCGGGACCCGGGTGACTGCTGTTCTGCTTCTTAATCCCCACTTGTTCAGCATATCTCCTCATCTAATTCTATTTGTCCCCTCTAAATTCTTAAAACCCTAGTAGTTTTTCTTCATAGTTAGTCATAGGCAAAATGTTGGATGATTTATTCTTCCTAAAACATTTATTTTGTGATTTTAATTTTTTTGTTTATTTGCAGTCTGTCTTTCCTTGTTGGCACGCCTTGTCATGGATTCTCTGTAGTAAGTGACTGTCCACTTGCATAGACTTTGTATCACTGGACTTGCATGTGATATAGTCATTTCTTTGCTCCTTACTGAGGCTGTAAAATCATTATCTCTCTAAATTCTCTAAAAAATAACTCACTTTGAATCTTATGTAGGTTAGCTATACAGAGCATTACCTATCTTTGTTTCAGTCATCACTGTTGTCCCAAGTCATACTTCCAAATTTCTTGAAGATTTGTGTCCTGGATCATTGTCATTCTTCCTAACATTATTCATGTTGTGATCTATAGTGATTTTATAATTGGACTATCTTCCAATAACTTTTTCTCTCTGTCTCTTCACTTTTACTCTGCCAGTGGCTTTACTTTGCCATAATACTGTGGCCACAGATTACTGATGATTATATCATACACTTTACTGTTACCAATAATTGCAGACTCTCTATGATCTCTGTTTCCTTGCTTCCTTTTGTTAGACAGAAAGAAGTTGTCTCGGTCTTTCTAATTTTATTAATTTTTTGATTCGCAAATGACCTACAGCTCATTGATCACATAAGCATCTCATATACCTCTGTCACCTTATGCTCTTATTTTCTGTCTTATCTAGCTTAAAATTAAAAGTTGCTACCATCACGTCTCTTACTCACTCATCTGCCTCTTTCTTGCTTCATTTTGGGAAATAAACAAATCGTGATAAAAAGCCAGCTTCCAACCTGTTCTTTGACTTCAACTGTGAAACTGAACATGGCTGGAAGAAAACACTAAATGCTTTGTTGCAATTGACTGCTTTCAGTTTAGAGTTATACTTACAGTTACATTCCCTTAGATCAGTGGTGGCAAACCCATGACGTATGTGCCACAGCAGGCTGTTTGTGTCACTGAAAGCTCCACGGTCATTATCTTGGACTAATACTGCATGCTTTCTTCCTCTCTCTTCTCAAACCATCAGTAACTCTTTTTCTAAATGATGATCTTAAATCCTACTTCAGTGAGACCATAGATTCAGTTCTAAGTCTCTCCCAACACAGATCCCACCACCACAGCTAAACAAGTAGCTATTAACAATTCCCATGTACTCTGCTTTCCATTCTGTGGCAGTGAGATCGCCACATTTAATAGCTAAGGCCACCTTCTCCGTCTATGTCCCTGCAACCCACCTCTCACTTCTGCGAGGTTGTTCTTTTAGCAGTCTACACACTGTATCCTACCTACAGCATCAGTTTTTCCCATTTTACTACATCATTTTTAACTTGCAGAATGCTGTTTTTTCTATCTTTTTTGTTTTTTGTTTTTTTGGTACCAGGGATTGAATTCGGATCCTTGCGCTTGCAAGGCAGGCCACCAAACCACTGAGCTACAGTTTGTCTCTTTAGCTACCAACTTATTTACTTTCTTCCCTTGACAACAAAGTTGTATGAAACAATTATGTATAGTTGCTGTCTCCCAGTTCTCTCTGTTGAACTCACTCAAATCGTGTTAATTCTAATCACTCAAAGTGTTCTTTTCAAGATGTCTTTGCTAATCCAGTGATCACTTGTTAGTTTGCATTTTCCTTGAACTAACATACAAGTTCCTCTGTTCTTTACTGAGCTAGCAGAATGCACATTTTCCTGTATCCTGAGGGATCCTGGTTATTCTCCTACTTCACTGGCTCTCCTCATTTTCTTTTCCTGATCCCTCTTTATATCTTTTTTTCCCATTCATTTTATTGGTACATTTTAAGTATGCAATACAGTTGCATTCTTCATTAGGATCTTGTACCTTTACATGATGTATCTTGGTTCCTATTTTTCCCAATTCCCCTGTTCTCCCTTCAAACCCTCCACCCTTCCCTATTTACAAAACTTCGTTTCCACGTTTTTCCATTTCTCATATTTTTTCTTTTCCCTTCTTCCCTTTCCCTTTTATATCTTCTAATCCTTTAATCTCTTATGTTTTAGTCTCTTATATATTTTCTTTTCTCTCACTGTACTCACTTTTTTGGTGAAACCATCCAGTCTTACATTTTCAAATATCACTGACTTTTTGATCCTAACTCTATACGTCTAGCCAGGATCTCTCTAAATTTCAAATTCACATATTAAAATATATATTTGGTTATATATAGGAAATATAACACTAAACATGTCTAACAGTTGGACTCATTCCTCAAATTTAAGAATATTTTCATACTGACTTCCATATTTTAGTTAAAGACAATTCCATCCTTTCAGGTATGCCAAACAAAATTTTGAATCACTCTTAAATTTTCTCCCTCTCAAGACTACTCCACACCTAATCCATAATCCTGTCAGTTCAACCTCAAGAGCACTTAAGTATGTAACTGAGAGCTCCCAGCACACCAGTTCCATCACTATCTTGATCTTAACAGAGGCGTGTCCAAGTCAAAGCCCAATAGCCACATGCAGACACGGACAGCTAGTCATGGTGCCTCACAAGAACCAAATCATTTAACATTATAATGCAATGTTTTCCAATATTTTTATGACTTGCTCACTAGGTGCTCAAGCATGAGCTACATAGGCCACAAGAGAATGCTGTGTAAAGGAGGCACAGTGTAATGTAGGCTCTGCGTCCTACCCGCTTCACACACAGGTAAATGGAAACCTTGTCCATGTGGCACGTGCTTATGTGACTTGGAAAATGCATTGATCACTAATAATGACAGTTTAATCTACCTACACGTGTGTGCCTGTAAAGAGATGTGTTTATTGTTATTAAGCAGACGTGAGTTTTTATTTATTAAGCTTGAGCTTGTGTTATTGCATGTTAATGTTACAATATAATAAAAACATAGGTTTTGTTATTTATATATATTGTATTTAGTATATATTTTATGCATGTCCTTAAACAACTTGTCTTCACTTAGTGTAGGCCAGGCAAGCTAAAAGTTTGGATACCTTTGGCCTAAGATATCATCTGACACCAGACTTATATATATAGCTTTCTAATAATTCTCCCACCTGCCTTCTCTCTGCTTCTCTCACCCTCTCTGTATGTGCATTCCTCTCTGCATCTATATCTATATCTATATCTATTGTATTAGTCAGTTTATCCTTTCTGAGCCAAAATACCTGACACCCACAAATTAAAGGAGGAGAGGCGTCTGTTTGGTTATTTATTTATTTATTTATTTAGGCTCCTAGTTTCAGAGATTTCAGCTCATTTTAAGGCAGAAATAACATGGCGAAAAGGCTGAAGAGAGGAAAGCTGCTCAACCCACAGTAGCAATGAAGAAGAGAGAAAAGGAAGAAGTCTAGGAGCAAATTCAGGTTGGAACTCAAAGTAATCAATCCATTGATGCGCACATCCCACATGACCAAGGGACTTCAAAATGTTCCATAACTGCACACATTAGATGTTTTGGAAGCATTTTAAATCTATACCTTAAATTCTATCTCTATCTCAATCTACTAACCTATACCTATGCTTTGAAGATAAAGAATAATTCTTATATACCACTCACCAGCATATAAAATTGCACTTAGAAAATTGTATTTAGTCAATATTTGTTGTATGAATGACCTGAAACTTAGAACAGGCTTATAATCATTCAAAATATATGAATTTAAAATTCTCTTTAGACTCGGGTCTCTTCTGATGTTTGCTATATTTTTATTTTTGCATATTCCATTCCAATTATATTTTCCTTTTCTTTTTCTTTTTTCATACTGGGGATTGAACTCAGGACCTTGCACTTCCCAGGCAGGCATGGCACCACTGAGCTAAAATCCCCAGCCCTCCAATATTTTGTATAAATCAGATATTTAAAATATTACATTACTTGTCAGAGTAAAGATAAGTTAATTCATACTTCATGATGTATAATCTAAAATGTATATACAAACACATTCATATATACACACAGCTATCAATTAGAATAAAGTGTAGACTGTCCTTCAATCCTAAAATATATCTAAAATATATTTGAGAAGAAAAAATATTAAACAGAATAGCATATTACTTCTATATGCTCTCAAATGTGTTGCAGTGTTTGACAGCAAATTTAGAGAATTGGAATTAACCATAAGACTAATATGTGTGTGTAT
>NW_022900948.1:7337907-7341870 GCF_012274545.1 Fukomys damarensis | reverse complement strand
TATATATATATAAATATATATACACATATATATATAAATGATTTGTAGATCTTTCACTTCTAGCCATCAAATGTTTGTGAGCTTGAGATTCTTCTAATCCTCAAAAAGTGTGCATTTCTTGTTACTAACTTGTGTATAAATCATGAATGACATACTAATTGCAGATACCTTACTATTTTTATATAAACAATGAAACAAAAATATTTCAATAGATTTAGTGAATCATTTGATGAATTTTCATCACTATTAAAATATTGATTAAATCCTCATTTTTATATGTTTATCATGTTGTGATACCAGATCACTTTTAATTTAAATGTCAATTTTAATATAAATATCACATTTATAATTTGAAAAAAGTGTGTTTAGTTGCTTTTCAAATAATGTCTGTCTCTTAAAGATTTTTATTCAGATATATTCCACCTTATCTCTACAGGAAATGATTATATGTGTCAAACAGATAATGTTCTCAGAATTGTCATTTCTCAAATGCAGAGATAATATAGCTAGTCTCTTATGAATATTTTATTTGGAATCTCCACTGAATGTCTAATATGTCAGTCAATTGATTTTAGCATCATCTTTGCTTTCATACACAGTGACTAGGCCATTGGTCTCAAGGATATTTGTATGCTGTCTAATTAGGTATTGTCCTTGTGATCTTATATAACAATTCCCTGTATTAGGCCATTTCCCTGTTGCTGAGACCTAATGCTCAACATCTACAACTTAAAAGAGGTTTATTTTGGCTCATAGTCACCATGGGTTAAGTCCATGGTCACTCCAAGGCACAAACTGTAAGTTAAGGGCCTGTTTGAGGAAACTTCTTTGCTCCATTCTGGCCAGAAGACAAAGAGAGAAGAGAGCTGGGGACAAGAATTTACCTTTCCAGGCCACTCCCACAATTACATACCTCTTAAAACCATGTCCTGCGCATCTGAACATATAAGACCTTGTAGAGCCAATTTACATGTAAACTGTAACATTCCACCCCTGGCCCCAGAAGCCTCATGTCTGTCTCATTATAGAAAATGCATTTAATCCATCTCAAAGAGTTGCCTTCTTAACGGTTCCAGCTTTTCTAGAAAGTCCAAATGCAGTCTATTCTGAGACTTGAGGCAAAAATCTTAGAGGTGAGCCCTCATAAAATCCAAACATAAAGATAAATAGGTCCAGCATGGAATGGCTCACGGTAAATATATGCATTACAAAATGGAAGAACAGAGGAGTAGAAATGAATCAGATGAAAGCAAGACCAAACCAGCAGAACAAATATCATATCTGTAGTTCTGTGTGCAGCATGGCAGCAAGTTGTAGTGAGATGTACACTGCAAAGGGTTTGGATATCCTTACCTCTGTGGCCCTGTTAGTTTCAGCCCACGTGTCCTCTCTGTTGGATTGGCTCTGCTCACTGCCTGGAGCTTTCCTCAACAGACATTGCACATTTCTGGCATATTCAACCTACTGGCACCTCCAGTGAACCTTTGGCTTCACTTTCACAGCTTCATGAATTGCCCTTTCAGGGGCTTCTTACAGAGTCCCTGACCTTGTCACATTTTTGTCTGCCCTCCCAGACTTTCCTCTGAACTCTGCGTAAAAACTTCCATGACCCCAGAACTCTTGCATTCTGCATATCTTAAAAAGAAAAAAGCATCATATGGGATACACCTAGGCCCACCACTAGAACAGCCAGTAGCTAAAACCCTTGGGCTAGCACAGCTGCAGCCTCTAGTATCTAGATGGCTAAGCATGGTGAAATGAATCTCAGGGAATCAATTCCCTGGCTACTCCATCTGATGCAGGGGGACCAAGGCTTCACTTCTCAAATGAAAGATTAGTGCTTTTGCACCTTTGAGATTGTGATGTTGGGATCTTGCTGATTTCTCTGATGCCTTCAAGCTACCATTTCTATTGTCCTGCTTCAAGTACTTGGATTCTTTTTAATACTAATTTTTTAAGCAATCTTCTCAATGTCCCATACTTCCATAACTTCATTTCTGGTGAAACTTGAACAATTTTATATCTTTTGGTTGTGCCTGATTATCATTATAAATCTGGATAGAAGTAGTTAATGATATCCATGCCACAGTTTGAATGTTTAGCTGCCTTGAATTTTCTCCATTGTGTTAATTAATTGTGCCTAATTTCAGCTTCCTGCAAAGTCTTAGGACCTGGACAAAATGCAGAGGAATACTCAGTCAAAATGAAACAGGCATGGCTTCTGGTCCAGTTTCCAGTAGAGTACTACTTCCTAACTGAAACATCATGAATCTGCCCTTTACTATCAAGTTTCCTATGAACATTGTGTCTTCTAATTTCCAAGAGGAACCACCCACCAAGTTCAGATTCAATCATTCTAGGGCTTCTAGCCAGCCTGCTCTTTCCAAACCTCTCCCACAAAACAATTCCAAAGCCTTCCAAACCATATGCCCAGGAACAGTCATAGTGATGAACCTACTTCTCTGGAGCCAATTTTCTGTATCAGTCATTCTATCGTTGCTGGAACCTAACACCCAACATTTGCAATTGAAAGAATTATTTTGGCTCACAGTTTCAGTGGTTTCAGTTCATGGTTGGTTGACTCCAAGGTAGGAACAACATGGGGAAAGGGACTGGTGGAGAAAAACTGCTCAGCCTATGGTGACTAGGAAGCCAAGCAAGAAAGGAAGAGCCAGGGACAAAAACATATCCTATCCTATCAGATCATGTTTCCAGTGACCCACACATTCTGATCAGTCTTCCCTCTGAACACAGGAAAATTTGGGGAAGATTTTAGAAGTGAACTATAACATTCGTAGGATTTTTTCTAATTACTGTATTTTCAGAATAAATCTTTCGGCAAGTCAGAGAAATGTTGAATATATTGCCAGTGCCCCTTAAAGTAAGAGGCTACCTAACAACTGGAAAGAAAAGAATGCTCAGAGTATTCTAGGAAGAAAAGAAGCTAGGACAATGCTCCTTCAATACTAAGAATGCAATTCAATATAAAGCCATATAATGCATGTCTTCAACTTGGAAGAGCTTAGCACTCCTTGTATTGATCTTAGGTAAACAAGCTAGCTTCCTATAACTAATTCAATGTTTCCCCTGAGGTGTGACATAAACATGTAGTTCAAAATCTTTCAGTCAGAGACATAAGTTTCTTGCTATTTTTGTTTGTTTTGTTAGTATGTTTTCAAAGGATATTGGTAGTTTTAAGGATGGGGAATGAGAATGTTTCAATTTTTTTCATTTCAATTGTTTTCTTTTTCTTTGTTTCTTTTTCTCTCGTCTTTTTCTGAGTGAAGGAACTAACAAATCTTGGAAGCTTTCAATTCCTTATATAGTGTTGAGCATCATCTCAAACTTTAATATGCACATGAATCCCTTGAGAGTCTTACTGCAATGCATTTTGTTTTTATCAGCTCTAGAACTTGGGCTTCCAAGTTTTCTTGAAATGAAAAAAACACCTTTCCATAAAAAGCAGAATGTGTGAGTAAAAAAAGAGTGAAAGAAAAATTGATCAGACTTCTAAATATATAGTCTAAATTATATTCAAGGTATAAATTATATTAAAGGTTAAGAGTTTAAATGAATAGTTGGGCTTGGTGGCTAACACCTGCAATTCCAGCACTTGGAAGGCTGAGGCAGGAGGATTGCTGTGAGTTTGAGGTCAGCCTGAAATGCACAGTAAGACCCTGTCTCAAAAAAAAAAAAAGTTTAGATGGATGATAGGCTTTGCTCTATTAGAGGATCTTTAACTATCCTGATTCTTTTTATGGCTATTTTCACATATGAAGAAAAATATAAACAACAGGTTGGCTCAAAAAAAGTTTTCCTATGAAGTTAGTATTTGATACTCAAGGTTTTTATTTTTTGTAACTTGCTTCTTATATTTTTTCTAAAAGTGATATGTTATTGAAATAAAGGTATTTGATTTCTAGTATTTTTTGAAGATAATTGATAAATACAATACAATATCCA
>NW_022900948.1:7318982-7337690 GCF_012274545.1 Fukomys damarensis | reverse complement strand
TATATGAGAGATGGGGTGTGTGTGTGTGTGTGTGTCTTTAGTTCTGGATACCTATATTTATAAAACTGACTGTAAGTCTTCTTTTCTATATATTTATCTTCATTAGATAATAGAGGATTCACATACATACTAGAGAGATCCTGAGGCTACTGACGAGCATTTGTTTCCAGCATTCATTGGGGAAAGATCACAAGCTTTTGATGTTTAAGAATGCATGACATTAGGGCAGTGACAGAACAAAATATAACTTTTTCCTGATGCCGTCAATCTTAATAAGTACCCAAGTTATACACACAGCATGGAAATAACTCAGTTTAAGTAATTTCAGATACTTTAAAATTTTTTAGATAAGTGGGGGTATGGCTTTTCACTTACTAACATAGCATTCAATTGAGGAATTAGTGTCATCACATGCTTATATAAAGTTTTCAAAATAAATCAATTATCGGAAGAAAGCAATAAATAGCAACACTATAACATAAAAGCTCATTTGGACAATCAGTATCTGAGACAGGATTGGTAATTCAATTCTTTATTTGTGTAATTCTTTTTTGCATATATATCACTGAATATTGTAGTATTTTCTAGCTAAAGGTAAATATTATTTTTATTATATTTGTGCTTGGAGACTGTAGAGTAACTCACTAATTTTCAGCTGGCTTTATAAAATCTTTACTTTTCTTATTAGCCTGTCTTATAATTATTTGGACTTAGTGATTTGTTTTTTAAAAAATAAAAATAAAAATGAAATTCCTAGTGTATATCTCCTGTCTTTTTCTTTTTTCTTTCTTTTTTTTTTGGCAGTACCGGGGATCAAACTCAGGACCTTGCCATTGCAAGGCAGGAACAGTGCCAATGAACTAAATCTCTGGCCCTCCTGTCTTTTACTTTCCAGAGTTAAGGGGAATAAGACCTCTCGCACTCTTTCTTTCTTCTCCCTCATCATGGCCCATAAGCCTGCTTATTAAGTATGTTCCTTCAATATATCTGTGCTTATAGAGTGGTTCAGGCAAGGACTATATTTGTTGGCTGTTTCATTTTCAGTCTTTCAGTAATTCGTACTGTATATGTACTTGCTTACATGTGTAATACATACATATTCCTCTTTAATTTCATTGATATCTGGTATTCATTCAAATTGTTTCTATATTTCAAATCTAAAATAACTTTAAAAATTAAATCTCTGATAATGTTAGTATAATTTAGCGTATCTCCATATTTATGATGAAAATTAAACTATGTAGTACTATAATCAGTAATTTTTGTGAATCAAAATATTTTAAAATTGAAGGTTAATGATTCAGACTGAAGCATAATCCTTTTCAATTCCTCATTTTTGAACAAACTTGGCAGTATATCTGACCATATAATTAGTATGTGTATTATTTCCTAATAAATGATTGCTTTTGATGACTTAGAATCTTATGAGAGTATTCAATTAAAAAAAAACAAAACATGGTTTAATGGCCAGTCAGATTTCTTTTTTTTTTTTGGTACCGTGGATCGAACTCGGGTCCTTGTGTTTGAGAGGCAGGCGGCAATCACTGAGTTAAAGCCCTGGCCCAGTCAGATATGTTTTTAATACATTTTTTATTGTTTCTCTTGATAGAGAGGAACCCTCTTAAGTAAACAATTATATTGCTTATTATACTTCAGTTAAAATATCTCTGGTTATTAATTACTGGATTTGCTTTTCACATTGCCCATACAATAGGTATCATAGAGCAGATAGGAATCCATTAGACATCAGTGTTTCATGACAATAACAGACAGTAAAGGTCTTTATTATCAAACTAAAAAGAGAAACTGAATTCTCCTCCCTTGTGTGAAAAGGGAGAGCCTTTCAATCATATAGTTCCATTAAAGGATTCATAGAGACTTACTGCCTTTCCACACGTGCTCATGTCTGAAACACCAAGAAAAACTTCTTTAAAAAGGTGATATTGTAAAGCTCTGAAGAGTCTAAGTCCATCTAAAGTCTACAATTAGTGTTTTATTGATTCTGTGCCTAAAATCATCAATTTACTTGCCTGTAGTATACCTATGCCTATGAGGTTTATATTTTTATTTTGTTACCTGGTATTACAAATAGGTTTATATGATTATATATTAGAGGACTTGGACTAAAATAATGTTTTATCCTTAAAAACATTTATGTCAATTAGAATATGTTATGATCAAACAATATTTTACTCTATTTTACTCTTGATTTACTCTCAAATACAGAATGCTTAGATGTACTGCTTCTATAAGGTGGTAATGCAAAGGAAAAAAAAAAAAAACTAATATCCTACCTATGTATATATGTTTACCAAACTAGCAAACAGGCATTTAGCAATTTCAGAACAATTTTTCTGGCCAATAAATATCATCTTCTGAAAAACAATATGGTGAATTTATTGACAAAAAAAAAAATAATATCCTACCTATGTATATATGTTTACCAAACTAGCAAACAGGCATTTAGCAATTTCAGAACAATTTTTCTGGCCAATAAATATCATCTTCTGAAAAACAATATGGTGAATTTATTGACAGTACTCAGCAATCTTCTTGACAGAGTTTGCTATAGATTAGTCATGAACTGTAGTTCTCAAACTCACAATTGGAGGTTTAATTATGGGATTTCTATGAAATTTAACTATGAGTTTCACTTGAGTGGTAATTGCTTTATGACACAATTCAGTCTTAAAGTGATCTCTTCTGTGTACCTTTTAGCTTTTTTCTTAATTTCCTTCTGGTTTTCACTGCCTGCTTAAATTGCTGATGACTTCAGATGTAGTTCATCAAGTCTACGACCTCAAAATATGTGTTAGTTCATATAATTTATGTGAAAAGCAGTACCCATGGTTGGTGTATTCAGATATTGTTTAAAACATCTGTCAGGCTAAAGCGACTGTGACTTTGCTGTTGAAACAAAGGAAAATGTTTTAGAGAATAAGCATGAATATTCTGCCAACAGTGGAATTTAATATAAACGTATAACAGTCTTCAGATTCTTGGTATTCAGTTATATTTATATCAGAATAATGAAAATGTTTACAAAAATAATTACACAGTAAATAAGAGATGTTATAAGTGTAATTAACGTTACTCAACATTATTAACAGTTTTCAATAGTCCTAGGAAAAATCATGCTAAAGAGAATATTCTAAATGTGAGACAGAATATTAAATGCTATGTGAACAAAGGTGTTTTGGGGGTCTTTTTTTTGTTTGATTTTTTTGTCTTTTCACAATTGGAATGTAAGGGTATAACATTTAGTTATTGTGCCAGATTTTTTTTTAGATAAATACTTGGGACAAGAGAGTGAAGAAAAATTTTCCTGGTGAAGGAAATAGGTTTTTGTTCTTCATTCTTGTCTCTTCATTTATCAAATATGTGGAAGATATAGCCCACAAGATTTCTTCACATAATATTTCACAGATTTCTTCTATAATACAGCCTCATAAGCCATACAGAATCTGGTGTAAGTATTTGGTTGCTATGCAAGCATCTACATATGTGCGCTAGTTTACTATCCAGTGTCACACCATAGAAGTTTCTGAGCATTGCTCACTTTCCTATTTCTGTAGTGTATGTAATCTCTTCTCATTACTTACTGTAATATTATTAAGCCCAGGTATATTCCTGAAAACTGGTGATGCTAGATGGACTTCTTCCCCTCCTCTTTACTCCACAAACTGAGTATTAACTTTTGTATCAAGTGAGGCCCAACCCCTAATTAAACACAGCTGTTCAAAATTGCATCTTGATATTGTGATAAAGCAAGGCTGAACTTTAAGAACACAAAAATAGGCATATATATGCAATGTGATCCCTACAACTTCCTTTGCTTCACAATGTTATTGGTTATTTCTTCTGACAAGTGTTAATATATACATACATACATACATACATGCATACATACATATATATATACATATCTCAAGTGCCTTTTTCACTATTTTATTTTTCTGAAGTATATGTGGACTTGTAAAATATTTTTGAGCCAGTAGTTTTTTCCTTCTTTCAATTTTTTTATAAATTACTGAATTCTGGAACAGGAGGTTCTTTGCTCAGATGTTGCTCTGGTATACATATCAAGATCCTTCTCTGCTAGCCTTTCTTACTGCTTTTTCCATCATACCTGAAAGCCACACTTTCCAATGCTTCTCCAGCTCTTCTTCCCATTTAGTTGTAATTCTAAGACCTCTTAATTTACCAGAGGCTTGAGAATATGAGAATGAAGAATACACAGTGATGAATTCAGATTTAAAGTTTGCAGGCATAGATGAGATTAAAGAAGGAAGAAAAGAAGCATTAGTTTGTCTTCACTGTTCCCAACTCCAGCTCTGTATTTGATAAAAATATTAAAATACTCACACTCTTAAGTGAGTGATTTTCCCTTTTTAAAATTTTCTTTGTCTCACAATGGAATTAGAATAGCAACTCAGTGTAAGATCTACTCAACTAATATTTATATGCTAAGAAAACTGCAGGATGTTACCAGTATATAACAATAAATAATATAGAATGGTCAATTATCTTTGAACTTTTATCTTGTTGGTCCCATTTCCTTTTCTTCTCCAGTCTTACCTGCTGCTTGAAGATATGATGTCAAGTCAAAATGGACCAAAATGCAGTGGTGTGGTTCTTACAGGAGGGAGGAATTTGCTAGTAGTATATAGTCGTGCTCGCTTCAGCAGCACATATACTAATAGAAAAGTTTCATTAAAAGGTAACATCCCTCAGAAAAATGTGTTAAACACTGCACTATGCCAGATATAAAAATGTATCTATTGTCGTTATGTACTATTTACTTACTTGAGAAGTAAGTATCTAGAGGAATGTGTATTGCAGGCAGATGACATATTTATGACCAGAGACACGTTTGTGTGCTCCTGAGAGAGATGGCAGTGGACTATTAAAGGGCAGACAAATGATTTGTGACTAATGGTAATAGTTTGAAAAATGTAGATGCAAATTAAGTTACATGATTTACAGTATATTTTGGCATGAAAAATTATTTCTAACAAGCCCCAGGCTTGTTGAGGTAGCATGACTATTAGATCCATTTGTTCATTTCTTAACCATATCCCCGAGCAACTTGGGTACCCTTCATTAGCTCATATATTACTACTGGAAGAGTCTGGTTTTTCTTCTTCTAAGAAAATATTTAAATGGTGTGCAGTGTATGTGTGCGGTAAGTGTGTGTGTGTGTGCATGTGCATGTGTGTGTGTGTGTAGTGGTGTAAGAAGAGTGAGAGCCAGACACTGCCCTAGCGGTTGGAAATATGATAGTCAACCCAAATAACAAAGTTCTTGTTTTCATGAAGCTCAAAAGTTGAAGGACAGAAAAAACTGATTTCAAATACATCAGTGATGAAGCAGAGTAATTTCTAAATAATGTGATACAGAAAGAAGAGGCTACTTTAGCTGCAGAGGTCAGAGGTAGCTATCCTAAAATGAAAGTAAATATGAGGTCTGAGCGATGATAAGAGATCCAGCCAAGTATTCTCCTGTCTCCATCATGCCTATAGGAGAGTAATATGCCTAGGAACTGTCAGGAATGCTTCGAGGTTAGTATTCAAGAACTTTGTATTTTATCTCATTTATTTTATTACTTATTAATACAAAATTGTGTTCCCCTGGATTCCTCCTGCCTACACCTTTTGTTACTAGCTCATACCACCTTTATAAACTGAACACTGTCTTCATTACTTTCTTCCTTTCTGGGACAAAATACCCAACACCCACACATTAAAGGAGAAGTTTATTTTGACTCAGTTTGTAGTGGTTTCAGTCCATAGTCAGCTGGCTCCAAGGCAGAGAGGCATGGCAGAGGAGAATTCAGCTTCTGAGATGGCAGACAAGAAGCACAGAGAGGGGTTAAGGAGAGGGAAGTAGACCTTCCACACCACCTATGACCCACCTCCTCCAACCAGGCTTCACATGTAAGTTGTTTTTTTCGAGGGCCTTTGGGATGCAGTCAGTACATGAGAATGGAGTTCTCAGGAATGGGATTAGAACTCTTAAGTGGATGAAGAGGCCAGAGTGCTCTTTCCACCAGGTGAGGATGTGAGGATACAGAAAATGGTCATCTGCAAACCAAGAATACTGCCCTTGCCAGGAATTACTAAGATCATGATCCTGAGCTTCCCAGCTTGCAGAACTGTGAGCAGTACATTGCTGTTGGTTGAGCTTCCAGCCCCTGAACTCTGGTACAGCAGCCCACATTGCCTAAGACACTGGTTTGTTTATACATGTGGGTCTGTCTATTTCAAATATCCTTTGTTCTCTTTTCTGCCTTGCAAAATCCCACTTATCTTTTTCTTTCATAACCCGGCTTAAATGTAGTTTCCTTTGGGCAGTGTTCACTAAGTCTTCTCTTCTCGGCAGACTGTTTACCCTGGAGTTTGTGTTCATAGCGACCTTATTTTTAGCAATTGTCCACTTAAGGGTAAGGAGCATATATTTTCTCTGGATACTTACTTTTTCAGTTCATCTTAGCTTGAACTGAACATTATAAATGGAATTATTCTCCTAATGTACTTTCTAGATTATAGGCAAAAGAATAGAGAATTGTTATTCATTATTCTAAGTTAATTCTCATGATGATTTTAGAAAAGGAGCAAACTTTATTGTGGAAAAGAAAAGGAGAACAGAGTTTTACCTCACACATCATACTTTCTACTTTGTCATTCCTTGTCAGATTTCTCGTAAAATTTTAAACAGTGAGAGACTTCCTGTCACATTTTAGGTTAACTTGCCTCACATGGACACACTATCCCTCAGTTGTTTTTTCTTTCAGTACTGGGGATTGAACCCAGGGATACTGAGCTATATTCCTATACCTTTTCCTTTATTTTCCTTATTTTGAGACAATATTTTGCTTAGTTGCCCTGACCGGGTTTTAAATTGTGGTCCTCTTGCCTCAGGCTCCCACAGTGCTAGGAATACAGGCATATGCTAACATCCTGGCTTCCTCTTATATTCCTGATAACATCTTGATAGTATCTTGCCTGTTCTTTCTCTCGGACTAATGTAGTGGTTTAGATCAAGAATGTCCCTCAAAGGCCTCATATGCTCATAGGAAGGTGACTGAATCACAAAAGGTACAAAGGTGACTTGCTGGGCTTGCTATTTGAAGGTGGGGTCTGGTCAGAAAAGGGGTCATTTTGGGCAAAGAAATATCACTGTTCCTTCCTCCTCACCTCCCTCTCTCTCTCTCTCTCTCCTGATCACCATGATGTGACCAGCTTTCCTCTGTCATGTTGCTTCTGCCTTGCAGCTAGCTGTCCTTTGGACTATAAATATGAGCTGAAGTAAATTAATCCTTCCTTAAGTTATAGGTGTCAGGAATTGTGTCCCAGCAACAAAATAGACTAAGACTAATAGACTCTGTTATCATCGTTGGTCATACTCCAGATCCTTGTATTTTTAGCACCTAAGACAGTGCTTGCTACGTGGTAGATGATAAAACAATGTGTAATGATGGAATGAAGGGGGAAGAGGAAAAAGAAAGAAGGAAAGAAAGCAGGGAAGTAAGGGAAAGAAGAAGGGGGGAGGAAGGAAGAAACGTACTGACATTTTGACTTCTAGAGATAAAAGTCTCTTTCTCACATGTGTTCTATATTCTGAGTCTTACTTGGTTTATAATGAAAATTCTGCTCAACTGCCTATTTTTATACTTGATCTAGGGATCCTATTGAAGAGTCACATCAGAATTCACAATTAAAACATTTTGTCACTAGTGCCCTAACACTGAACAGAATTCATAGAATTTGGCTAGTACATTGTTCTTTGAAGAATTTGTGCTGTGCAAGATGTGTTGGGAAAGTGAGTAATCAGCAAGAAAATTACCAGTCTCTCTCATTCCAACATGCAAAAAACTGCAATATGCCTACAAGTTTCTGTAAAAATATACAGTTCCCTCTGGGGTAGTTCAGCCTTGATATTTAAAAATATTTACAATCACATTTGAATTTAAACACAATTGAACATATCCATAACATTGCCAATAAGAAGTTGTACTGAGATTTTTATTTATAGTTCACCGACTTCTAAACTTGTTTTTATAAGGTTTGGCATTAAATGGGTTTTTTTCTCTGTCATTTATTTGTAATTTCTCTAGATGTCTGCCATATAATAGCTACTTTTGTTTGTTCTCATTTATTTTTCTTTGTGAGCTGAGTGGAAGTCATTTGGGGGGAACATTCGTTCTTGAAGATACTTGATAATCGGTGAAATGAGGTCCACTCCATGCCTTCTCTCTTACTAGTTGTTTAATGACATGCTTAACTATAAGAAATAATAGAGTGTGGGAGGATTGATGGTTTATAGCTAAATGGAGAATTAGGAAAAATTATTTAATATCGCTGCTATTTAAATAAACAGCTTCAAACATTTTAGTGCGTTTGCTACCTTGGTGGAGCTTCTTTGTCTTTTACCTCCATCTTCTGGAAAGTTAATTCACAGGTAGAAGAATACCATCCTGGAGTTACAGTGCAGAGCTTGCATATTACATGCTCTAATGTCTTCCATAATGGAGGAGTTGCTTCGCAAGTCCGCAGAGGGCCTGGCATCTGGCTGTGCAGCTTGTACCTGAGCACTGTCAGTTCATGCCTTTCCCATGGAGTCTGTAATGGGAATGGAATTGAGAGAAACAAATGGGCTGTACACCCAGCTTTTGTCCAACTCTGCCTATCAGAAAAAGTAAGGCCAAAGCCCTTTCTGCATGAAACACTGGGACTTCACACTGAAGCACCCCCCCAAATTGTTTTGGAGGTAGAATATAGCTAAGTTGCTAAATTAGCCATGCTAGGCTCAAACTTGCAATCCTCTTGTCGCAGCCTCCCAAAGTGCTGGGAATAGAGGTCTATACTACCATGGCTGTCTTGAACCTTGGTACTCTTTTGTGTAAATGATAGAGCTAAATTTCAGGCCATCCAAGGTAACTTGTGGATTAGACATTCAGTGACTGTATAAAAATGTATATTCAAATCTAAGGAATGCTATCTTATAGATTCTAACTTTAAAAATGTTTGTAATTTTCAGTGAACTCTCTTCCAGATTTCAAGGATGCATCATCTGCTCCACTAGTCCAGCCCCAAATATCACATATAATAATGAAATTATGTTTGAAAATTCTAGCCACTGCTTTAGGGATCCCATGATTCTGTTGGTGTGTTTTGTTGTTGTTTAAAAGACCCACCACGCAGAAATCAGGAAGAGTAAAACTATGAAAAAACATACAATTCATTGAATGGATTTTACGTGATACATAGTAAGAGAGTTAGAAAGTAGATGGGCCTGTGGTGGATCTCTGAAGAAGAACAAGCTAGAAAAAACAGAAGAACAGAAAGAATGCTTCATTCATTATAATAATGTTTCTTAAAAGCTGAGAAAAAAACTTGGAAGATTCTTAAAAGCTGAAATGAACCTTAAAGGGGGTGCCCTTTTCTCTCCTTTTCACTCGTAACATCAGTTTTCTACCTTTTTGATAATCACTTTTAGTTGAAGAGTTACCTACATAATGCTGAGCACTTCCCACTGCTAAATATTTATTTTCACCACATACTCAAAATACAGCTTCCCGTAAGCTTTATTTCTTGGCTGTAAGTTTTTTGATGGTATAATACAGAAAGTATTCAGTCATAAAGTCTCGCTATTTTAAATGTTGATTCAAAGACATGAAATCAAGCTTAAAATATGATGACTTAAACTAGTATCACGATACTCTGGATTTGAACAAGGCAAAGACCAGGAAAGCTCTCAAGTCCCTCAATTTCAATTTCAGTAACTATATATCTTTTATAGAAATGTTTTACTTTTCTAATTAATATTGAATGAATTTATTAAAATGTCCAATATATATTTTCTTTAAAAATCTATTAACTGTTTATGACCATTTGCTATAATGTGCCATCTAGCTTAAGCAATGCATGTGGAATAAAGCATTGAGTTAGATGTTGTAAGATTAACTAATACAGGTTTCATTTTAGTAATTTTAGAGACCAGTGAACACAAGTGTTGGCTTTAATTTTTCACATACATTGCATCAGAGGAAAGGAAAAAGGGACATAAGAAAGGAAACAGAAGAGAGATTAGAGGGTTACAGAAAGAAAGGGAAGGAGGGAGAGTGAGAGAGAGAGGGATACAGTCCATGGTTTTATACTGTGAGCCAGTATTTGTTTCATGTGTCTTTTGAATCTAGTTTCTAGCTAGATTGGCAAAGTTGAAAACATATTTTGAGTGGAAATGACACATACATTAGAAAGATCTTCCTATGCAATTTAAGAAAAAGCAACGAGGAAAAACTGTGGCCTTCATTTACTAGTTTGAAACACACTCTAAGAGCCACACAATTGATTTTGACAGGTGAGACTATACTTTTGTTCTAAATATGAATGTGGTGAAAAAATAAAATGTACTTAAGTTTAAAAATTCACGTACTACCTTGAAGTTAAAAAAATCGTCAGCCCTCCTTTCAGTAAAAAGTACACCATATTCATTCATATTTTAAAATATAATGAAAAATACTACTCAAGGGAAACCCTATAGTTTTGTAGTGTTATCAACTCATCAGTAGTTTCAGATGTTTTGTGTTCTGAATTGTGTAAAAATAATAGACACTAAGCAAAAATGAAGAATAGTTGACCCATCATATGAAACCAAGTAGAAGAGGGCAATGGGAGGAAACAATTTTCAAATATCTGTTATATAAAAAGCTGCTCAAAGTAAACGTGTTAATCTATCAAGAAAATGTATAATAATAGCTAACGGTAATATGCTTTGTACTTATCCTGTGGTGATACATGTAAAAAAATGAAATACACTGGATGCAATAGTGCATGCCTCTTATCCCAGCTTCTTGAGAAGCTGAGGCAGGAGGATCACAGTTATGAGGCCAGCCTGATCAACTTAGCATAACCTTGTCTCAAAAGAAAATAAAAAGGGCTGGGGTGTACCTCATTGGTAGAATGCTTTTCTAGCATGAGGCTCTGTGTTTCACTCTTCTTCCCATTAAATAAATATATAGTGAAAGAAAGAAAACTATTTTTGTTTTGTAAGCTGCTGAAAGATCGCTGGATTTTCCCTTACAGGCATCATGACAAAATCAGTTGATAGCTTTGTGAACTATATAACAATGTAAAACAGATATTACTGGCAGTAATTTTTAAGTTTTAAAGCATATGTATCTTTTCAACATAAAACAGTAAAGTACTTAGTTTCTCTGAGAATAGATCTGGGTTAAATTGTCTTGCTTTGCCTATTCTTCTGTGTAATCTTATGTGAAATTCAATTTGTTCATCATTCATGTACAACATACAGATTTTTCTGAGGCAAAATATTTAATATTTTCTGAATCTGATGCTTTATTGTATTCATTCTTTCCACATACAACATTTTTGTGTTCTGAATAGATGCCTCTTCTAGCTGAAAGCCACTTCATAGTAAAATGGTAAATTAAAAATTTCTTTTCTAGCTACAAAAGAGTTACTTATCATGAGAACACTGAGGCATTTATTTTGTTTTGTTCTTGCAGAGCAAGTTGAAAATTCTAACCTTGGCCCTAGGGTGTTTCAACAAGAGCAGTCTTAACTGCAATCTCACTTTTCACTTTTCAAAAGTAAAAACTGTCCCTGTTCTGCTCTGGCCCTTCTAAATGAACTGAAAATAATTACTATGTAGTTCTTCAGTTTCTTTCTAACTTCTAGCATTTTAACAGGATATAGTCCCATCCAATAACATTTTGGGGACAATTAAATTTGGAACATAACATTATAGTGTTGAGTCATTCACAGTAGTTAAGTAATGTCAATGTACAGGAGGGAGATGACATCAATCCATACAACACTCCCCTATATCTTTGACCACTTTGATATATAGATTTCCTATAAGTATATTTCATTCTGAGGTATTGATTAAAGAAAGTTCATGTAAGTTCTTCAGTTCATCCTATTCCTTAAGCGTTTTGAAGCCTTTCCCCAAATCTTGACTAGAATGGCAGGAGGATATACGCAAGTGAAAAAGACAAGGAGAAAATAGATTAATCTGGAACTGCTTGCTTAAATAGAAGTAAAGGAAGTAGAGTCTCAGCCAGCCATTCAGTGGTGGATAAATCTGGAGCAGTGAGTCTTATATGGAGAATGCGTCAGTGTCACACGCAGTCATATCTGAAAACCCACATCGACTGAGCTATTGAGAGGGTCCTCGTGGTATGCATCAGAACTTGACATTTATAATTGCTCTTTCATGCAGCAAGAAGCCAGAAGGAATGGTGGGATGTGCCACCAGAAAGAGACAAATCAGAATTTTAAAATAAAATAAAAGTGGATTCAATGCCTTTGAACCTGCAAACCATTCTACATGTGGCAGCCAGTCGTCTTGCCAGCTTATCAGAGCAAAGTACAGTTATGAACAGGACTTAGTAGGAGCAGCTCAGCCCCTGATGATCCCAAACTTATACCAACTCCCTGCCCTGCTCCACGAGATCCTCCCTGTCCTGTTCCGCGTCCTAGACCAAAATATATTTGCATGGAAGAACATGGTGCATGTGCTCACACACCCTCCCTTCCAATGAACTGCAGTATTTGCCTGTAACTTCCTAATATTGAAATAGTGAAATCAAAACATATTTTTGGAGAATTTGTTGGCAAAAATGAATTACTGCCTCCCATTTTGAGTTGAAAAAAGACTTGTTTTTTCCCATACCTAACCATAGCATCTCACCCCTTTTTGATAATCTCTTGAGCTCTGTTCCATCTTTCAAGAACTCACAGAACAGAATAGGAATTGCAACTCTTGAGATTGAGGCTGGTGATTGAGGTTCTTACTGTAGGATTTGGCCTCTTTCTATTTATTTTCACTGAGATATGATTCACTGTGCATTAAGCTCTCACCATTAGAATGTTTAAACTGTCTGTGTATGGTTCTTCTCCAGTGATGATTGTTTCATTGAGTCCAAATCAAGAACTCACAGAACAGAATAGGAATTGCAACTCTTGAGATTGAGGCTGGTGATTGAGGTTCTTACTGTAGGATTTGGCCTCTTTCTATTTATTTTCACTGAGATATGATTCACTGTGCATTAAGCTCTCACCATTAGAATGTTTAAACTGTCTGTGTATGGTTCTTCTCCAGTGATGATTGTTTCATTGAGTCCAAAAACAGAGTAAATTCTATACGGCAGGTTGACAGAAAAGGGAAGACACTCCTACCTTCTAAGTAATTAAGGTCACTTATACTCTATTTTTTTCCACCCAGGCACAGCACGACGGTAGCTTCATTTATTGCTCATTTACTTGATTACTTCTCCCACAGTAACCTATGTGGGGTCAAGGCAATATCTATCTTTGTCATCATTGTATCTGTCTGAGCCTAACATGATTCCTATCAGATTCCATATTATTTTTTGTAATTTTGGGGTACATTGGGCCTTTAGTAATTTTTGTAGCATAGAGGGAGGGGGGATGTATAAAAAAAAAAAGAGTCTCAGCATACTCACCTGGTCATAATATTCCTTTGTATGTTTTTGCCTTTGAGAAGCAACTCTGTGGAAAAATTGTGGCTACTGCTTAAATTAGTAAAATTTGAATACTGAATTTGAATAAGTAATTACCCTTTCAACTTTTTCCAAAATTTCCATTCTTTTTTTTTTTTTTTTTTTTTTTTTTTGCCAAAATTCTAAAAAAGTATTATGGCTGGTTGCGGTGGCACATACTTGTAATCCCAGTACTTGGGAGGCTGAGGGAAGACTATCACTCTGAGTTCAAGGCCAACCTGGACTACATGGTGAACTCAAGGTCAACCTGCACTTTGAAAGCGACAGTGCCCCAAAAGCTGAAAAAAATGAATGAATGAATGAATGAAAGATTTTGCAATGCAGGGTCTGTGACTTTAATTCAGTATTTCTGTGAAATATGTATTTTTAAATTTGAATTGTAATAACCTCCTTTGAATACCTTTTTCTTTTTCACCATAGTGCAGGCACTAACATGCTCTTCTAACATAAAAACTATTAAAGCTTGCTCCTGCTCTATACCAACTGTAGGATCTTTTGTACATTAACAAAGGTATTACATAAAATGGAACTATGGGAGATTTTCAGAGTCCCCAAACAATGATCACATTCAGGTCAATAAATACAGTAGGTCATTTTGTCAGATGGGAAAACAACTAATTTTTCTTATAATTACATTTGAAAACCCACAAATTTATTGATTTTCATTTTTAAAATGTAGTTGTTAGTGCACTGTGTTATAATTTGGATGTTCCTAGAGTTTACTATGGTCGTTTAAAAAGAAGTAGTAGGGCATGTTTGCAGTATTCATCGTGTGGACTTGATACATGAATATAACACATCTTAACTTCTTGTCTTTTTTACTTCCTGGTGCCTAAAGAATTGTATATTATCTATCTTCTCTGTGTTTCTGAATTAGTAGAAGTGCAGTCAGTTTCTGTAATCTGGTTTTGGTGACCTCTAGTGCCAGGAAAGCTTAATTACTCTTTTTCTTAATTTCTTTTTTTAAGAAATTGACTCCCCCCCAAAAAAAGAAATTGACAGATTGTCTTTTAAATGATACATATCAGTGATATCACATAAAATGAGAATATTCAAATCTTTTTTCTATAATATATTAATGTATATGTATGCATATATGTATGATATACATGATTTTGTGCAGTAGACATACACATATGTATGTAAAGAAATTCTAACTTTTGCTGTGCAACCGTGTGAAAGATTTTTTGTGGCATAAATTTGGGCATTGGCCTAACAAATTCACAGTTCAATGATCGGAAAACATAAAATATATATTCAATTTTGAGAAAAGTCTTTTTTTTTTTTTGCCATTTAGTAAACTGTTTTGTAAGCATTATAAAAACTTATTCCAGCAGTTTAGATACATGGATTATTTTCTATAAAAAAATTTTATGAAAATAGGAACTTGTTCTTGCTATACATCTCGTAGTCTGTTATAAAATAAATTAGGAACCCCAATGTTGTGTCAAATGCCTGTAATTGTAGCAGTCAAGAGTTTGAAGCAGATAGAGTTCAAGGAAGCCTGGTCTACATAGCAAGGCCCTGTCTCAAAAAATGTGATAGGTAGGTAGGTAGATAGATAGATAGATAGATAGATAGATTCATTAACATAAATTGGTCAGTCTTCTTGCTGATTGAAATGTTTTAAATCTTGGCTTTGTAAAATATAAGAGCCTAATATGACATTCTGTCCATGCACAAAACTTATTTACTTATTTATTTATCAATACTGGGGATTGAAACCAGTGCCTTCACATTGAGCTACATCCCCAACTATCTGCATTTATTATTCTGGGATAGAATTTCACTAAGTTGCCCATTCTGAGATTGAACCTGTGGAAACTCTCCTGCCTAAGCCTCCCATATTGCTAGAATTACAGGTGAGTGCCTTTATGCTCAACTTAAAACTTTTTATCCTATCAAAAAATGTTGATCTCATCTTTCCAAAAGTGTGAATCACCTAGGCTGGAGGTGTGACTCAGTGATAAGTGTCAGAATACTTGCCTAGCATGTGCATGGGTCTTGGTTCAAACCTTAACATCTCCAAAAAATACCCAATTAGCACATTATTTCATAACTTTCAAGGTAAACTGAATTTCCTTTAAAATAAATATTCATAATCTCACAGCTAGATGTAGCGTGAGTTCCACTGGATTCTCTATTACTGAAAAATGTCTACACTTATCATGAAGCATTTCCTATTCAATTCTTTATACTTGATTCTTTCTTCAATTAAATTACCCTGTATATCCTCCTCTCCAAAATTTAATTTTGATGCTTCATGCATTTGCCCTGAGTTTTCATTGAGACTGAAATATCAACTCACTATTTGGCTCGACAGTGAATAATCAATAGTATTGTGCAAACAAGCAGCATGAATAATAGATTAACCTAAAAGCTTGGAGATTCAGGATTCTAACAGTGAGATTTGGAAGGAATTATTCAGTATGCCGTGCACCATTAAATGAAGAAATGTTGATATTTTAGCACATTAATCGCAAAATTCTCCTCTTCCTTCCCCCACTAATTATTTTATAAGCAGCGCATAGTATCCCTTACTCTATCTTTCAAATATATCTTTATGTATAATTCAGTTTGTGTTGGTTCTACTTATATCTGTCATACCTGAACATTCTTCTTCTACTGATTTTATTCATGGCATTTTCTCACTTCTTTCTCAAGGAAATATGATTTTATGGAAGGAGTTTAGATTAAAGTGATTTCAATCCCAACTCTATTTCAGTGACATACCATTGTAGGCAAATTGGATTAAGACAGTCTGATTGATAATATTGCTGTCTTATGCATATTAGCTAACTACTTGAGCTTTAGAAATCCTCTATTTGTACTTGTCTCCAGGGACTATAGTTTGAAATTCACTTTTTTTAAAAGTATCATGTGGTATGATGTAGCATGCATGGTACTTCTTATGATACAAACCCTATCCCTCCTAAGCAAGGCAACATACAGTACTGGAGTCCCCCCCACAAAAAAAAAAAGTTTAAAAAGATTCAAAGCCTATAAGAAATCAGGTATGCTTTCAGCTCCAATGGGCAATTTTCAAGGATCATTTAGAAATATCAGTAACAGCCTAGAGTATGGTTTCCCACTCATTTGCTAAAAAATTGCTAGGCTGGGATCTCATTTTACTGCCTATTCCTTTGCGCTCAGAACTAGCCAAAAGTGTTCCTGATGCTACATGCATGAAAATGGTCTTCAGTGGCTAGCTGCAGAGTCTCTGAGGGTCAAGGCTGATTTTCACAAGGGATGCTACTAGCAGGAAAGATGAGAAGATGGAAGACAGAACTGCAGAGGAGCATACATTCTTTTAGTACATTACCTAAGCCCAGGGGCAGAATGGATTTTCAATTACTGACCATATCCCATTTCCTCATAAATATAGATAAGTAAAAAGATCATGCCAATAAAATATGATAAAAGCTAACATAAAATATAGTAAATGCTATGGTAATTATAAAAATGCAAAATTTCCCCAAGTATTCATGATTACAAAAGGAACTATGCATAGTTATATCCATCCTAAGAGATTTCTGAATTCTGAAGATAACAATAGTAATTATAATAAAGCAATTTAATGGCTAAAATTTACCAAGTGTTTGCCCTGCGATGTGCTAACAATAATGTCATGGAATTGACAATCACATCTTCTGAATATTATGTATTTTCATTATCATTCCCATTTAACTGATGGGAAAATTAAGAGTTAGACATTAAATAAATCCCCTTAGTGCTACACTGAAAAAAACGCCTTTACTATGATTCTAACTAATACTAAATTGATTCCAAACCCAAAGTTTTAGCCTATATATTACTTCCCCTCAGGAAAAAAAAAGAAAAGAAAGAAAAAAGAAAGGAGAGAGGAAGGAAGGGAAGGGGGGAAGAAAAAGGAGAAGAGAGGGGAGGAGGAGGGGAGGGGAGAGGAGGGAAGGGAAGGGAAGGGAAGAGAAGAAGGGATGGAGGGAGGCGGAGAGAGAGTAGGATCTCAGTCATAGAGACAGCCAGACCAGCATCAAATTTCCAGGCCGTTATAGTATAGAGTAATAGAGCAATAGTAAAAGATATTTTAGAAACATTTTTACTGCATTTTCTATTTTATGTGTATTCTTACTGATTCTAATTTACAAAATTGACTCTTTGATGACCTGTTGTTCATAAGTGGGATCTTTCTATACACCTAAAGAAGTTGACCATAACAATTGGAGGAGAGCTTTTGGAGCACAGATCAAAAGGCTGGTAGTAAGTCTTTCTTTTAAAGTACAACCAATAGGTAGACAATTTGTAAGTCCTGCTGATAAGATCAGCATGATAACAAATTGGCCTTGAGCATTTGGCTAATGAGAGCACTTAAAGTTCAATGATCCTTGTCTAGGCCTAAATCAATGTCTTTTAGTTTTCCATTATGCCTGTATGATTTTAAGTATACAGATCCAGAGTAAAGGAAGGTGAGGCTCAAGACAGAGATAGTTTTATTTGCTCTGCCTGACAATAACTACTTTAAACACCTATCAATTTTTTCATAAATTTTTAATAAATTCATGCTAAGTTGTGGCAGTAATCCCAGTATTCTGGAAGATGAAGGAGAATCATATGTCGAAACAACAAACAAAACAAAAACAAACAAACAAACAAACATTCTTTCATCAAGCAGAATAATATGCTTGTAATACTAGCTACTCAGAAGGCTGAGGCAGGAAGATTGCTAAGTATAAGGTACATTAGTGAGATACTGTCTCAAAAATAACAAAATAAATAAATAAAATAAAAACATCTGGAGATGCAGCTTAGTTCTCCCTGGGTTCAATCGCAGGACCATAAAATTTATGCTTTTATCTCTTTTTCCTCTTATATAGTCATGTCCAACTTCTGAGGTTTTCCTGCCTTGTTTTTCCTTCTTTTTAAAATTCTTATACTAAAAAATAGAGAAATATAATGTGTTATTACTTATACATTAGTTAAATTATGTTTTTTATATGTGGCCCAAGACAGTTCCTCATCTTAAAAAAAAAAGTTTGGACATAGCTACAAATAACGCCCATTGTCACTGACATAATTATACATATACATATACATATACATATATATATATAATATATATATACAATAATACATATATAAATGCATACATATATATACACATATATATACACATATATATA
>NW_022900948.1:7317542-7318806 GCF_012274545.1 Fukomys damarensis | reverse complement strand
TATATATGGGGTACCGGGGATTGAACTCGGGCCCTTGTACTTGCAAGGTAGGCGACAGAACCACTGAGCCAAAATCCCCAGCTCCTCATAATTGAATATTGATAAGTTAGTGTTTACAGAGAAGTTTCTTGTTTAATCATTCACTTTGTTATTCATTTATATTTAACACAACACATAACATAAGCCGACAGTGTGCTAACGCCTGTGGCGTGGATTCTAGGGAGAGGGGGTGACAGTGGAAATATGCTTTTGGATTTTTGCACATCTTTCTATAAAATGACACAGCAAGAGATATCAAAATCAAACAAAAATGAAAACACTGACAACATTTACAGCAGAATACCAACAAGTTAAGTTAAAACACCCGTGGCCATGAAAACCATGTAGCCTCAATATGTGTGCCACAAGGTCCAGAGAAAATGAACGAGACCAAATTCCTATAACAAGAGAACTTCCAAAGTTGAAGGTATTCCCGGAAAGGCACAGTCAGCCATTGTGAGTGTAGCTGATGAAATGATGGAGTTTTGCCTGTATTAAACCCAAATTGGAAGCCAGTGGCCCACAGCAAGGTCTAGAGGCACTGGACTGATCTAATCTAGTGTATTCTTGAAACTGAACAATTAAAGCACTCTTCTCTGAGAGTACTGTATACTTAAAAAAAAATAAGAGTATAATCAACATAAAACTGAACAGAAAACATGGAGTCAATGGGGGGAAGGTCTAAAAAATGTCAGAAAGGAGAACAGGCCCAAGGAATGACAGAAAGTATGCCATCATGCCCCCAGTTGTTTGGACTATCCCAAGACAACAGAAGAGACAGTTCTGTGAAGTTAGAAAATCTCTCTTAGCCCTACCTCTTTCTAAAAGTTTGGAAAAACTGAGATTGTGGTACAGTTGAGTGGTAGAGTGTTTGCCTAGTATGAAAGAGACCCTGAGTTCCATCCCTAGCACTGTGAACAAAAAATAAATATGTAGGTCAGTGCTTACTAGAGAAACAGATATAATACAGGACATAAAATATACAAGATAATATAATGTAATCTATATGAATATATAATGTCTAAAAGTTTGGAAAAACTGAGATTGTGGTACAGTTGAGTGGTAGAGTGTTTGCCTAGTATGAAAGAGACCCTGAGTTCCATCCCTAGCACTGTGAACAAAAAATAAATATGTAGGTCAGTGCTTACTAGAGAAACAGATATAATACAGGACATAAAATATACAAGATAATATAATGTAATCTATATGAATATATAATGTGTAT
>NW_022900948.1:7308175-7316782 GCF_012274545.1 Fukomys damarensis | reverse complement strand
ATTATATAAATATATAAAATATATAATATATATTGGTTTACAATATCCATTCCCACAGTCAGGTGTGGAAGAGTTCAAAAGGTCTGTCTGTATGCTGGAGATCTGAAGGATCCAGTCTGAAGCACTCAGCATAGTGTCCAGCGTGAGTCCACATTAGGAGGCTTAGAGATCTGTGCCGGAAGGCTGAAGAGTTAGAGCTGGAAGCCAGGAGTTGGTTTACATTGTGAAAGTGAGGACTGGAGCCCCTCCAAAGCAACAATCCTTACTTCTTCAGCTCCCTTTTGTAGCATTCTGGCTACAATCCTCCCTAGAGTGGGTCTTCTATACCCAGAACTGTGCTAAGCCAGTTTAATTGGGCATTCCTGACTCAAGTTTCCACAATCAGTTAGCTATCACATAAGATACAAGTTTGAAGAAATAAACATAGAAATAAGTAACAGAAAACTAACAAGGTCAAAATCTATACAAGTTTATTTAAAAAAAAAAGAGCAACAAATAATATTTTTAGAAGATGAAAGCATACCCAAGAAGATCAAAGATAGAAGAACAGTATCTATATTACATATAAGAATGCCTGAAGAAGTAAAGCAAAGATGAGGAACAGAAAAAATGAAAAGATATGAAAACACTTAGAAAGCACATTATACACTTGAAAATTATAATCCAGCCAAGCCATCATCAAAAATTTAAAATAAAACTATTATGAACTTCAAAAATAAAAATTTTGAGGGACATTTAAGGTAATTACCATGAAAATGTAAAGGGAAAATTAAATTGTCTTCAAATTTTTTAACAGCAATATCTTTTGCCAATGGAACAGTAACATTTAAAACAGTAAAAGAAATAAAAAATGTGTGCCAAAGACAAGTTGTACAATAAAATTTACTTCCAAGTATAAAGGGCATCAAAAATATCTATCAACATATAATAATTAAAAAAGTATTTCCCTGTAGGAGTCTTAATCCAGAGAACAAACTTCATAGAACCAAAATAGAGAGACACAATTTCAGGTACAAGTAAACATTAGATATGTACTTCCCTATAGAACTAAGATTTTAAAAAAACAATAAAAGGAAGAAAATATATATTTATGGTTGCATACTTTGATAATGCAGATATGGAACACTCAAATTAAAAAATGGGACAGAGAATATGGATAGCATATGAAAAAAAATCTGTTCAGGTGGAATTTGGAATTTGAACTTACTCTTTGCTTCCCCAAAATATTTCTTCCACCCTCCCTTTTCCTCCTTCTTTCCTTTCTTCTATCTTTTTTTAGTTTGGCTGTCTTTACAAATGCTTCCTCATCATACTAAAATTAATAGCTCCCAGTATAGGCCTATAGCTAAAAATAACAGAACAAAGTAGAAATAAGTAGATAATAAGTACCATTTAAAATGCATTTTATGATTTAGTCCACCCTATTTCATCAGAGTTGACTCTATTTGATTTTAGACTTTAGAAAGTGGAAACACCATATGTTGGAGAATTTAAATGAAAAATAGAATTTCCCAATCTAGAAATCCTCTCCTCAAAGGTCAGGAAAGTACAGCAGAGTATTATTGTTTATGTATTAATCCAGAATATAATATCTATTCTAAGCAATACACTAAGAAATGGCAAAGGCTTCCTGGCATGGTGGTGCACTCCTAGAATCCCAGCACTATGAGGCTGAAGTACAAGGATCTACCAGAGCTCTAGGCCACTCTGGGCTGTATAATGAGACCTGTCTCAAAAAAGAAAAAACGATAGATAAATACATAAATGACAGGAAAGAAAAAGCACATTTTTATATAGCTGAGCTCATAACAACTCTGTAATTATATGTTTTCCAGATGAACAATAATAAAACAGCGCTGTTATAGTTCAACCTGTTTTTAACTAGTAATTCAGATGACCAACTGTGTTAGCTAATCATCCTTATCTAGAGTGTGGGCAAATTTCTCTTGTCTTTCTTCCTTTATTAAATTTCTCATGTCTTTCTTTATTAAAGTAACTCGGTTTTGGGTGCTAGAGTCTCCTTCCAGAATTGATTTCTAGGGATCTTATTGTCCCAAAGAAAGAATAGGATGAAACAAGCACAAGAGGTTGCAAAGTTTCACACTTATTAAAGGTAGGGAAAAAATAGGCTCTTCAGAGTGAGTTTAGGCCAAGTAAAAGTACTAAAAAAGGAAAAAAAAAATTAAAAATATACCTTACAACATAGGGTGGGCTATTTTGATAACAAGCTCTTAATCAGTATGGTTGCTTGGTACCTTTTTTCTGTTTCCCATACGGGCATCACATGAGATCAGGTCATCCTGACTAACACTGGCTTGAGTTCTCCTGAGAGGTGCAGAGTTTTGGGAACTGTTTGTAGTGGCAAAGTGTCAGCTAGAATATACAGCCCTAGTATCTATCGCTTAACACAGGTAGTCCAGGTGCATAGAAGATGTGCCGAGAAGTTTCAAAGACAAAGTGTACAATTTTATTCTTAACGCCAGCAGGTCCGTCTGGGACTTCTCCACAAAGAGGCTAACCCCACTTTGGGGTCGAGCAGGGCATTATACTCTTAGGAGTTGAGCACTTTGCCTTGGTTACAAAGAGCACAGATAATCTGAGCCAGCAAATTCGTTGGTCATCAAGTATTATAGACAGCAAGCTCTGTGCACAGAGCCGCATCTCATTTACATTTGGCAGGGAAGTTAGACAACAACAACAACAAAAAAATTCAGGAGATGTTTGAGAGGAAGTGTCAGGCTACTCAGGCCTGGATATGTTGATGGACTGGCGAAACCTCTGTCTCAATAAGTCCAGCCTTATTTGCAAAGAAGCATGTTCCCCATTCATGTGTCCTGCACATGCACATGTGTCCTGGGATTTTGCAGTCAACAAATTGAGAGGATGGAAACTGAGCCAGAGACACAAAGACCCAAGACTAGACTTTTATTAGGGGGACGGGGTGTAGAGGACAGGGTGCCAGGCTGTCTGGAACAGTGGCAAGAGCAGTGGGTCAGGGACTGGCTGGCTTAGGTTTTATATAGGCAAAGGGTTATAAGGAGGGGCATAGTGGAAGTAGATGGCTGCATTTGGAGGTGAGCTTTAAACCCACTGACAGGTTTGAATTTCTCAGTGGGAAGGATTGGAAGTGGGAGAGCTTCATGGTGGGAAAGATGGGTCATTGTTTCCCCAGAGTGATATATTATCTGCAGGGAAGAGCCATTTATTTAGGATGTGGGGTTAGGGCCATTTTATCTAGCAGAGAACTCTATCATCCCAGACACTTGTTATTATGGAATAGGGATGAAGGTCTCCTTTTCTGTATCTACTTCCTGCTGCCAAAGGGTGTTGGCAAGGGACAGGTGTGATGGACAGGTGACAGTGGTGCAGTCCTCCATGGCAAGGGACTGGTAACTGGCCATGATGAGTTCGCCGATTGTCTGGTTGGTAAAGGCCCGCATACACTCCTGCAAGACATTTTGAAAGCAGTAGAACAGGCAGCGTCCGAACAGTAGGATTACGTAGAGAATAGCGAGGGGATGCAGGAAAGGAAGAAGCCATGGAAGCCATTGGTCAAAGTATCCTGGCAGAGAGTTTAGCTGGTCAAAGTCTTGTTTACATTTTTCTGTGCTCCTTGAGTTCCTTCACCTTGTCTCCAACAATGCCAGATTGGTTTACAAAGTAGCAACATTCTTCCCATAATAGAAGGCACATTCCTTCTGTTTCAGCTCTTTGTATGTCAAGGGTCTGTCTATTCTGGAGTACCACACCTGCCAGCAAATTGATTTGGGACTGCAGGGTGACCAGAGAATCAGCTACCTTTTCCATATCTTCATTTAACTCTTAGGTTCTTCATTTAACTCTTCATTTCCAACTCTTCATTTAACTCTTGGGATAATAATAGAAGTGTGTTGATGTTGAGATCTCTGCCACCCCAGTATCAATTCCTGCCAGAATACTGGCTCCCATCAGAAAAGGAAGTATGAGTAGAGTGCACTTATTGAGGTTATGGATAGGTGGCTGTTGTGAGGACAAGACTTGCTGTAATAACTGGGTTTTTATATAAATTGTGAGGGAAAGGCTAAGGAAGCCTACATAACAGAGGGAAGATGGGATTGAATTGAATCAGCAAAAGGCTTGGAAGTAGCAGGTGTAAAACCTTTAGCGAGACAGCTTATGCCTGACTTAGAAATATGGATAACTTTAGCACAAGGGGAAGAGTTGCATTGATTTATGGTGGATGAATTTATACAGGTCCAATCACCATGTGTGGAGGGTTTTAATTGAGTTGCAAAGGTATGTAATATTGTTGTGATATTTTGGGGGGCAGGGATAGTCCAGTTAAGGGAACATACAGTATGGGGACCCATGGCTGGAATCAGGGTGACAGGCACATCCAGCACCCAGTTTGGTTGCTTGGCAAGCTAAGCAGGGTGGTATTGAAGAGGTGCAAGAGTCTTTTATGTGTCTCAGCAGCTTTTTTCTGTAAAGACAGATCAATGTCTTTATATGGGGAGGTGTTTTGTGGGCTTTTGCTAGGAGCTGTTCTTTTTTATCTCCTCCTGTCATTGTTTTAATGCTTCCCAGTATGTTTTTATTGTTCAGCAGGACTATGTACCCTGCCTTTCTTTACACGTTGGATAGTCTAGAGATGTAATCTTTCCCATATGGTAGAGCTCCTTGTATATATATACATTTTGAGTTATTGAATGTAGACAGCAATACGCATTACAATCAAAATAATTAATCTCTGATGTCATTTTGATCAGCTGGCAACATGGGAGAAAAGGAAGCATGCCTTTGATAACATTTATCAAAAATACATTAGAACAGGGGCCAGGGATTGGCTCAGTGGTTCCACTGCCTGTCTGGCAAGCGCAAGGGCCTGAGTTGAATCCCTGCTACAAAAAAAAAAAAAAAAAAAAAAAAATTGGACCAACACAAACAAACAATTGGACAGATACAGACAAACATATAAGACAATTTATGAAACTAGAGTGCTCTCAAATATATTTGGCCAATTGAATTATAACACTTCTTTTAATTAAGACTAGTCAAAACTTTTGCAGGTCAATTAACAGAGATCTCTTGCAATTAGCATCAGAAGGAGTAAAAGCATTTTAAAACAGTAGCATAATCTTTTATTATAGTTCTGGTCAGAAGTTTGTAAGCAGAAAGCAAAGAGAAGGGTAAGTTAATCCTATAATTACAATTTGAAAGTTTGCAATGTAAAAGAAATATTTTAAATATATCAATTAAATATCTGGAAACCAAACACCAGTCAAACATTATTTTAAGTTGAAGACAAAAGGTACATTTGTCAATTAACCAGAATTTATAATTTGAATTATTTTTTACAATTATCCTGCCTGGCAGGACATCACAGCTGATATTAATATGGAGCAAGCAGCCTGTAGCTGGCACTGGGCTATAACCTAGCATTTTGTCTTTGAGCTCTGATCTTAAGCATTACATTTTTTAATTGTTTTAAAACCTTATATTTTATTTTCCAATATTTATGTAGAAAGCAATAGGACCTGATGAAATTTCTTGGTAATGTAGCCTGACAAACACATTGTTGATATGAAAATAGGCAGACCCAGGAGAGGATTTTACTTTCTTTTGCAGTCTTGCTTTCTTCTCTCCTCTGAGGAAGCTGGGAAAGGACGAGCAGGCAGAGCAGTGGTGTTAACTCGCTCCAGTTTGGGAGGGACTGGGGGAGCAGGGAGAGAGCAGGTGTGTGGTGGGGAAGTAGGGGGTTTTGGTCGTGATGAGTGAGAGGGCTGTGGGGAGGGAGAGCGTCGGGAAGTGGTAGAAGGTACTGAGGAGGAGGGATGATAGGGCAGAGGTGAAGTGAGAAGGGAGCAGTCACCCCGATTAAAAGTAGTCATGTTCAAGTGTGGGCTGAGGTTGGGGTGGGAGGTGAAGCAACGCGGGCAAGAAGAATCTGGAGGGATAAAACAGGGCTAGCAAAGAGAAGGGTCTGTGAAGTGGTAGATGAAAACCTGCACATAGGAGATTTCAGACCATTTGCTGTTTCAATAAAAGAAAGTAAGGAGATCCCAAAGAACATTTGGGTCAAATTATCCATTTTCTGGCCATTGGGACCCATTATCTAATCTATGCAGGGGCCATGCTTAGTTGCTGTAGAAAATAAGCCATTTAGGCTTGGTATCACCAGCAAGCCAGGGTTTTTAAATTAAGCAAAAGACATGAGGTTAGCCAAAGGGGTTAAACATGAGGGTTTGGATTAAGTAGTTCCCATAATGAAAGGAGGCCAGGCATGTAAGGGTGCGTACCAGAAAAGCTCCCTAGGAGAAAGGCAAGGGGCACAAGCATCCTTGTCCCCATTGATGATCTCTGGGATAGGGGAGAGAATTCAACCTGATGGAGTGTTCCCAGGGGCCACAGTCCTGGCCATGGCCAAGAGGTCCATCTGACTTCATGCTAAGATATTTTGAGTAAGAACACTGAGAGGCAGAGGTCGAGAGAGAGGTCGAGAGAGGTCGAGAGAGGTCGAGAGAGGTCGAGAGAGACTAGTCTGAATACTCATCCAAGCAATGAAGACTGGTTTAGATGTGAGCATGATAAGGTTGAAGGCCCCTAGTTGGGTGTTGGCTTGTCAGAGTCCGAGGATGGTCAGGAGGCCAATCAAAACTGACAAGTGGGGGATCATCACAAAATCCCCACTGCATCTTTCCTGGCTTTCAGCACCAGAAATGAGAGGATGGGAACTGAGCCAGAGACACAAACACCCAAAACTAGACTTTTATTAGAGGGATGGGGTATAGAAATGCCAGGCTATCTCGAACAATGGTGACAGCAGTGGAGCCGGGGCTGGCTGGGTGAGGTGTTATATGGGCAAAGGGTTATAAGGATGTCTGCAGTCAGATGTGAGGTTTAAATCCATTGCCAGGTTTGAATTTATCAGTGGGAAGGACTGGAAGTGGGAGAGCTTCGTGGTGGGAAAGTTGGGTCATTGTTTCCCCAGAGTGATATATTATCTGCTGGGAAGAGTGATTTAGGATGTGGGGTTAGGGCCATTTTATCTAGCGGAGAATTCTGTAACAAATCACACCTTTTCCAGCCAATCTTAGCCACACCCTGCCTTCCTGCCTCATTAGTGCATATTAATCGTGTAGACTTTTGGCTAGTATTGTGACATCATACATGCATGTAGCATACTTTGATCTTATCCTTCTCACGTGTTGTAGTTTTACCATTTAGAGTTCAGAGCACACCAGCTTGCTCAGACCATCAGATAAGCTGAGAGACCCCAGTGCTGGTACATTGAAGTTTACATTTGAGAGAGATGGATCTCAGGTCCCTTAAGAAAGATGCTCCAGAGTCCTAAAGCTGACAGAAGGTCTAGCTGGTTTTCAAAAGCATTTATACACACTTGAAAGACAGGAGAAAATATTTACAAGTCTTGTAAATTAAACACTCAAATAAATCTTTCATTTTTGACTGGAAGAAATAAGTTTAGAGCTTAATTTGTATTAATCCTCATTTATATAAGGATATTTCTGTGAGAAATTATGTTCCCGAAACTGTTATCAGGTTTTGAGTTGCTGGAGTCTCCTTCTATAGGTGATTTCTAGGTTCTTCTACCCTGAGCAAAGAATTGATCAGAAGTGCAAGTGGTAGCAAAGTTTCACTAAAGGTATGAAAAGAACCAGGCTCTGCAGAGCGAGTTTGGACCAAGTAGAAGGAAAAGAAATGCACCCTAGCAGTTGAGAGTGAGCCACCATGCTAGAGGAAACACAGTGGCCAAGAGCTCAGTGTGGACTGGCCTTTTTGTGTCCCTCTTTCCTCGGGCTGACTTCAGGTCTCAACAATTCTATGGAAAACCTGATCTAGTTCTTTCAGGAAGTCCACTTGCAGGGGTTTGGGAACTTTTCTGAGCCTGTGTCCTGGGATTTTGTAATTAATAGGTGACACCTCCCCAGCCAGCTTTGCTATGTTCTAATCTCACATCTCAAGACTATCTCTAAAAGATAACACTATTGTTATTTTTCTTTCATCATATTTAAGACAAAGTAATTTCATCTTCTTTGCAGTTTGAATTTTTATCACTCTGAAGAGAGGGGCTGTTTTTTCTTGGGCCTTTAATATTTACATATTTTTTCTTTTTTTTTACAGGAGCTCTCTCTTTTTGTATGTTAAACTTAAAACCTCAAAGTCAGGGATCCTGTTGTATTGTTCCTTTGTGATTCTTAGGGGTATCTAAAATAATTCTTTCATGCCCTGTGAGTGCTCAGTAGCTGTTGTTCAGCCAACTGGCAAGATGATTGTTACCTGTTTTGGGGACTGAACTGGTGTTATTTAAATAAATATACTTTTGCTTGAGAAATGTCTAAACCTATTTCCCATCTTATTTTTTCTTTTGTTAAAAGTTAGTGCATCCTAGGATTATCTTTTACTAAAAAGTTTAATGTATTTGCTACACTAAAAATAAAATTTAACAGGGCTTTTAGAGAAGAGAGAAATAGCCTAAACTTTTTAATGATAAATTTCTTAATTGAAAACCTTGTTTCCCTTTTTTCTTTTTATCAATTTTTCATTACTACATTTTTGCACTACATAATATTTATTTTTCTTGTGTTGAGTTTTTTTTTTTTTTTTTTT
>NW_022900948.1:7268554-7307809 GCF_012274545.1 Fukomys damarensis | reverse complement strand
GTTGAGTTTTTTTTTTTTTTTTTAGACTGAGGAAAGATACTAGCGAATAGCCCCCAGTGATCATTTAAGTCTCAGACTGTTAGGACGGACCAACTTTCAATAATTTGTTGAATATATTTCAGTATCAAGTAGATACCTGCAGTTGACTCATCCATATGAGTATTATACTTACTAATTTTTGCTTTTTAGAAAGTAATAATTTTGCATTTGTCACTCAAATTAGCTATGCTAAAAAAGATACTCTATTTTGATCTTATGCCCAATATTTGTCTTGTAAATCAGATTCTTTATCTCAGAAACAAAAATTTTTCTCTTGGGATTTTGCTAAGCACATTACTAACCTTATATTAGTATAATCTCTACAGTACACTTCCTGAGGGCAGATACCTTACTGATTTGTGTAAGATAGCAAATGACAAACTAAAGAAATGCACTGAATGAATATAAAGAAAATGGTCCTAGATAGTGCTTATCAGGCTGAATATTAATTCCTAATGTGAAGTCTGACTGTGTGTGTGTTTTAGTTTGCTCCAATTTTTCTCATCTGTATTTGGATAATACAGATTATAAGACTTAAGCAGGGCTATCAGCAAACAACCAGGACTTTCAACTCATTCTTACTGAAGCCCGAAGGTCCTAGGCTTTCTCATCAGCTTGACTTGCTGGGAAGTCCTGTAAACTGTAGGTATTTTACAGGCAATATCCCCTTCAGTGATGTACTCAGTGTTTTTCCTCTCCTTTCTCCTTTGCTTTCTATAAAAATAAACCACACATCTTCTAGTGAATTGAAGATGTCTCTCCTCAAATACCTGTCAGCCTTGCTACAACATCCAAGGAGCAGTTGGGAGCAGAAGGATTCAAATAAGCAATCAATCACAATAACACTCATAGTCTCTCCCCTAGTATCTGACATTTTGTTGACATGCTATCAGAGTACTTCACACTTGACTGGAGAGCCATGAAAACAATTACTGGGTCACTTATGGGAACTCAAAAAAAAAAAAGAGCCCATCTATATCAACACCTTAAAATTCGCTAAAGCCATAGCATCTTGAAATAAATGCAAGATAGTTTAGTGGTTCTAATGGAAATTAGATAATGCTACATAAAAGCTAAAGTATGAAGTAAAAGCAAATAGAATGGACTTTCTAAAAGATGACTTTAGTGACTTCCATAAGTCATTTAAAATTTCATGGAATCTCACTATGTTAGCTGTTAGTGGACTCAGCAAAGAACATTACTACATACATAAAATTTAATGATACCATCTATCCTTGGTAAACAAATCTTCTAGGGTGGCAAATAATTACAGCATTAAGTTATAGGTAAACAGAGGCCTTAGAGTAAGAGTGGTGTGATTTTTTGCGGGGGGAGGAGTACCAGGGCTAAAACTCAGGACCTTGCACTTGTGAGGCAAATGCAGCATCACTGAGCTAAATTCCTGGCGCATGGTGTCCCTAAATACTAGCTTGAAATCATCCAGAGGATGAAGCATTAACAGAGAAGGAAGAGTCTTATAAGGGACCCAGGGGCTTCACAAGAAAATGTACATTATTTGACCCTTTCCCATAAATGTTGCTCAAAGAGCTGTGTAACAAAGTGAGTAAAGGAGAGTTAACATTGTCATGCTGTACTTGCTATATGAAGGGCTTTGTAAGGGGCCAGTAAGATGAGGTGCATATGCTCTTATCCTCATTCTTTAAGGGAGAACAAGGAGATCAAGGGAAAATTGCTGGAACCACAATAGTTTTACCCTCTGGAGAAGGTAACCCACTCATTCCTTGTGGTCCTTCCATTTTGAAGAGCAAGGATCTAAACACCAATGTGTATGGCTTGAGCTAAAATACCAGCTGGTACCAGAAAATTTGGGTTTGCATGGCAGGTTATGTTAAATTCCAGGGAAAATACAATGTTCCTGAGAAATTTGGAGCTCTTGAGAGATTATATAGCCTTTTATGCTGCATAAGAAGCTGAATACAGTTATTATTCACATCCAATCTTTTAAGAGATTATGGATTGTATATTCAGCTTTACATTTTTTCATTTTACATGTATAAAACAGTTGTTCAGACAGATGAAGTTACCAAACCTGGGCAACTTGACATGACCACAAATGTTCAAAATTATACAGGGCCGGGGATTTAGCTCATTGGCACAATGCCTGCCTTGCAACTACAAGTTTGATCCCTGGTACCAGAAACACTGGAAAACAAAATTATACAAACCTTGCTCCAAACAAAAGTACCCTCCTATATCTGGGAAATCATGGAGTTCAAAATGAGAAAATTCTGAGGAGACTCAAAGGGATGTTGTAAAAATGGAGTAAAAAATATGGAACTCTGAGAAGGATAAAAAGCTTATTATAAAAATGAGTGTCTAAGGCATAAGTATTATACTAAATTTAATTTAAAATAGGAAAAAGAAGGGGCTATCAGTTAATTATGTATACCTAGGATGACTGGAAATTATTAGTGTCTTTAAAAAGACTCTGTAGACATTTGTAGAAATTTTAAGTAAATTTGTTGATACTAAAAGTCACCTTGAAATCATTATTGCCATCACTGGATATATACTGTATTAATAACTATCAGTATAACTACAAATGGTAGATCATGTTATGGTTTACATACATTATTTCATGTATGGGATGGTTACAGTTATTTTTATTTGAATTGAGAAAGTAAAAGTTCAGAGTGTTTAGATGATCTGCCTTATATATTAAGAATATACTAGAATTTTAACCCAGATCTCCTAACTCTACATGTGTTGGCTCATTTTCAGAAATAATGAAAGTCTTTGGCAAAGGAATTTCATACATTCTAGGACATGACTAGGATGTTTTTACAAAGTAGTTTTGTAGTAATAGTTGTGGGATTTCAGGGTCATATTCTGTCTCCAAATGAATTACATCTTTGAAAGTTATACTTACTGTATTCAATATTATAATTATTGTCATTATGTTTCTCAATCCAATTTTTATTAATAAAGAATCATAATTTAATTTATCCTTTATGCTCCTGGAATCAAGACATTCCAAAATCATTTTTAAATAACTGACTTAGACAATGATTACAAGCTCTATGAAGTTATTATCTGCATCAGTGTAAATAATCAGAAATAGCTGTGAGCAATAGATTTTTATTTCACAATGTAGCAGAGCTAAATTAAGATTATGTTCTTCATTATTTTACTGCACTAAAGAGGATTTTTTAATTCATTAATTTTATTGATATATTTTAGGTATACAACATGATGACATTCATCACTGGGAATTTGCACCTTTACATGATACATCTTGGTTCTCATTTTTTTCCCCATTGCCCTGTCTTTCCTTCAACCCCTCCACTCCTCCCTATTTAAAAAGCCTTTGCTTCCATTTTTTCCTTTTCTCAGATTTATTCCTTTCCTTTCTTTTCTTTCCCCTACCTCTCCCACTTCCTCTTCTCCTTTAGATATTTCTTCCCATTTCACATTATCTATTACACAGTTTGAACCTTATTTACACTTTCAATTTCTCACACCAGAGAAATTATTCAGAATTTTCATATGTGTATCCTAGTTATTTCACCTCAATGTGCATACATTTAGCTATGAATGTCTGCAGTTTCTCATTCCTTATGGCTGGGTAGCCCTCCATTTTATATATAAAAAAAATCACATCTTCTTTATCAGTCACCAATTGGTGAGTAGTTGGGCTATTTCCAAGCTTTAGCTATTACAAACTTTGCTGCTATGAACATGGGTGCACGTATATCAAAGTGGTATCATTCTTTTAATTCTTTTGAGAAGATACCCAGCAAGGGAATATCTGGGTCAAATGGGAAGTCTAATTTTAATTTTTTGAGTTAATCTCCATACTGATTCACACAGTGGTTGCACCCGTCTGCACTCCCACCAACAGTGGAGAAGGGTTCCTTTTTCTCTACAAACCTACCAGCATTTGATATTGGTTGAGTAGCCATTCTTTCTGGAGTGAGGTGGAATCTCAGCATTGTTTTCATTTGCATCACTACATTGGCCAATGATAACATTTTCTCATATGTTTATTTGCTATGTCTACTTCTTTGTCTGAAAAATGTCTGTTCATTTCAGATGCCTATTTTTGAACTGGGTTTTTAAATTTTGGAGGTCTGAGTTTTAAGTGCTTTATATGTTCTAGATAATTCACCTTTTTCTGAGGAACAGCTGGTAAAATTTTTTCTTCACATTGTAGGTTGTCTCAGCTCTGTTGGTGGTTTCTCTTACAGTGCAGATTTTTAATAAGATGAGATATCAGTTGTTGATTCTTTGTGTTAATTCATGTGCAACTGAGGTTTTGCTCATGAAATCTTTTCCTACACCAATTTCTTTAAGAGTTATACCTAACATCTCTTCCAGCAAGTTTAGTGTGTTTTTTTTTAATATTTATATTTTTGATCCATTTTGATTTTAGTTTAGTGATTGGTGAGAGATATAGGACTAATTTTAATCTTTGGGAAGTTGAAACCTAATTTACTAAAGAGGCTACCTTTCCTCCAGTGAGAGTGTTTGGCTCTTCTGTCAAATGTGAGGTGGCTGAGTATGGGTGGAGCTGTTTCTGCATTTTCTAATCTGTTTCACTGGTCCTTGGGTTTGTTTATTTGCCAAGTACCATCCTGCTTTTATCACAGTAGCTTTGTAGTATAGGTTCACGTTGGGGATTGTAATACCCGCTACCATTTCTTTGTTGCCTAGAATTTCTTCTGCTATTCTAGGTCTCTTCTTGTTCCAAATGAGATTTGAATTGTTTTCTCAACTTCTGTGAAGTACACTGTTGGAATTTCAATTGAGATTGCATTGAATCTATATAGCAGTTTTGGAAGTATGGCCATTTTCAATATGTTGATTCTTCCTACCCTGGAGCAAGGGATGTCTTTCCATTTTCTGATGTCCTCTTTGACTTTTTTTCAGAGTGCTGTGATTTTCAGACTATAGGTCTTTTATTTCTTTTGTTAGGTTGACTGCTAGGTATTTCATTTTTTGTGATGCTATTGTGAAAGGACTTGTTTCTACAGTTCCTTTCTCAGGGAGTCTGTTGTTTGTGTGCAGGAAGGCTATTGGCTTTTGTATGTTGACCTTTTATCTAGCTACTCTACTGAATTTGCTTGTTAAATCTAGAAGACTTGTGGTAGAATTCTTAAGGTATTCTATATAGAGTATCATGCCATCTGCAAATAGTGACAATTTAACTTCTTTGTTTCCTATCTTTATTCCTTTTATTTCTTTCTCTTGTATAATTGCTATGGCTAATGATTCCAAAACTACGTAGGATAGGAGTGGTGATAGTGAACATCCTTGCCCTGTTCTTGATTTTAGTGTGAAGGATTTCAGTTTTTCAGCTGTTGTTTTTTCCAAGATGGCTTTTAACAGATGGAGGTAGAGACCATCTATTTCAATTTTTTATAGAGTTTTTATTATGAATGCATGTTGGATTTTGTCAAATGCTTTTTCTGTATCTGTTGAGAAGATCATATGGTTTTTGTCCTTACCTCTAATTATATGGTGCATTACATCCATTGATTTGTGTATGTTGAACCATCCCTGCATTGGTAAGATTTATCCCACTTGATCAGGATGAATGATTTTCTGGATTATCCTCTACATCCTATTTCCTAGTGTCTTATGAAGGCTTTTTGTATCTATGTTCACTAGTGAGACTGGCCTACAGTTAACTTTTTCAAGCCTGCTCTTTCTCTGCTTTTGAGATCAAGGTGATGCTTGCTTCTAAGCATGAATTTGGGAGTATTGCTTTCCTTTCAATTTTATTGAAGAGTTTATAAACAGTATTTAAAATAATTCTTCTCTAAATGTCTTGTAAAATTCAGCAGTGAAGCCATCAGGACCTGGGCTTTCTTAGTAGCTAAGTTTTTAATTGTGTTTTTGATTTCATTGATTGATATTGTGTTGTTTGGAATTTTTAGGTCTTATTCATTCAACTTTGGTAATTCATATGTATCTATAAATCTGTGCATTTATTCTGTGTTTTCCATCTTTTTGGTGTATAGGTTCTCAAAGTAGGTATTGATGATCTTCTGGATTTCTGCTGGGTCCATTGTAATTTCACCCATTATATTCCTAATTGCATGGATATGGGCCTTTTCCTTCCTTTTTTCATAAGGTTGGATAAGAGTTGTCAATTTTGTTTATTTTGAAGAACCAATCTTTGCTTCATTGATTTTTTTTGTATTGTTCTCTTAGTCTCCACTGCATTAATTTCTGCTCTAATCTTTATAATTTCATCCCTGTATGAGCTTTGGATTTGTCCTGCTCTTCTTTTTCTAGAAGCTTGAAATTCAGCATTAGGTTGTTTATTTGAACTTGCTCTGTTTTCCTAATGTCATTATTCGCTGTTATGAATTTCCCTCATAAACTGCTTTCCCATAGATTATGATATCTTGTATTGACATTGTCATTTAATTATAAAAACTGTCTGATTTCTTCTTTAATTTCCTCTGTGACCCATTAGTTGTTCAGAAGTGTGTTATTCAATTTCCATCTGTTCATGAAATTTTTGTGTTTTCTTTTGCTACTGATCTCCAATTCCCTTTCAGTATGATCTGATAATATTTGGGGATAACTTCAATTCCTTTGCATTTATTCAGACATGTTCTGAGAGCAACCATGTAGTCCATTTTGGAGAATGAGCCATGTAGAGCCAAAATTAAAATGGATTCTGATTTTGTTTATTTAAACACTATGTAAACATCTGTTAAGTCTATTTGTTTAAGAATTTGGTGGAAATCTAGTATTTCATTGTTTATTTTTTGTCTTATCTATCTGTGACTATGGGGTACTAGGTCCCCCACTACAGTTCTATTAGTGCTTATGTGATTTTTTGTGTCCACTAATATTTGTTTTATATAATTTGGGGTCACTAGTATTTGATGTATATATATTTATGATTATCATCTCTTCCTCTTGGATTGTTACCTTTACAAGGATGTAGTGACTGTCTTTTTTTGCTTAATTAGTGTTGGTTTGAAATCCATTTTATCTCAAAATAGGATAGCTACTCCTGTTTTTTTGTTTGTTTCCTGTGACATGGAGTATTTTTTTCCACCCTTTAACTTTCACTCTATGAGTTTATTTTTGAATTAAGTGTTTCTTGTTGCACTACATTGTTGGATCTTGCTTCTTGACCCATTCTGTCAGCCTATTGCTTTTGATTGGTGAATTCAGACCATTAATATTGATGGTTATAATTAATATGCATTGACTTATCCTTGCCATGACCTTTTCCTTTTGTTGGATTCTCCCTTTGCATATAATTTCTTGTTGTGTCTGATGGATTGATTCTGCTCTAAATCCTGGAGTTGTGACTCTCATTGTCTTTTCCTAGGATATTATTTAAAAATTTTTGGAGTGGTTTGGTATTTATGAAGTTCCTTAGGTATTCTTTTGTCATGAAAGTATCTTATTTCTTCATCAATTTTGAAAGGTAGTTTTACCAGATACATCAATCTGGGTTGGAGGTTGTCTTTCTTTATGGTTTGAAATACTTCACTCCAGGCTCTTCTTGACTTCAAGGTTTGTTTTAAGTGTTCTGTGATTCTGCTTGTCTTTCCTTTGTGTGTGATTTGTTCCTTTTATTCTAAGTGTTTGTGATATTTTGTTGTGGTAGGTTTCTGGAATCTTGAGTATCATATGCCTAGGTGTAGATTTTTTTTTTAATCATAGCTATTTGGAATCCTATATGCCTTATTCAGATGTATGTCAAATTATATTCCCCACTTAGCAAGTTTTCTGCCATTACTTCATTGAACAATTTTTTAAAGTGGTTTGCATTATCTCCTATTTCTTTGTTGACTCTGATCAGTCTTACGTTATTCTTCTTTGCATCATCTAGCATCTACTGGATTGATTTTTTGTGGTCCCCTATTATTTTTAAGAAATTTTTCTTTTCCTGGTCACTATTCACAATCCTGTCTTCTATATATGATATTCTGTCTTCACATTGCCTCATTCTGCTGTGTAAATTTTCAGTAAATTTTTTAATCTGAATATCTGTTTACATCTGTTTTATGGATTCCTTTTGTTTCCTATGCTGAGACTCTATCATGTTTTTTAACTCCTCTATTTTTTTTTTTAATCTGGGTCTGCTCTGGAGTTATTAATCATGTGTTTCACTATAGACACAATCTCTGTCATTATCTGAGAAATAATTTCTGATTTTATTCTTTACAGATCTTCTTTCATTGCCAGTTCAGGGAGTCCAGGTGGTTGAGTATCAGATTGTTCCACCTCTTTGCCCATTGGGGTTTCCTTTTGTGATCTTGAAGTCTGGTTTGGGGTCTTGTTTATTTGTCTTCTCATTTCAAAAGTTTGGGTATGCTGCACCTTTGTCAAGGTGTCTCTTTTCTGCCCCAGCTTCAATTCTTAGCAAGCCTCAGAGAGGCCTGTTCTCTGCTGCTAAGCACTGCAATTTCTGGGTTCAGAATGATGGTCTTCTGAATCCCTGCACTATACTCTTGTCTGGGAAGGGTTATGGCTGGGACCTGTGCACATTTAAGGGTGGATCTATGCAGGCCACTGCCTGGGGTCTGCCCACTTGCACAACTGTTGTCCAAGAGGACCTTTGGCTACAAGCTTTGCACCCAAGTCCCTGGAGTCTGATCATTCTTCTGGCTTGGAATTGCATACACTTTCTTATGATTTCTGGGCAGGCCTCTGGTTGGGAACTGTGAGCCCAAGCCACTGTTGTCTTGGTGCAGCCCTGGCTGTGGCCCATGCACCTACACCACTGTTGTCTAGGTGGGCTTCTGGCTGGGGTCTATACCCTTATGGATGACATCTGTGTGGTCCTCTGGCCTTTGGCTGAGTCCTGTTAGCCCAAAGAACTGGTTTCTGTGTGGGACCCTGGCTGGAACATGTGTACCCAAACTGCTGTTGCCCAGGTAGGCTTCTTTGCTAAAGAAGACTTATAAGTCTTAATGTACTCTAAGTAGATTTATAAGTCTTAATGTCGCCAATGAAATATCATTATTTTTCTTTCTTATAACTACCCTCTTCTAATGCTTGGTGGAAAACCCAAAAGTGCCCATGAATTTAGACTCACCAGAGAAGAAATATCAAAGTTTCTGTGGATACCATGACACTAAAATCCACTCATTTTATAACTCTTTACAATAGGTAAATTAATGTATACTTTAGTTTTTCAAGAAAAAAATCTTATTTCATGTACTACTTAAATGGAGCTGCTAACCCCAGAGAGGTTAAGTGATTTTTCTTAGAGCCACAGAGCTAGTAAATGGAAAAGCTTGGGCTCAATTTGTATCTCCGTAGGCTTTGTTGTCTATGTGATTCCATTCTGTACCCCAGTTACTAGTACTTTATTTGTACTTTGTAAATACTCCAGCATATTCAAACATCAGCATGATATTTGGCATTATGTGATTTGTTCTAGAGCAGAGTATAAAAGTCAGTTTGGCACAAATTTATTATTTCCCTTAAATATTTTGCAGTATTTTGTTATTGAGATTCTGTAGTATGTCTTCACTTTTCTTTAAAAGAGGATTAATTTTAAACATGCCATTAATAGACATTAAATGTTACCTAATCTGTTTCTGCCAAAGTAATTGTTTGTGCTAAAATGAATTTTTTAAAAAGAGAAACAGATAAAATGTTCTGAACCCTAATTTCTATTGTCTGAAATGATGTTTCCAAAATTTAGGGGATAAAAGCAATCATCTGGAATACTCATTAAATATGGAGCTTTCATTTGGCTCTTTCCTGTGGATTCGGATTTGAATGAGGCTACTGAATTTTTATTTCTAAGTATCTTAAGGATTTCTTCTCAGACATAGGTGAAACACTGCTCTTCCTCAACTTTTACATGATCTATGGCCACAGAACTAGAATATAAGCGTCAAATACATATGTATTTCTGTTCAAAGGCTAACACTTACCAGATGAGTGACCTGTGGCAAGAAATTAATTCAGATGGGCAACCATTTCCTCATTTGCAAAATGGGAATAATATTCTCTTGAAACAAACTGAGACTACATGAATGAAGCACCTAGTATAATGTTGAATAAAATGATACACAGTAGATATTTAGTAAATAGTTGTTCCTCTTTCTTCCTGGTAGCCTGTTAGAATACTTCAAAAATATTCTGAGGACAATATGGGAACATAGCTTTAGTAGAGAGTATTTTATGAAGATACAGTGTATCGTGTTTATGTGCATGTATGTATGTGGTCATTCCATAAAATTTAAAGTCAGAAAAACCAAAATCCACACATTAGAAATTATTGGAATACAAACATTTTTACACTTAAATTTTACTGTCAAATAATGTTAATTTCCCCTTTTAATACCTACGAAGGGCTGGATGCCTAATACATGTCTTTTTACTCTGTGTATGCCTTTGTGAATTAGTTTTTTTCTCACTTGGCTGTGGCATAGCTCTTTCTAATTGAAAAGCAAATCCTTCTAACCTATAACTTATTTTCTGTACTGTCCCTTAGCTGCATTTCCAAGGGCACAATCTACTTTCCCATTCCTGGCTCCACATTTACTTGATTATTTAGGGTTAATTAAATACAAAAAGCCAGAAATAGAAAGCTTCCCCCATAGCCCCTCTGTCCTCAGGTATATCTATTGTGGCTTATTCTTGGAACTGTAAGCAGCTCAGGCTTAATTGCCATGGAAGATATTAAATACTCAGATTTAGGGCCCAATCTTTCGTTAAGGAGTCTGAAGATAGTGGCCAATTTGCCCCCTTGATTGTGCAGTGTTTGGCAACCTTGTTTCCACTGTCCTTTTCTCAATTAGGAGGTAAGAGCTTAATGAATGGAATACTTTCCTCTGAAGATTTTTTTAAAAGAGAAAGAAGCCATCCTATTTCAAGTCAAAGGAAAATTTTAGAGAAGCCCTGAGGTGTGAAGTAATACTGTAGCTCCAGATCCAGAACTTCTTGCTCCCTGGGGTTGTTTCTCCTAGGGTCATGTTGAGAGTACAAGTGCAGACCTGGGAAAACTTCTCTACACTTTTCCCAAAGAGTTCACCTGGGGTTCTGCATGAGTAATCTGTCTTTGAGCCATGGGACAGTAAAGCATTATGGTCAATTATATAAAAATCAAGTCTCCAGCTCACAGCCCATCTTTTTGCACTGATAAGCTGTGTAACCTGACAGGTTTTTTGTTTATTTGTTTGTTTTTGTTTTTGTTTTGTTTTGTTTTGTTTTTTGTACCAGGGATCAAACTCAGTACCTTGCACTTGTGAAGCAAGTGGCGGAACCACTAAGCTAAATCCCCTGCCCAATCTGGCAGTTTTGATGATGTGTTCCATTACTGGTACCTACTATGCTAGATATAGTGATATTTTCCAGGGTGTTTTGTTATCTCCATTTTATATTTTTAAAAATAAGTTTAATAGAGGTTAAATAACTTACTTTGGCCACAGAGGCAGAAAATGAGAGAGGCAGAAAATAGGATGAAAAATTAGGCTATCATACTCCAAAATCATTACTCTTTTTATCATAATGCCTAAACATTTTCTGTTACCTTATCTGTAATATGAGAAGAAATAGGATTATTTGAGATGGGTGAAGCAAAGTAAAAGATTTGAAATACTCCGTTGCCTTGTAAATCCATTAAGTTCAACTTGGTAAATATGGAAAGAGTCTGTTGATTTGCTTACTTCTGGTTATGTCCTGGAGATTTTGAAAAACAACTTGGTTATTTTATGCAGAGTATTTCACAGAGAAATTTTATACTACATTTCCTTTGTTGAAAATATATGTATATGTGCTCATGTAGAATAGAGCACAAATAGTGTGATAATGTTTGTGATTCCTTTTAAGATATCACATGAATAATTATCTGGAAGGAAGGGGGACACAGCTTGCTTTGGCAAAATTGCAAAGAAAAGGTTTTCACAGGACACTTATATACCTCTGTTTGTTAGTTGTAGTAGGGTATCACCTTCTAGCACCACCAGGAGACCAGTGTTTACAAGGTACTTTTAGACTATTCAAACACTAGTCTCACTATTAGTATTTTAATGTATTTAACAATATAGGTTTTATGATTTATTGTGGGAGCATAATCCAGTATGTCAGGCAATGTTACTAATTGCCCCATTGTGCATTATTTAATCTATATGAATAAATATAATGCTATTTAGTGGTCATCTTTCCTTGAAGCTAAATTGTAAGTTTTATACCACTTAAATAATCTTGATGGTGTGGATGAGAACTAATGAGTTCCGTGAATGCTGACTGAAGAAATGAGACTTCTGAGTCAGAGACAAAGGACTTTATTATTAATGAAAAACATATTGAGTAAAAATTAAAACACGTCCTAAGAGAAAGTAAAACAATCTAGCATACTGCAGTGATATATTGTGTTCACAGGTGAGATGACTAAATAGTAGGATGTCACTTCTCCCAAGATTGATGTATAGTTTAAGTGCAAAGCAGTCAAGCAGTGAGTTGCCCAAGTCCCACAGAGACATGCTAGTGTGTGTAACAAACCAAGTCTTCATCAAGCAGTGACTAGATTCTTCTTCATCCCAAGGGAGGTTAGGCATATTGCTATACCATATGATGCATTATTTCCTTTCTTGGGGGAAGGAATGGCTATAGTCTTATGATTTCGTACACTCAGTAAGACATGTAGGAGCTTAAAAGGTTCTTGCGAGCCTGCCTCCCAAAAACTATATGCCAAGCGCTAACTAAATTTGGTATGCATAATCTCATTTAATGAGCACAAGAAATATTTGAGTAAAAAAATTTCCCACATAATACAGTAAGTGAAGAAATTGAGGCCAAAGAAATTGTTTTCCCAAAATATGTAACCAGTTAGAAACAAGTATATCTGATCCTAAACCTTTTTTTAAAATTATAAATTATTGTTCTTCTAATTGGGAAAATGACACAAAAGTGAAAGTGACTGGTTTACCCCCAGGGATTTCACACTGCTGTACTCCAGTGTGTTGGCATTGTCTTCAGAGCTGTTTTTGAGAAGAAGTACTACATAGCCTTTTGGTGCTGGGAGCTGGGACAAACAGACAAAGTGTACTCATAGCAGTTTCATGTTTTCCTTCTACTTTTTTAGGTTACATGTTTCTCTTCATACTAAAGTTTAGTTTAGGACTCCCTGAGAAGTAAACCTTGTCTACCTGACTGCTCCATATCTAAAAGAAGGGCCTGGGAGGTTGTTTTCAGAAAGAAGATCAAAGTTAAAAGTTTAGTCTCGGCTCCCAGAGCTGCCAGTTCCTTGCTTTGCAGGACAGCTAATTATAGGTTCTATAGAATCCAGAGCCAAGAAGTTAATGCCAAAAAATGAGAAAAAAGTTTACTTCATGTATTAGATAAGCTAAATGGTATCTATGTATTTCCTAATTTGGGAATTCTAAAGTAGCTTTCATTTTTTTTATGTTGCTTTTCTTTTTCTTCAGCTAATCCTAGAAATATTGAGTGTGACTCTTGAAGAACAATACTAATTTTAGTAATTTATGTGAACCCTTTAGCAATTATGACTAATCATACTACAACAAAATAATGATTATCCATATCATTAAATATGCATCAGATTAACTTGGTGGTGAGATTTATTTGATTATAACACTAACCTCTTTACATATTCATTTTTCAGAGTTTGTTGCTCATTGTTAGTCATCTACTCACAAATGTAAAACTACTGTAAGTATTTGTGCATGATCTTGCCACTGTGTTCAGTGGCCTTGGGCAAATCATTTGCCTTCTGTAGAATGCTATATTTCAGAAATCCACAGATCAAGAAATTTCCTTAAAATGTCTTTCTTGCTATTATAATTTCTTTAGCTTCCTTCTTTTGTCTTTATTTTGCTGCTATATATTATTTTTGAGTCTTTATTAAGGGGCAAAACTTTTGTTAAGATAAACTCAAAAATTAAAGTATCTATTTACAGAAAAGAATGTGTAAAAACTAAAACTCATTAGATAAAATTTGTAGAATTTTTCTTCATAAATTTTGTTTAAGCTTTTTGAATGAATGATTAACATTTGGTAAAATAAGCTTAATAAGTCATAACTATCAAATAAAAGGAACTCATTTGCACAATTTGACTTTTAAATGAACAAATTTAGTTCACTGTGATGCTACTTTAAATAGAAGATTTGGAAGTTGAAGTTTCTAAAATAAAATCCCTAAAATCCCAAACTCATTGCTCCACATATAGTTCTAATATATGTATTCTTCAGTTTGCAAACAGGAAGACTAAGGTACAAAAATGTTAAGAAAGATGTCCCATCACAGAACTGGTAAATGGTTAGATTGGGCTCAAATATTGGCAAGTGGACTAAAGAGCTCACTCTCATAGATTCCACAATTGCTGTCATTTACCTGTGGCTATAAGCTTTTGTTGTTATTGTTATTATTGTTGACCTTGCATCAAGAAAGGAGGGTAAATAGTATTCCTCTTCTTCATAGAATAAAGACTGAATTTTAGATTTTAGTTTTAGCTGAATAACTGAATTGAAGTTGAGTAACATACATAGCACTTGAAAAAGATGAGATTTTTAACTGAGATTTTCTTTCTCCAAAGTAAAAAATCTTAACAACTATATTTTCATTCTATCATATTTATTCTTTAAATAATCTTTTAAAATGAATCTACTTTAGCAAATATAATTACCAATTCAATATAAAATGTTTGAACATCACTGAAAGTATAACTGTCTTCAAGTAGAAATGAACTCTAGAGCTGCCACCTGCCTCACACGCACAAGGTCCTGAGTTCGATCACTGGTACCAAAAAAAAAGAAATAAACTCTAGGGGAACTTCTCTATGGTGCCTTCCAGTGATAGTGTTTCTCAAAATTATATAACATGTCAAGCCAAGAAGTAATCAAATTAAGTAGATTAATAGAAAAAATTTCCCTAATGGCTGTTGGAGATTTATTTATAACATGATGAACCATGAAACATATTATTTATATTTAGCATCATTATTAAAATATGAACATTTATTTTTAATGTTTAGAAGTAGATATAATAAGCTTGGCATGGTGGTGCATGCCTGTAAGCCCAACACTCTGGAAGCTGAGGTGGGAGGATTGCAGTGAGTTCGAGACCAGACTGGGCTACATAGTGAGTTCCAGGTCAGTCTCAACTACACAGTGAGACCCTGTCTCAAAAAAACAAAACAAACAAAAAAAAGAATAATAAGAAGAAGTAAATATAATAAAAAATAGTCCATTAAATAAACTAAATATTGTTACTTATATTTACTCCCAGAAAAATCTTACAACATGATTCCATTAAAAATTATCCAGAATGCTTTGGTTTGTTTGATACTTTGTATCTGTTTTATCTTTGATAATTTTCAATTTCCATTTTAATAGCGAAAGTGTAAGGCAATTTTATAATAAATTCCTTATATTTTCAAGCTGAAAAGAACTTTAGAGATAATTTAGTCTGATATGTAGGGTTATAAGTAGTAGTGATAGGACAGCTTTGCACAGTAGCAGTATCATAGCCAGTGAGGTTTATCCAAGGTGCAAATATTGCTGAGTAATGCTGATATGAAGAATCATAACATAATAATCAGAACATAAACTGTGGAGTCACATAAATACAGACTTGAATTCAGTTCATATTCCTTTGCGTTCATATTATCTTTTCTAACCAGAGTTTCTTAAGTTTAAAAATAAAAGTATTTCAATAATCAGAGTCATTAATGATGGCCCATAACACATATTGATGTTAGTAAAATACAGCATTTAAACCATGCTTCACTTCAATACTTACCCCAATCAGCCCAACTCCAAATTATGGAAAGTGTACTCCCTCAGGAACAACCAGTACAGGCATGGGCAGACTTAAAAGTACAAGCCACGTGCATATCAACCAATGAAGAACTGAAATATCACTGGTACATGGAACTTAAATACAGCCTCTCACTCAATACTGACTAAAGAATAAAGTACCCAGATGCACTCATGGATGACTCCAAGGAAGTCTAACTGAAAAAAATAGTATCACAGTTATCCATGGAATTGACCAAATTCAGTCCAAGGCTGCATTCATGACTTCCAGACTGAAGAAAAGGAAAAAACAAGAGGGGACCATATGATCAAAGGCAATAGCGTGCATATTATAGGGGAAATAGACTTTGAAGAATTGGTTCCACAAAATTACTAGAATAAAAATGTGACCAAGCAAACAAAATGAACCCCATTTGGGGAATCAACAACCAGAGTTGCCACATTGAATTATCTAAGATTGTTTTGAACAAAAATGTGTGATACATGTAGGGAAACTGGAAACCCCTCAAAACAAAAACAAGCAAACAAAATACCAGCCCGTTAAAATGGCATTTGGAAGTACTCCAGGTATTGAAAATTCTAAAGGAAATCATGCCTAAGGAAGTAAAGAAGATAGGATTTCAATGTATTGCTAATAAAGAATATCAAAGAGGAAGTGCTAAAATGAACCAAATGAAAGCTTAGAGGTTGTAAAGTAAAATAGTTAACAAGAAGAAAAATGTATATTATAGGTATTCAGTAGGATTTGAGATGGAAGAAGCATCAGTTAACTTGAATGTAGATCAATAAAGTTACACAATTAGAAAAACAGAAAAATGATGAAGAAATGAAGTAATAGAGAAATGGAGGCCAAAATTGAGCATATAGTCATCCATTTACCATAAGGAGAACAAAAAGAAAAGGAGAAAAAATATAAATGTACAATGTTTGTAGACTTCCCAGATGTGATTAAAAGGAGAAGTTACTGAAAACAAGGAGATAAAAGAAGCGATGGAACTACACAACAATCAGAAAAAAATAAATAAATAAAAGGACAGTGGTAAATTTTAATTCGACAAATATTGCCTTGAATGTGAATGAATTAAATTTTTCAACCCAAAGACAGAGAATGGAAGAATGGATTGAGACTAGGAGACTAAATATACACCGCTGTTTTTGAGATTCAGTGCACTTTTAGGAACACATAAAAATTGAAAGTAAAATGATATGCTATGTGAATGGAAACCAAAAGCAAGTAAAGGTTACTATAATTATAACAAATAGAAGACTTTAACCAAAAAATTTGTAAAATGAAAGAAAGGTCATTATATAGTTTTAAAAAGGGTTATTTCCAGAAGAGGATATAACCATTGTGATTATTTATGTACCCAACACTCAATCACCTAAATGTATAAAATAAATATTAGTAGATCTGTAGGGAATGATAAAGACCACAATATAGAAGTATTATGGAATTTGAGTATCCTATTTTCAGCAATGGCAGATTATCCAGATACAAAGTCAGTCAGGGAATCTCTGACTTGAACTGTACATTGGACAAAATGAACCTAACCTGCATATACAGAACATGAAACTTCACTCCACAATAGACCATGTATTACATGATAAAATAAATCTCAACAAATTTAAGAAGATGCAGGTCTATGATCCCAACACTTGGGAGATTGAGCCAGGAAGATTATGAGTTTGAAGATGGTCTGGGCTACATAGAAAGACTCAGGAAAAGGACGAGGAGGAGGAGAGGGAGGGGGAGGTGGAGAAGAGAAACAGAGAAAAATAAAAAGGAAAACCAAATCAGAATAATAATAATTAAGACATTTCAATAACGTGAAATGAAAAATCAATTAAGAGGAATTACAGGAAAATTAAAACAACAAACTTTTGAACAATTAATGGGTCAACGAAGAAATTTTAAAATTTTTTGTAAATTGAATAAATGAAAATGGAAACAGTATGCTGAGACTTATGGGGTGCAGCAAAGGTAGTTCTGAGAATTTTATAGCACTTAATGACTAAATAAAAAAGAAAAAGACCTCAAATCATCTCGTTTAATTTTTTTTAACTACAGGAACAGATTAAACCCAAAATTACCAGATAAAATAATGGATTAGAACAGAAATAAATGAAAAACAATGGAAAAGATCAACAAAATTAAGGGTTTTTTGGAAAAGATAAAAAATCAACAAATTTGTAAGTAGGCTAATAAAAAAGGAAAAAAGATTCAAATAAGTACAAAAAAAAGAAGTAATAGTTACAACTGATGGCACAGAAATATATAGGATCATAAGAGTACTAGGAAAATTTATATGCCAACAAAGTAGACAACCTAGATAAAATGAATAAATTCTAGACACAGATAGTTACCAAGATTAAATTATGAATAAAGAGAAAATCTAAATAGAGGTTTTGAATCAATAATGAAAAGGAGGTTGAATCAGTAATATAAAGTCTCCCACCAAAGTCTAGGATGATTGTTATACTAATGCTTTCCTCCAAACATTTAAACACATGATATAAATCCTTCTGAAACTCTTCAGAGATATTGAGGAAGAGTGAATGCTTCTTAACTCATTTTTTGAGGCCGTGATTATCTTAACGGTAAAACCAGACAAGGATACTATAAAAAGAGAAACTGAACACCAATATTTATAATAACCTTAAATCCTCAGTGAAATAACAACAAATCAAATTCAATATCTTAGAAAAAGTATTCATGGTGATCAGTGAAATTTATCTCGGGAATGCAGTGTTGTTTAAATATTTATCATTACATTAATGAAATAAAAGATAATAATATACTATAATGGATGCAGAGAAAGCATTTGAGAAAATTCAACATCCCGTTCCTACAAAATGTTTTGCCAAGTTAGGTATAGATTAAATTTAGCCTCATATAATAAAGGCTGTATATGACCACTACAATTTTGCATGTTTCCAGTAAGACCAAGAATAAGAAAATGATATCCACTTTAACTACTTATATTGGATAAAGTTCTGGAAGTCCTGTCCAGAGCATTAGACAAGAGAAAAATAAAGTCCATCCAAACAGGAAGGAAAAAAAAAATTAAACTATTATTGAAGACAACATGATCTAACATACAGAAAGCCCTGAAGACTCTACTAAAACAATTATAAAACTAAGAAACCAATTCAACACTGGATGCAAAATTAACTTTTCAAAATTATTAACATTTTTATAAGGTAATAGACATATTTGAAAAAAAGAAAACAACTTATTCCCAATAGCAACACACCAAAAGTACTTAGGAATAAATTAAATAAAAATTCTGGAATATATGTACACCAAATCTAAAAATAATAAGAAAAATAAAATTTAAAAAGAAATAAGTTGAAAAGGATACAAATGAAACGATGTTCTAAATTCATAAATTAAAATAATTACTTTCATTAAAATGCCCATAACATAAAGTGATCAATGGATGTAACTTCTATCAAAGTTCCAATGACATTTTCCACAAAAAATATTTTCAAGAAATCTTAAAATTCATATGGAACCAGGAAAGAGTACATATATGACTACATGTCACACAGATGACATTACTGTGTATAGAGAAAAATCACAAGCAGTTCACTAAAAAAACATTAGAACAAATAGAATAACATAGCAAGATTGCAGCATCCAAAAGTTATATAAAAAGTAAATTGTATTTTTATATAATAACAAGATTTTACCAAATATAAAGAAAACAATGAATTTATAATAGCACAAGATTTTACAAATTAAAAAAATAAGTATAAAATTTGTATACTGAAAACTACAAAACATTGTTGAAAGAAATTAAAAGATCCAAGTAAATGGAAAGACACTAGATGTTTAAGGATCAAAAGGATACATATGGATTAACATTTTACGATGGCCATACTGCCCAAACTAAGCAATACATTTGACATAATCTCTTTCAAAATTTCAGATGTCTTTGAAAAGAAATTTACAAGCTAACTTTAACATTTATATGAAAATTCAAGGGATCCACAATATCCACACCAATCTTGAAAAATGTCAGTATTGAAGAGCTTACTTTTCTTGTTTCAAAATTTGCTACAAAGCTAAGATAATATAATATGGTAGAGCATAAAGTTAGATGTACAGGTAAATGGAGTACACATATAGATAAATGGAGAGTTCAGAAACAAAACATCAAACTCAATTGATTTTCATTAGGGTTCCAAGCCAATTCAAGTGGAGAAAATCTTTTCAGCAAACAATGCCAGGAGAAGTAGATATTCATATGCAAAATGATGAAATTGCATCCTTACCTCATATCATATATAAAAATTTACTCAAAATGAGTCACAGGGGCTGGGGATTTAGGTCAGTGGTTCTGGCAACTGCCTCTCAAGAGCAAGGACTTGAGTTCAACCCCCGGTACCAGAAAAACAAAAACAAAAGAAAACAAAAAAATCAGTCACAGACCTAAACCTAAATGTAGGAGCTAACCTTAAAAAATCCTTTGAGAAAAGCATACATAAATCTTCATGACCTTACATGAAGAATGATAGAGACAACACTAAAATCACAAGGATGGATGATGACAACAAAAAACAGACAAAATTTATTACATCTACAATTAAACCACTTGTGTTTCAAATAATACTATTAGCAAAGTGAAAAAAAATGACAAAATAAGAGAAAGTACTGGCAAATAATATGTCTAGTAAAGTATTTGTGACCAAAATTTACACAACTTTAGAAATTAATACATCGTAAGAAAAAAGTGAAAAATTAAATAAGCACATCTCTATAGAAGACAAAGTGGCCAATAAATGCATGAATGCAACCTTTAATTGCATAAATTGTATAACCAGTGAATTGTGTCTTGTAAAAGCAGTATTTTTTTCATGAAACATTTTTACAAATTCATTCTTAGTTTGTATTCCCGATCAAACCCTTTGATAGTTCCCTGCAATTCCTGTTAGAATTGCTAAATGTAATAATAATTCATACTTTTAATGGGTATTGATAAATTTATCTTTTTGAAATTACATAAAATTATACTTTTTCTAGAAATCATTGCATTTTTAAGAATATATCTCGACCAGTATTGTTGATTTTGACTATATAAATGTAATTATATATACTATATTTTTATATGTAAATTTGGAGTTTATCTTAATTTGCACTTCTATGAATTCTGGTAAGCTTAAATATTTTAAATGTTTTTATTGACAATTTTAATCTCTACATTTTTGTGTGTGACTGTACTTGTACCTTCTTGCATGTTATTGCTTATGTTCTTTTCCAAAATTTATGATAGTGTACCTTTTTCTTATTGATTTATGAAACTCTTATGATACTGATGTAATTCTTTTCTTTTAGTTTTAGCCATACCTATATTTCTCATTTTTATGGTTTCCAAACCAGAGTTCTATTAATTTTTAATATATATATATATATATATAAATGTTTCTCTAGTACTTTTATTTGTTCTTTTTGATCTGGGATTTCTTTGAAATTTATCTATGTGTGCCTTCAATTCAGAGTTCTTTTACTTAAGTTGTTCCAACACAATTTATTAAATGTCATTATTGTATTTTTTATTTGAAATGCCATTTTATATATTTAATTATTTACCACATTGACTGTGTATGGGTATTGTATTCTGTCTTTTGACATTCTGTCTCTTACTAAAAAAGTTTATTACATCTTCAACTTCTACAATATTTTTAAAAACTATGAATAGGTTCCCTATAACTTAAAAAGAAAATTCTCCAGAGAACTATATGGCCATTATTCTTCTTCATGTACTTTTTTTGCCAGTTGTCCTCAGAACTTAGACGTTTTTGTGGTGCAATAAGCCAGGCATGCTTTCATTTGATTCAAAATTCTCATTTTATTTCAAATAGCTTCTAATCTGATGGTCTTATATTGGTATTTGACAATCAGGACATGAAAACTTTGGGATAAATAATATCTTTGCAATATTTTTTAATTTGTACTTTATATTTTCTAATTAAATCAGCTCAAATAAGTAGAAAATGTTAATAATAATCGAATAATTGTATTTACTTTTCTTTTTCTGAATTTAATTGTACACCTTTATTGTAGTAATTGTTTCAGTATATTTTTCAAAAGCCCAAAATTTCTCAGTATGAAAAGATGCTTTTATCTAGTAAGAAACAATGAATTTCATGTAGATGGGGACGGGAGGAAGTGGTGAAGGGAGGGCAGAGGTAAGGGGAAAAAATGAGAATCAAGACTTGTCATGTAGAGGTACAAGTTCCCAACAATGAATGTAACTGTACTGTATCCCTAAAATGTACCAATAAACTCAATTAAAGCTGAAAAAAAAAAGAAACAATGAATTTCAGAAGCACCTAGCTTTTTGATACATCAAAAATGATGGACTACTACACTGTACTTTAAAACCTTATTTCCAAATCAAGTATAACAGAATCTTTGAATAACCAAGCTGTGTTGAAATTGACTAAACACCATTTGAAAAAGAGTACTATTAGTGCAATATTGATTTTTTATTTCACAGTTATTATTTCTCATGTTAAGAAATTAGGTTTGACTTTTAGTTAGCTAAAACTTGTTTTTTAAAATGATAGTATGTTTTATCAAAAATATCTAGTCTCCTGAAAATGTGTCTATATTATTGCACTCCACTGACAATATAAACTCTTTGTCTTTTTTTTAACCTTTTATGTGAGATTTTATATTAATAGATTTTCTAACTTTAAATCTCCATTTCATTCGAGGACTAAACTGAATTTTATCATAGTGTATTATTTTATAATACTTCTGTAATTGAATAATATTTTAATTAGGACATTTTCTTGTATGTTCATGGGTAAGATTAACATAGAGTGTGTTTTTTTTTTTTTTTTTTTTTTTTTTTTTTTTTTTGGTATGGGGGACTGAACTTAGGACCTCGGGCTTGTGAAGCAGGCAGCAGAACCACTGAACTAAATCTCCAGCCCTCACTGTCTTATTTTTAATCAGTTCTTAATATTAAAACTATTTGAAATTCTTGAATGCATCATGGGGCCTCATAAACAGTGTGTTTTATGCAGAGTTCCTTTATATTAAAATGTTAACTGGATGTATAGGTTTACTCATAGGTTCTTGATATTTCTGGTTATCGGACTTGGTAACAGCATGAATATATGTATCAGTAGGCTTCTTTGGTTGCTGACTTTGGAGGAGAGACAGTAAGACAAAAGGAGGGAGGAAAAGAGATAATTAACTTGAGATATATGGGACAGGGATAGATTTCAGGGTTGCAGGAAAGTCTGAGGCAACTGACAAAAGGAGAGGTCTTAATGCCTGGAGTTTTTTCATAGTTTCACCCAGGCAGTGCAAGTAGAATTAGTTAATTCTTGTGTTCTTGTCTTCACTTGACAGTACAATTCAAGTTCTAGAATAAAATATGTTTGCCCCAGCATAAGTTAGTGTCTCTCCTTTGAGGAGGCAAGACAGATGCTTATCAATACATGTGCTACACATTTGCTTTCGGCTGAGAGATAGTTTCAGTAAAGGAAATGATATGTTATTTTAAAACGAAAGTGGAATGGAGGCCATGTGGCCAAAGTCCAGCAAATGTGTACCAAAATATATCCATATAAACTTCCACTTAAAGTATTTTTTCCTGTCATCATCAAGTCTTAAGTGTAGCTTCTACATGACCCTTTCCATTAACTTAAAATTCTATGAGGAGAAAGAATTTGGTTTGTGTTAAAAAAGATACCTGAAAAGACTGAATAACCTCAAAACTTGATATACAACCTTATTATTTTAGTGAAAAGAAAGAACTGATGTCAGACTAGAGCAGTGATGGGGAAACTTTAGAGACCAAATGCCAGCTGCCCAGACTGCAACTCTAAACCCATTTATTTACTGCAGAATGGCAATGCTGCAATTAAAACTGAATCGTGAGGTTTTAGTTAAGGAAAAACATATTAACATCTTTTGTCTTAAAAGAACACAATAACACATGTACCATAGATTCGCCAACACTGGACTAGAGGAACTTTTAATTGTCATGGCTGCATGGATGGGTTATAACTCGAAGATGTCTTTGTAGAATCTCTGCTCTCATCCCTATTCGCAGTATGAGTTCTGAAAATGCGTTTAAATTCTCTGGGCTTTGATTATGTTACATATAAAAAGGGGATCATAAAGTTAATTACATCAGTAAACTATGCTGGTTAACTAATATTGTATATTATGCTACCAAAAAATGTTATGTCTAAAGGCAATGGCCGCTCCTTGTATCATGTTTCTGCAGTCTGGGCTCGGCCCAGCTGGTTGATTTAGTTTTATACCTTGTAACGTCGACTGCCCTCATTCATAAGTTTGCCATCAGCTGGCCAATTTCGTATGGAAATATTGCACATCTGGCACCAGAGCTTGGCTGATTGCAGTTACTGAGAGCTGTCTGGGTCTCCTATTTTCTTGTTCTTTTCATCCTCCACTGTTTTATCTGCTTTGTCTGTAGGATTCTAGACCAAACTTCACTGCATGCCATTATCAGAAAGCACTGTGCAAAAGTGGAAGATGGAAGCCTCTCAGTGCTTAAATCCAGTACTTTCCCACTGTAAATTCTACTATCTTCTATTGATATAACCAAGTTAGTGGACCAGCCCAAATTTAATGTGTATGGAGGCTACACAAATCCTGAATTTAAGGAACACGATCTCTTAGGAATCATTTTGGAGTAATGTACCACAAGCCCTTAGAATAGAAACTGCACATCATTAGCACAGTATACATGCTTTCTATCTTAACAGCAGTTACTGAACATTCACAGCAAGAATTACTCATATTATATAGTGTTTAATCATCACAAGAACTATTGAAAGAAGGGTTTATAAATGAGGATACTGACGCTCCAAGAGGTTATATGTTTAGCCTACATTGCAATTTAAGAAAAAGTTTGGCATTCCCACACTGTTTTGACTCCTGAACAAGTACTATTACCATTATGCTGCCTTCTGTCTTTTCAGGTAAGGATGAATCTTTCAGTCTTCTCCTCAGGGTCTCCTTTCCCCAAATTTGAGCTATAACACAAGTTTTCACTTCATGGCCATGATGAACATACTTGGCAGGTTCTAATAAAACTAAATCTGTTGAGTCCTTTGTAATTGCTTTAGCTAGAAGAATCTCTGAGAGAAGCTCAGAGAATTTCTTCTTTAGCATTCTTTATACTTGTGCAATCATGAACTCTTGATCCGGCTGTTTATGACCATTGTCTTTTTATGACACTTTAATTTTTTATATGACATTTTCATCTACACAGCTCAGCAGGGGTAGGAAAAATAACATATTTTGTGTGACTATAAACAGTAAGTTATACTCTTTAATTATCATTTGTAAGCTTGTATCATTTTGATAGCTGATTATATTTTTTCTTCAAATATATGATTGCTTAATAATCTTTGGAAACAACGACATGATTTTTTAAAGTAATGACTTTTCTTCACTTACTGTAAGAAAACAGATGTGATAATTTAAAGAATGCTGTTCCAGATCATAGGTTTTCAAATAATGTGTGGAAATCATTTCAAAAGAGTTTTCAAGATATTTAAATGTAGGGATGTTTATTATTAAAAATGTGCTATCATAAAAGAAATAGGAAAATTTATTGTTATTTAATTTTATAATAATGTAAAATAATTATAGTAACGTTATTTGAGACATAATAGACACCTTCATGATACCACCTAGTGGCCACATTCGTAATTTGAAATATTTGTAAATATTCATAAAGAGAAAAAATTTTTTTGTATTTGATCAACCATCATCATGAACATATTTTTAAAAATTATTAGCTTACAGTAATTAAAAGTCTAAAATGTAGTGAGATCCTGATGTGATGCCACAATGCCAATAGTAGCAGCACTCAGGGAAGCTGAAACAAGCGGATTATAATTTCCATCCTAGCTCAGTCAAGAGTAATTTAGTGAGACTCTGTCTTAAAATAAAATAATAAGGCATCGCTTCTTGGCCTTTTGGCTAAGATCAGATGTAAAATAAAAATAAGAAAGGCTGGGGTTGTAGACCAGTGCAGTCCTAGGTTTGGCCTCACTACCAGAAAAATTCTTGTGATGAAATATTGATTCAGGAATATTAATACAATATTTAAAATACATAGCTCATTAAAGAAGTGACTGTATCTCCAGACTTGACTTTGAGCTTGAGAACATTGTGCCAGTGAGATACCCTGAAAAGTAAATATAAAGATATTTTTTTCCTTTGGTCTCCCTTCAACTTGCTACTCCCCTCCTGTTTCCTTCATTAGATCTTAGTCTTCATTTAAATTCTAGTAAATAATAGTGCAGAAAGATAGAATAGGAGGAGCCTAATGGTTGGTAAATGGACATAGCGTTAGAGAAGTTAGAAAAAAAAATCAGAAGCTCCAAAAACTGGAACCAACTCAGATATCTGGCCATAGGAGAATGAATACATTGATTATATTCATAAGGTTAAATGCTATTCAGAAATAGGAAGCAATGGAAAGATATTTTTTAAATTAGGCTTAGCAAAAGAATACTTATACAATAGAGGATGAACTGCATTTTACAATTTATATGAAATGCAACAATACCTAAAATTAATCCATGATGGGAAAATGTCGGAGTAATGGATGCAGGTAAAATGGAAAGCAGAATTTACTGAGAAAACACAAGAGATAATGTTTCTGGGGAGGTGGTAATTTTATATTTCTTGACAGTCATTGCAGCTACAAAAGTACATGTACTTGTTCAAATTCAGTGAAGGAACACTGGAGATTCATTTACTCATTGTTAGTAAATTGTATGCTCAAATAAAAAACCCTAGATTGAAAGTATAGCATGTAGGCTTCAGACATATTTGAGTTCTGATTCCATTCTTTAATAGCGTGTGACCTTGGGAAAATAACATTCCTAACATACTATACTTCAGTTCTCTGTAAGACACTGAGATGATATTCTTGTTTTAAAATCTACTGCGAAGAAAAATTTTGGTAATCTATATAAAGGCCTTAACTTCCTCGTAAGGTTTAGGACGTCTGCCACTCTATAACGTTGTTCACCCTTTTCTTCTTTGGCACTAGGGAACTCAAATAATGTGAGTGGACAATTTCAGAGTACAGATGTGAAATACTGGAGTCTTCAATGGACAGTAGCAAAAAAACCAGTTTGGAAAAGATTGGGAAGTGTGTAGACCTGACTCATAGGGAGGTGTAGAGGTTAACTTGAATATATGTATACTATAAAAAAAGGATTGGCAGAAAATAAAGTAGGCTGATTATGCAATGCTAGTGGCACACACAGTTTTAAAGGAAGAAAAGATGAATCAGGTTCACAACATTACCTTTCATAAGGGTGTTGGTGAGACTGAGAGAGCAGGTGGTAACTCACACTAGCATTTACGTCTAACCTAAAAATTACGGAAGGATGGCTGGAGGCTGGAGAAGAAACAGTCATCAAATGTCCACAAGTGCACTTAATGTCACCATCAATTTTCAGCAATATTTTTGATATGGGATTTTCCAGTAAGTGATATAACCTTTCTTCGGCTGAAAAATTGTATATAGAAACTCAGTGCAAAATTTCCTCCTTAGTGTCAAATATGGCTTGTGTCTCTTTACATATGACCTCTTTTTCTCAAATAAACTGAAGCATCAGGAGAAAAATAATGATGAAAATGCATAGGTGATTTATTCAACCTTCCTTTTCATTTCCAAATAAAATTTTCTGAGGATAAACAATGGAAAGGGTAAGTATAACTTTATCTTGAAGACGTTAAACCTGCAATTGTGCTGTATGGATACTGCAGATACAATTTCATGCAATGTATTGAGTGTATTATCAATAATTTTAGATAGTCTCTATCTAGAAACAAACTTGTAGTCATTGAAGTGTGTCCAGATGGATGAAATTTGCTCTTCTGTTAATCAGTATGTTCATGGACTTGGTAAGCTTCATTTGAAGAGTTTGATGTTTGATTAAGATGTTCTCAGACCAGTCCCTGGGACTAGAATTAGGGCATAGGCAATTTATGGCATGGTGCATTTACAAGAGTAGCTTCAAGAGGAAAACTAAGGCAGCCACAAAAGTATTGTACACCTAGTCCTTTTTGTGCAATTCCAGACACTAACTACTCTCCTCAGTTATGCCTTAGAAAAACAAAAATATAATGATACTTTACAGTATTGAGAGGCTTTCCATATCCAATTTGTTCCCAAGTGTGTTGTCTTGCTATTACCTCGAAGAGCTAAGGGAGTCAGGGACTGCGTCTTTGAGGAGTTGCAGTTTATCTATTCTCACAGAGCAGAAGAAAGATATAAGATCTTCTCACTGCAAATCTCATCAAGTAACACAGTGCCATCTCTAATGAAGCACATTTCAAAAATAAATTTAATTCTATTCATTATAAATATAACATTCATTATATAAATAATAAATGCTTCTTGTATGAAGTCCAAAAGCACATCAAAAGAGACAAAACTATCCCTTATGTTACCAAATTGAAGAAATAATCAATCCTAAAATTTGATATACAGTATGCTGAATTCATTTCATATACTAAATTGTATCTCTCAGTACTTCAGTAAGCTAGATTCCACAAGATGAAAATCTGCAGGGTTCATCTTCAAATTGCAGACTTGTGATTATAGACTTGCAGTAAATTTTTGTCAATGTGAAGATATTAATACAATTTCTTCAAATCATTTCTTATTAATAATTTTTATTTGTGTGTTTGTATGTCTGAATTAATGTTACTGTTGTTGCTCCTATTTCTCTTGGTTTTATTTCTTTTTCAAAAATTAAAAAAAATTGACACACAAGGTCTCACTATGCAATTTAGGCTGGCTTTGAACTCACTGTTTCCCCAACTGGCCTGGAACTGGCAATGATCCTCCTGCCTCAGTCTCCCGAGTTCTATTTGGTCTATTTGGTGTTTTACTTTGCTGTTTTTTTGTCAATTTATTTTCATGTTTAATTGAGCCTTAATCTGATAATTCATTTTCTTCATAAGGTCTGGAAGAAATTGTTATTATCTTTTAGAACATTGCACCTCTCCTATTTCTTTATTTTCTTTGCCTAAAGTTATAATGAACATATATTAGATATTTCACTTTATTTCATGCATTTCATTATGTCTTATTCATATCTTCTCTTTCTCATCATTGCATAATTTGTATTTAAATTAAATCTGTTATCAAGTTTACCAGTTCTGTATCAGATATGATTCAACTGCTAATTAATACACCCATTGAACTGTTGTATAGTTATAAAATTTTATTTGTGGGTATCCTTTTATTTCATTTTCAAATGTAAATTTTACAATAGAGTATATGTTCCTTCTTTAGGAAAAAATAAACTTATTCATTTTATCATTTTACCATTTTACTGTATATTCTGCCTTCTACCAAGGCAGAAGTATATACCGTTGAATACACTATTGCTCATTTTTGTCTTTTGAGCATTGTTTTCTCATCTGGTTTTAAGATTTTAATTTTAGTTAATTTTCAGTAGATTCTTTATTTCACTTTTGAAATCATGTAAACTTCTGAAGTATAATCTTTATATAAACTATTTTCCAACTAGATTGTCAAAAAGTCCAGAATGAATTTTACGTTGATTTCTTGGCTAAGGTATTCCAGGACTTCACTGGAAATTCAAATATGGACTAAATATCGACAAGAATCTGGCATCAAGTTTGATTATTTTTCTGGAGACTTTTTTTTGCACCTAGCACCCTGACTGAAGATGGGGATTTTGGTTGCTGTTTTGTCTCCCTGATAAAAGTTATCCTATCAGCTCCTTATTCAAGGAGAAGCTTTGCTAAGAACTTAGAAGGCTAGGATGAGATGTAGATTTAGCTATTTTCTTTTTACCAGTATTTCAATTTTAGAATCATGGTTGTATTACTATTAATAATAAAACGGGGTCTGTTCTTTCTTTCTCTAATGTCTGGAAACCCTTACACTTACTTATTTTTAATTAAAATTTCAATGACATTACTAGATTCATATACCCTTGTAAGAAGTAGTCCAGGTACCTGATGCATGCTTCACCCACCCTGCCATCAAACACATCTTGCAAAACTATATATTACAATATCAGAAGATGCCTGAACTGATATGGTATATATTTTCCAGGGCTGCCTGCTTTTTGTATATTTGTGTGTCTTTGTCTGTGTAATTAATTCAGAACATTTTAATCACATGTGCAGGGTATATGTATTTACCACCACAGTCAAAAAACAGAATAGCTCCACATGCCAAAAATCCTCAAGTTGTACTTTTAGAAATATTCCTGCCCCACTTTCCATTACTAACACAGTTGGTATCACTAATTTGATTTCCATTTCTAAAGTTTTATTATTTTAAAAATACTATATAAATGGAACCACATATTTTTTACTTTTTAGGACTGGCTATTTTCACTCATAATCACCCTTGGAGGGTCATCCAATTCATTTCCACATCAGTAGTTTTTATTTCTTTTATTTATTTAGTCTTGTTCTGTACTACCAAGGAAACAGGAATCATTTAACTGTTCATGATTGCAGGCTATGTGGGCTGTTTACAGTTTTGAACTACCCCAAATGAGTTTCTAGGAATGTATGTATGTATATATGATTTTCTGTGAATACTTGTCTTGAAATAAATGCTCAAGACTACAGGTTCTGGATTTTACTGTAGTTCATTATTTAATTTTTCAAGAAACTGACAAACTGTTTTCCAGAGTAGTTGTCCCATTTTATATTCTCTACAGAAATGTTTCAGTGATCTTTTCTTTCTGCATTCTTAGTAGTATTTGTGGTTGGTAGTATTTTTCATTTTAACTATTATGGTAGTTTTGTAGTAATATCTCGTTATGCTTTTAGGTTGCATTTTCCTGATAGGTAATGAAGCTAAACACCTTTTCATATGTTTATTTGCCTTCTGTATACGCTTTTTATACCCCATATGTATAATAGACCGAGTGAACTTCTGTGTTTGTTCATGTACTGTATTTCTCTTAGTCAATTCACATTTATTTTATACTGTGGGGTTTTAAGATATCTTTGTATATTCTACACACTTGTCTTTTGAAAGATACACACCTCTCAAATTTTCTTCTATTCTGCAGCTTTGAATTTATCCTCTTTACATAGAGTTTTGCAAGACAATATTTTTAAAAAAATTGTGGAGGTCAGATTTATCAGTTTTATCTTTGGTGGTTTAGGCTTTTAATGTTAAGTTCAACTTTGTGATCAGCTCTAGTTTCAGGGAGCAATGAAGATTTTGTCAATAACAATCCTCAATATGATACCTGATTCTTTTCCCACTTCTGCTTGTATCTGCTTACTCTTCTGTCTGTGCAGAGCTGTCATCCTGGTCTCTCTTTTTCCAATTATCTCAGGAAATTCCTTTAGCTCTCTCTTGTCTTGGATTTATAACAGTTTTTTTTTCTTACTTTATACTGTATGCATCCGGTGAAAAAGATTTGTGCTTCTCTGAAAACAGGTATGAGAATGTCTTTTTCTGTACTCACATTTAATAAATACTTGGAAATATAAATTAAAATTTTGTTTCATCATTTTGAAAATATTACTCCATTATATCCTCATGGTTTTTATTGATGTGTGCAATGACAGTTTGATAGCTGAACTTTAGTAGGTGACACTGTTTCCTCTTATTTTTGGGTTTTTATAGCATATTCTTCCATTCAACAGGCTCTAAAATTTCACAACAGTAAATTTTGTAAAAGTATATTTTCATACTTTCATGCTCCTCAGTGCTACCTTTGAATTTGAATGTTAGCCTAAGAAAATTTCTTTGAATTGTGTGCGTGTGTGTGTGCATGTGTGTGTGTGTGTGTGTGTGTGTGTGTGTTAATTTCTACTCCTTTGTTTTGCCTATTGTTTCTTTTTGAGATTCCCCTTGGGATATTGAGTGAGTCTTAAGATTTTTAAATATTTTTTATCTGATTTCTTTCTGTTTGTTAATTTATTCTCCTCCCTCTCTCTCTCAGAAATCTCTTCAGTTTATCTTGAGACTATCTTCTTGCAATTTTCCTTAATGTTACTGTTTTAAATTTTTCCAAGAACCTTTTCATGGTTGTTTTAGAACATATTTTGATATATGGACGTTGAAAGCATGAATTTTTGCCCTTTAGGAACGTTTTTGGTATTGCTCGTTGCTGTCTGTGAAAGGTTTTATGTCACATGACACAACATTTTTCAATAAAATTAATAAACATTCAACAATTTCCTCTAGTTTTCCCAGTGTTTTGCCTTTGTTTATTTGCTTCCCTATTCATTATAAGTATTTCATTTTTATTAAAAAATTCCTTTAATGAAGGTACGGTGAGATTCACTGGGGTAGGAAATATTAAAAGTATGTATTTCATCTTCCTTCATAAGTGAGAAACAGACCTGGTGATTTTTTTTAGTAAAAATTGACAACATTCAGTACATTTCATGGATATGCTTTCACTGATGTTTTCAATGTCCTTTTAAGTAAATTTGGACAATTTATATATTTTTAGAAATCATTGGTTCATTTTTTTATATGTGTTTTCAAAGATGTATGATTCATTCACTTCTACATCTGTAGGTTCATTTTTTCTTTTTGTATTTTTTATTTGCATGTTCCTCATTTTCTTGATTTCCTTTGGTATGGTTTAAAATTAAATTTTCTTGAAATTTTAACATTGAGATTTATTTATCCTTTACAAAATTTGTTAATTTTTATTTCCGTATTTTTAAATATCATCTCCTCTTTTTCTCTTTTATACACTGGCGAACTCGGTTATGGTTGTCTTCCCTTTAATTCCCCATGGCAGATCTCCAGAGGCAACCCATGGTCAGTGTTGAAATGATGTCAGAAGGAGGGAGTCAGGCTATGCTCTCTAGAAAAGATTCCCTGAACCACCTTTCTTTCAGATGGATCCTTAACTCCAATTTCCTGTAATTGGTGATGCAATCTCTGGCTGGTCATTTCTAATTTTTATCTTAGCCCCTTGGCTTCTCACTAGTTCTTTTTAGGAATTCTCTCTCTGTAGAGATCTTAGTGCCCTTTTGTGGTGTACTTTTAGGCAACATATCACCAATAGGACTCAGGGCGGCGTTTGTTCTCTGTGTCTCTGTGCCTTTCTCCATTCTCTTCAGTTTCTATCTCTGTGTCTCTCTGGGTCCACATTTGATTCATAGAAAACTCATGCTTCAAATATTTAATTAGTGGAGAGACTTCTAGGCCATTTCACTCTACTTATTTTCTTAGCCCTTTAGATTGATCAGGTAAAGTCAGTACCTCGTCTGTTGCTTACCTACCATCCTAAGATACTTCCCCAATGCTAGAAATGGAATCCTTCAATTCTCTCTCAAATCTTGAGAGAATACATATATTACATTACATTCTGTCCTCCTCTATGTAGAAGAAAAATTTGGTTAAATTTCCATATTTTTTTCCAAAAATAATATTATCTCAAGCCAATTTTCCTGGCTTGTCCAAGTATAATAATGTCTGTTCATGTGGATGAAAGACTAGCAAGAACAAAATTGCTTTTTAGTGAACTCTGTCAAATCCCCCATAGATAGGAAACCTAGCACTATTTCTCTGTATGTTTAAATTAGTGTTATTTTGGGGACCTTTGCCAAAAGTGAGATCAAGAGTATGATTTTAATGTCCTGTAAGCAACTGTAGAGCACTGAAATTAACAAGTATATTTATAATTGTGTAATTCTGTAAATAATTTATAATTATGGTATTGTGTGAAATAATTTCCTTATATTTAAATACATCACTCAGTAATTCAGCAAGAAACAGAATTCTACTCAAACAGTTCAGTTGTAGAGGAAATGTGTATGTTAAAGATGATTTCTCCCCTGTTTCTGACCAATACATCTAGTGGCCCAAATCATCCAGATACCTGTGGACAATGGAGCCCAGATCCAAGTGTAGTCAAAGCAGGATACAGAAAAGGGGATACATAGCATGGGTTTGGATTTAGGAGTGGAAAATTGAAAATTAAAAATATATTATTTACCTTCCCAATGTTTAGTAATATATTTATAGATTTTTCACTGGGCTCTTAAAATGATTATTTTCCTGCATCTAAGGAGGCCTCTGTTGATATTTTTGTATTCAATTTAGATTTCTCCTATTTTGCTTAGAAAATGTGAATTGCATTCTTTCTACTTTTGGTAATTTCTTATTTGCCTCACTTCAGCAGGCCATCTTAGTCTTGATTATATTAGTACTAATATTACCATTTTTATTTTCCAATTTTCTGTTCATTTTCATAAAGTAATAAAGACAAAATAACGAAATATTCAAATTAGCTCAAACATAACTGTAAAATAAGAAATAACAACTCCAGAACATTTTGCCTGATAAGCACAATCATCTCAGGAGAGCTCAATGATTGCATATCATTTGATGAATTAAATTTAGTATTGATGCTAAAAGGGGTTATTGTTACAAATGACATAAAAGGCTAGTAACACATAGAGTTGTGTATTCCTGCAAATAAATATTCTGGTATAAGTTGCTTGATATGGAAACTTATGACAATACTAGATTTGATTTTATCTTTCAAAAAATACAAATACTAAAACGTGCAAATGAAATTTTACCTCTTTTACCCTTTTAATGCTAGTAACATTATTTTCATCTTTTTTTTGGGGGGGGAGTTTAAGACAGGGTCTCACTATGTAGTTGAGACTGACCTGGGACTCACTATGTAGCCCAGGCTGGTCTCGAACTCACAGCAATCCTCCTGCCTCAGCCTCCCAAGTGCTGGGATTACAGGCATGTGCCACCACGTCAGGCTAACTTTGATGAAATGCAACACACACATATATATACACCATTTTAATTGTCCCACATTATTTTCAGGGTTTTAAACATTTTAAAATTTCCGTTATTTTCAAATGCATTTTCTCTGTTATTGATACTGTTTTGAATCTAAGAAGCTCTTTTAATAGCGGAGTATATCACTTTTTAGAATTTGTTTTTATTAGTATATATCTTACTTTCTCATTGCTGAGACAAAATACCCAACACCCCAAATTAATGGAGGAAAGGTTTATTTCAGCTCATAGTTTATAAAGGTTTTAGTCCATTGTCAGCTGACTGCAAGGCAGAGAAACGTGGCAGAGGGGCATCTTAGAGGAGAAACAATCTATGGCCAGGCATTCAGAAGGCAGCAAGCAGCAGCAGCCTGTCTTCTTTCTGTTCCTTTATATTACAGCCATGCTACAAGTCTATTGATTGGTGCCATCCATACCCAGGGTACAGCTTCCATTATCCACAACCTTAATTCCATTTTTTTTTTTCTACCTGGAATCAAATTCAGGACCTTATGCTTGCAGGCAGGCAGTGGCACCACTGAGCTAAATCCATGGCCCTCTTAATTCCGATATTACACCCTTTATCCACATTCACATCCTAATCTAGCCACCTTCTAAACTCCTCACTTGTGACTATGTAAGACTTGGAGGGACATCTACATACAAACCATAACATACATATTTGCAGTGCATAATGTTTACATTCTTATGCAGCATTGGTACATGGACATAACACATCTTAATCCTTTTTTCATCCTCTCTCCCCTCTTCTCCCATCCCTCCATCTCTTGATTCCCTTCCCATTTGAGAGAGATCTATCTCCCTATTTCCTATTATCTATCTTTTATTTTGCCCTTTATATATAATTTGGGTTTCTTATATAAGAGAAACCATGTGGTGTTTAAGCTTGTGCTTATTTCACTTATCACAGTGGTCTCAAGGTGTGTCCATTTTCCTGCAAATGATTCAAGTTTATCTTTGTTTATGGCAGAGTAGTATTTTGTTGCATGTAAATACCACATTTTTTAATCCATTCATTTGTTGATGAGCATGTGTCCTTCTTCCAAGATTTAGCTATTATTAATTGTGCTGTTATAAAAGTGGGAATGCATGTATCATTATAATATGATATCTTTATGAGTTTGTCATTTTAACTTTATTGTTCATATTGACATGTTTGGTTTACCTTTTTGCCTTTTCATGTTTATGTTTCCATTCATTTCTTTATATTTTCTAACTTATATTTACTACAGTGTACCCTTTTTTTAACTGCACAGACCGTGTATCTTTTACTGAAAATAAAATGATAGATCTATCAGCTTTGTGAGTTTTTTTTATTATATATGAATAGTTCTTTTTTGTTTAAGAACAATAATGAAATATATCTAATCATTTTTATTACATTAAATACCTTACTTTGTTTACCTAACTTTGTTTAATCAACTTCCATTGTTCCTCTGTGCTCACACAGTATACTCAATCTGTTATCCACATTGGTATGTCCCAAGTATTGATTATATATACTTTATCATTCCAATAGTTTAACCATGAGCATTGCTTCTTTACTCATTTCTCAACTCTATGAAATACCCTGCTGTTTCTATATCTTTTGGAATCATTTTAAAGATAGATAAAATACATAAATATATAATGTTTTTAAAGTCTATGTTCTGTTATTTACTTGAGCAAATTAAACAGTTGCTGTCTAAAATATTCTTTGCTTTGTAGAACATATCGTAGTTGAAAACTGTGCTCTGAATTTTTCTTTTAAGTTGTAATATTGTTTTTCCTCTTATTTTCATTTCAGATTCTCCCATCTTTCCTGTTTATTTATCTTTCATTATTGGTGGGTCAACCTAAGCTCTTATTTGTCCTCAAATATACTCAAGTACATTGTGAAACCCTTTCCCATTTGTGTATGGACCTATTGAGTACTTACCTTCCATTTAATTTGTCTGTTTCTGTCGATCTTTGATCTCCAGGATGGGAACGTTTTCTGTCTTTTCAGTGGTTAACTTTTTGAACTTGGATGAGCCCAGATTGATGGTTAAGTAATTATATTTATAAAACTTTGTCTTAAAAGGAGGCCAACCAACGTGACGTCTTTATCCTAGTGTGCATTTCCTGTTTAAACACATAGATTCTCTATACTGCCCTTAATCTTTCCAACCCACAATAATTCCTGTTGCTAATAATGTCTACAATAGATGTATTTATTTTGAGTTTGTCTATACTTGTATCTCCTATGTTCTTTTTCCTGTTTAGGAGGGTTCTTCCTTCTGATGGAGTGGGCAGAAAGCTCTATCCAGATCAGTTTTGATTTACCTCAGGGAATGAGAGATGTATTTAAGCGCATCAGCTCTGGAATCCATTGGCTGGTCTTGCAATTCTAACTTCAAGTTATGTGAATGTTAATATATTCAAGATTGCTGAAGGACTGACCACATGAAGCGTTCTGGGGCAGGAGCCAAATGTCTTTGATCATTTTGCCCTTGAGGAATAGATAGAATTACTTCTTGTACTCCCATCCCTTATCTGTAAAAGTACATGTCACACAGTGAGTCTCAGGGGCCTAAAGAGGACTAATGATTTGCCAGTGACTCGACTCATTGGTTGGCACTCAATCACTCCAGAAGCAGTCGCTGAGATTAATGTGTAGTCCAGCTCCTTCATTTCACAAATGGTAAACTAAGGCCCATGGACAATGAGCTGGAATTAGATCTAACCTTTGTCGCTGAAGTGAGTGCTCGCTTAAAGGAGTGGAGTTAGTCTGAACTCTCTTTCTTCATGATTTGTATATTTGTGTTTCTGTGTATGTTTACGTGTACGAATATAAAATTACCCCAAATCCATACAGAGCAAATGCCCTGTTGGCTGGGGAAAAAGAAAAACTCATCTTCTCCTTGCTTTATTTTTTTCTTATGAAGATTTCCTTTAAACCAATTCTTTTGTCTTATTTAATAACTTCTTCAAGAGAGGTGTAATATTACATAACAAACTAAAAATCAAGTGTTAGTAGTGTTTCCTTTGGAAGAAACAGGAGCATCTGAAGTTTGGATGATCTCTGGACTTTGAGATGTGGAGGGCTCTCTGGGGGAGGAAGAAACACCCTTCCATCTGATCTATAGCTGACAGACTTGCTTTGATTATAAAGATAGTGTCTGAGCTGCCGTGGGGGAGATCAGCCCTGAGGGAAGTTAACAGTGTTGTTCTTTCAGTGACCCAGCTCCTGTCCCTCATTTATAATCCATAGCCAAGGCACTGCCTCCATGGGAAGGGTGCGCTACTGAGGGACAGGTCTGGGCTTTTGAGAAAGATAAGATTTCCTTTGTACACCTTGAAGCAGGAGCTCCTAATATATACATACATTACATAGTGCATCCTGTATTTTCATAGAATTTTAATTATAGGTTTTGAAAAAATACTTTTTGCAATAATTCAGAATCTCTTAGGTTGGGAGTCTAGGAGTCAAGATTTTCATACAATTCTGCCAAGTAATGCTATAAAGATTTTCAGCTTAGTATGTGGGACTTATGTCAGCAGATTCAGGATTACCTGAGGGCTTCTTAAAACTGAATTTCAAGTCCTACCTGATGTACTGAGTCAGAATCTACATTTTAACAAATATCCAGGACATTCATACACACATTCAAGTTTGAGAAGCCCTGATTCATTCCATATGGCACTTAAATAAAGCTATATATATATTATAATCACTACAGAGAGCTTTAAAAAGGTATAAAACCCACACCACCCCAGAGACGGACTTAATTGAGACAAAGCCAAGCATCGGTATCCCATAAAAGCTCCTTAGCAGATCCTATGCTTGGCTATGGTGAGGAACCTCAGACATGTGATAAGCATCCAGTGAATGACATCAGAGAGCACTTGGCTGTGGTTTTTTTTAGCCCCAAACCATATCTGCTTGCCTTTGCCTCCGCACCAGAGAATACATTGGATAACTCATGACAAAGGTGGCAAGTAGTAAACTCCCATTGGACCCCAGAGTGCTAAGGTTAATTTTTGCCAGGGGAAAGATTGCATCCAGCAACAGATTGTCTCATACTTACAGTGCTCTCTTGAGTGTTGATATCTAGTGCCTTTCATAGGGCAATAAAATAAAAATTTTCTCATTGCTCTCTACTTAGTTTTTAGTAATTCTATTTTACCTTTGATGTGCCTGTTTTAACTTTCATATAACGTGCCATTTTCCCCAGCAGTAATGACACTGTAATACAGGCTTACCCTTCATGCCTGCTTTAAGTTACCCAGAGAAAAGAAATGTCACTGACTGACTGCTTTATTTCATATTCATAGTGGGAGTGGTTAGCAAAAGAGTGATACAACTTTGAAATTTGTAAGGAAACAGTGAATACTTGGCTGTTCTGTAATTATGCAGATTTAGCCCCAGAAAAACACAACCTAGAGTCTTCCTAAAGTAAAACGAAAATGCCTCTGTATTTCATAGTGCATAGTTCAAAAATATCTTCATTCATTTTTCCCTAGAAAAAGTTTCTTTCTTTCTATGAATTCCTGTAGCAACTCTTGGTTGTATACTTTTATTTAATAAAATAATAATTTAATAATAGCTGATAATGCAATGACTCTCAATATTATTTTTGAACTCTTTTAAGTCTCACTTTTATTTCAGCTTTTTTTTTTTTTTTTTTTTTTTTTTTTTTTTTTTA